>NC_092875.1:197794801-198104968 GCF_028372415.1 Notamacropus eugenii | reverse complement strand
CCTCAGCTGCCGGCAGCGAGATCTCTGCCCTCACGCCCCGGAGCAGCCATCAAAGCTCCGTCAAGTCAGAGGCACCCTCCGGGCCCGCCAGCTGAGCAGGCGCAGTAGCGCTCCTCCGAGGTGCACGCTACTCCCCGCCCCCTCCGAGTGCCCGCCCTCTTCTCGCCGTAGCCAATCAGGAGCGGATTCCGCTTGTCGGTATTTTACCGGGAAGCTAGAAACAGATGCAGGGCTTCTGGTGCTTGGAGGTACCTGGACTTAAAGAGGGCACTGTGTCACCCGGCTTTTGTGGGACTTCCCTGGCAGTTTGTTCTTGGCAGTTGTGGGATGCTGCTCAGTGGGACAAAGTGAGAAAAATGATAATACTCCACCTCCCAGGGTTGGTGCGAGGAAAACCAGAGGAATGCATGAATGATTGTATTTTGTGTTTGGGTCCTTGGCTGTTGATTAAATCTAATGCCACGTAAAAAAAATAAAGGAATTACCATGAACTTGGCTTAATTTGCAGATGAGAAACTGGAGGGAGGGAGTGGAGAACCGAGAAAGTTTATTGTATTTCCTTAAAAAAAAAGATTACCAAACCAAAACAACTCTGAGGTTTCACCTCACACTCAGAAAACTGGGAAAGAAGACAAAATATGGAAACTGGGAGGGGGAGTGGAGAACGAGGGAAGTTCATTGTACTTCCTTTTAAACAATGGTTACCAAGTCAGAACAACTCCGAGGTTTCGTTCCATATCTAGAAAGCAGGAAAAGATGGCAAAATATGCCCATTTCACTCTGAATAAGGTCATAGAGGTTTTTTTTTTGTCCCCTCTGAAACTGGGAATTTGTCATTTCTTAAGGCACAATAATATTCCATTACATTCATATTTCATACATTCATGTCACAATTTGTTTAGCAATTCTCCAATAGATGAACACTCCCTTAGTTTCCAGTTTTTGACTACTATAAAAAACTGCTAGAAATATTTTTGTATATATACATCCTTTTCCTATTATTTGATCTCTTGGGGTATAGGCCTAGTTATTGTGCTGCTAGATCTAAGGGTATGTATATTAAGGTTAGTGACTTTGGGGGCATAGTTCCAAATTGATTTCCAGAATGACTGGACCACTTCACAGCTCCACTGGCAGAGCAGATATATGCCCATTTTTCCTGTAGCCTCTCCAACATTTGTCATGTTTGTCTTTTGTCATTTTTGCCAATCTACATTACTTACATTTCCCAAGATATTCCTCTCCCCATTCCCTTTCAACTGTCCCATATGACAAAGTGTTTTACTTTAAAAAAAAAAAAGAGGGAGGAAAGTTCAGAAAAAACCCAAACCATTAAAAAGTCCCTCATATTATCTGTAGTGTTCCATATCCACAGTATTCCCTCTGCAAAGAGGTTCTTTCTCATATTTCTTCTTTGAGGCCAACTTGGGTCATTATAATTTGAAAAAAGCTAGCAAATAAGTGATATGAATTTCACCATTAACAAGATTATGCTATTGGGGAAAGAGCTGTAGTAAGGGAAAGATGTACAGAAGGTAAAATAAGATTATGTGCAACAGAATTATCAACATGTCCCACTTATGTCCTTTCCTCTCCACTTACATAGCCACCACCCTAGTTCAGTTCCTTATCACTTCTCACTTGGACTAAAGAAGTTGTAATCTTCTATTTAGTCTCCTTATCTTTAATCCTTCCCACTATAGTCTATCCTCCACATAGCCAATTAAGTTAATTAAGTTTGCTTTATGTCATTCCCTCAAGTACATTTTATACCCATATCCTATATGTATATTCCTTCTATCTGTACTGTTACTGATACAATTTTGAAGAGTTACATGTATCATCTTCCAGTGTAGGAATATAAACAGTTTATGTTTTCTTTTCCCTTTTTACCTGTTCATGCTTCTCTGGGGTCTTGATATTGGAGGTCAAATTTTTGGTGTAGTTCTGGTCTTCTCCTTATGAAGGATTGAAATCCTTTTATTTTGTTAAATGATCATTTTTTCCCCTTACTGTATTATTTTTAATTTTGCTGGGTAAGTGATTCTTGGTTGTAGTCCTAGCTCCTGTGCCTTCCAGTGGATTCACTTTCTTAAATTATAAGTTAACTTGTTGCAATCTACTGGGAGACTGATATTTGAATATCTGAAGTTGTTTACAGATCTGCTGCTTTAGCATTTCCCCTCAGCTCCTCCCTGTCTCCCTCAAAGTCTGTCTTTTGATAAACCAGCTCAGGAGATTGGACTTCTCCTCCTGTTGGTAATTATCTTCTATGATGCAGAAGTTCCTGCTCCAGTCAGCTCCATTTACTAGAGTCTGGACCTCTGGATGATTAAAACTCAAAAGATCACCTCCAAGCCTAGGAATGTGTTCCTCAGATACTATGTTTGATCACCCACTTAAGAAAATAAACCAAGCAGAAGAATTAGCCAGGGACCCAGGCATAATCTTGCTTAGCTGACATTTCACCTAGGAATCACTATGGTATTTAGGGGAAAGAGTGATGTCTACTACAAGGGAACACTACTTGCCACAGGAAGAGCTGAAGAAATAGAATGAATCAAAAGCTATTTCTCCTTTTTAATTGATACAGGACCAAGGGGCCACTTATGATTTGTCACATTATATCAAAACACCAAGTCCTTTCAGCACCAAGTCATAACATGACAAGAAGCAGCCAGGAAGTTCATCATCTCTGATGTACTGAAACTGAGTCAGTCAAACACATAGTCAGAAGAAGAGGCTACTTAGTGAATGTTCATGAAATGTCCTTTGTTACAGATATCTGAAAAATCTGAGGTACAAAGGGGTTAAGTTGCCTGGCCAAGGTTACAAAGGAAGTAAATGCAGTTATTCCTTCCACATTGAGACTTTCCTCATCCTAGTTTCAATACTGAGGGTTGGTATAAGAAATTAAATGAGATTTTTTTTTTTTGGAGTTTTGCAGAAGCCTCAAATGACATATGAAGGCCAGCAGATGACACAGAGCCTGTGACCAACTACTTAACCCAAATTTTACAATGAGGTTTTGTAAGCACTTCATAAAAGAAAAAGAAAAGAAATTCAGATTTTTCTAGTACAAAGGGAGGGCCAAACAATGATACATGATTTTCCAGATCCCAAGGGAGCCGTGCTCTTAACACTCTTGGTGTGGAAGGGATAATGATAGAAAAAGAATCTGAAGGTAGTTTCTCTGACTTCAAATCCAATACTTTTCCCACTATTAAAGTGAGGGGTAAGAAAAGAAAGGCATCAAGTAGACTTCTTTCTAGAGGTTAGCACTGACGGTGAGGAAATATATGATCATTTAAGAGGATAGCAGGATCAAAGGTTTCTTTGATTGATAACATAGGATAGGATAGGAGGATAGGATAGATAAAAATATATTTGTAGACAGAGAAACATTTGGAGAAAAAAATAGGGGAGAGAGATCAGTTGAGCCAAGTCCTGGAAGTGGTTGAAGTAAATAAAGCCTAAAACAAAAGTTTACGTGTTAGTCTTGGCTAGAAGGCACATCACCTCATTCTGAGACTATAGGGAAGGCAAGAATAAGTAAAGGACATAAGGAAATTTTGAGGTACGGAAGAAGAGATAAAAAAGATTAATAGCTATTGCTTCAGTCGTCATAGGTAAGTAGGAACTTTCTACTGTTGAGAGAGGTGACAGTGTCAAATATTTGTTAGCTATTTGGCCTTGAACAAGTCACTTAGGAGGGATCCCTATTGCTTCACATAGCTCACTTGTTTTTAAAAAATATAGGTAAGGGCAAGGTACGGTATACAGGGAATTAGTAGTACAGTAGCAGCTTTGATGTCTCTCAGAAGATAGCTTTTTCATCTGTAATCTAAGCTTTACATATATATATATCCCCAACTCCCATTCTTTCATTATTTGACCTCACTTTCTTCGGGAATGATAATAATGGCATTGATCTCATGGGGCTGTGAAGATCAATTGAAATACATGTAAATGTTAGGTATTATTAAATATGAAATTATGGATGTATCAAAATGCTTATTTGTGGCAATGTGGGAGTGATATCAAAAAAGTCATTAAGATGATTTTGTTCCCCAAAATCGCTAAGCCCCTTTTATCACAGGTGAATACCATAGGCAGAAGCTTTGTCTCACTGTCACCTTCCCTATCTTACCATGAGGCATCAAGGTATGGGGGAAAGCAGGGGCTCTGGAGTCAGGTAGATTGTGTTAAAATTCCCTCTCTGGTGAAAACTGCCTCTGGATTTTTGTG
Source organism: Notamacropus eugenii (assembly GCF_028372415.1). Lineage (NCBI taxonomy): Eukaryota > Metazoa > Chordata > Mammalia > Diprotodontia > Macropodidae > Notamacropus > Notamacropus eugenii. The sequence goes on along the minus strand of NC_092875.1, from coordinate 198,100,720 downwards.
TCCACATCTGTAAATGGATTGAGATAGAAGAGACTCCGTTTGAGGTTCCTTTTGTAATTTAGATATTATGAACATATTTACTTAAAGTCCCAAAATGTGTATTTGGTGGCCAATTTAGTTTGGGAAATAGGGCATTAAATAGTTAGACCAGAGGAGGGAGCCCTGCTGCTTTTCATAGTTTTCATTTTATTTTGTTTTTTAAAGGGAAGGTTAGGACAAGGTACAGTATTCAGTAAATTAGTAATATAGCAGCACCTTGGTGCACCCCCTTTTTTGGTGAAAAACTATAACCTCAGCTTTATAGTCCCCAAATTCTTTTATTTTTTCACTTATAATTTTTTAAAAATCAGTAATATAGGTTGCAGATGAATGATTTCTGGGTGATAAAATAGGTTGAAAATTGTTTCCTCTCTCTTCAAATCTTGTAATTTAGTTTTGTGGGGAAAGCAGAACTAGTAGTGATTATTATTTCTATAGAAAAAAGATGAGGTTCCAATATACAGTCATTCAGTTTTCCTCCATTAGATTGTAAACTCAAAGAGGGGGACTGTCTTTTGCCTTTTTTTCCTTTTTTTGGTATCTCCAGAGTTTAGCACAGTACTTGGCACCTAGGAGATGCTTAATAAATGCTTGTTGGCTGACTGACTAATAGTTGGATTTTGAGAAATGAGCATTGTATTTTAAGTCAGAGACCCTGGGGGCCAAATCTAAGTTCTTCAACTTCCTATCCATGTGGTTTTTACTTTCCTGGGTTTCAGTTTCCTTAGCTATAAAATTAAGGGAGTGGAATAGAAGGCCTCTAAAATCATTCTGAGCTCTAAATTCTCTGCTATTTTCCACTGGTCAAAGTTTTCCTTTTGGGTGAAATAAAAAGATATTGAAACCAAAGCATTATAATGTATAGAAACTATATAGTTAGTTCTATGGAAAAGATTTCCAAATTTATTGTTTTTAATCATTTTTATTCATACATCTTGCTCAGACACAGTATTTCCCAATAAACAACTCAATCCCTCCCCTGTAGTACCTTCCTATGCAAAAAATATAAAATTGTTGAATAGAATTATTTTAATTGGTGGTATATGTAACTTTCCATTTGGGGGATTTATATTTGTTAGCAGAAAGGAAGATTGTTTTAAATTTATTGTGTTTTAACTTAAATTTGGAATCAAAATGGTTCCTTGTATTTGATCTGAGTTTTGTTGCCTTTTAATGTTTTCTTTGTTTATATCATATAATCAATTTGCATATGAGAACCTCCTGGTGCATGCATGGGAATGGGCTTGTGGGGCCATCCTATGGAGCACATACAGAGAGGGACTGAGTCCCTTGGATATTTCCAGGAACATATGTGGCGTAAGCATTGGAGTATTTGTGCTTTGAGATTATGAAGCAATTCCTGGATTAGTTTTGTAGTCCCTACAACAGTGTAGAGTTTCTTCACCTTTTTGTGTGGTGGACTACTCTTGCAACTTCTCTTAATTCTATTGCCTTCCCTCAATTATTTCCTATTTATTCTGCATATGGCTTGTTTCTACACATCCTTTCTTCTTGTCTTCCCTGTTAAATTTTGAGCTTCTTGAAGGCAGGGACTGTCTTTTGTCTCTTTTTGTGTCCCCATCTCTTAGCACAGTGCCTGGCACATAGTAGGGGCTTAATAAGTCTGGTGATGAAGCCTCAGATGGATTCCTCAGAATAATGCTTTTAAATGCATAAAAGAAAATATACAGGATTACAAAGAAAACCAATCACATTGAAGTATAGTTAATATAATAATAATTCAGTCAAAGCAATAATAAAAAACCCCCATCTTGAACTGAAAGTTAAAAACCCCTGGTTTCAGCACTCTGCAAGGACTCGGACTGTTCTGTATGGGCTCAGAGCTAGGGTGCTCTTAGTTGGGGAGGGTATCCCAGCCTTCTTGGGCACTACATATGCTGTTTCTTCTGGGACCTTCTGTGGGTCTAATGTATTGTTTTATTCAGTCTGCTTTAGGTCATACAAGTTTTCCCATGTTTTTCAGGATTCTTTGTGTTTGCCGTGTCTTGTTGCTGGCATTTGATTTTTTTTCTTTTTCGAGTGTTTTCTTTTTTCCATACTTATATAATTTAAAGTTGTAAAATGCAGGAGGGCTACATTAATAATGACTAATTTATATTAATACAAAGTATTTGCTATCATTTAATTTGATTTTTTAAAAAGTAGATATTTAATAAATGTATAGTACCCTGAGATGGACTCATGGTAATAGGCTGTTAACCCATTATATGATTTTTTTCCCAAGTGCTTTCAACATTCATCATCTCAAGGACAAATATTACTATACAAATAAATACTATATAGATTTTTTTTCAGATTTATCTATTTATTTATGTATTTGTTTGTTTTTAATTTTCAACAATCACTCCCATAAGTTTTAAATTTTCTCCCCTTCCTTTCCCCCTCCCTCCTCAAGAAGACATCCAATATTATATGGGTTCTACACATACATTCTTATTAAACACATTTTCACACTAATCATATTGCATGGAAGAATTAAAAATAATGGGAGAAAGCATGAGTAAAACTAAACATAACCAAACATAACAAAAGAGAAAATAGTTTGCTTCATTCTGCATTCCAACTTTATAGTTCTTTCTCTTGATATGCATAGCATTTTGCATCATGAGTCCTTTGGAAATGTTTTAGGTTCTTGCATTGCTGTGGAGGACTAAGTCTATCAAAAAGAGTCCTCACACACTGTGGCTCTTACTGTGTATAATGTTCTCTTTCTTGTGCTCACTTCACTCAGCATCAGTTCATATAAGTCTATCCAGGTATTTCTGAAGTCTGTCTGTTCATCATTTCTTACAGCATAATAGTATTCCATTACTTTCATATACCACAACTTGTTCAGCCATTCCCCAATTGATGGGCATTCCCTCGATTTCCAGTTCTTGGCCACCACAAAAAGAGCTGCTATAAATATTTTTGTACATGTGGGTCCTTTTTCCATCTTTATGATCTCTTTGGGATACAGCCCTAGAAGTGGTATTGCTGAGTCAAAGGATATGCATATTTTTATAGCCCTTTGGGTATAGTTCCAAATTGCTCTCCAGAATATCTGCATCAGCTCACAGCTCCACCAACAATGAATTAGTGTTCCACCTCTCCCACATCTTCTCCAACATTTATCCTTTTCCAGGTAACAGATTAGGAAACTGAGAATTGGAAAGACTGACCTGCTATCATCATCATGCTATCATCAATATGGGGAAGCTTGGACTCTAATCCAAATCATGTGACTATAGTCTAGAGCTCCTTCCACTGTACCATTATACTATGCTCTCTACTAACCTATAGAAACCTTAAAAAATACTAAGATGAATAAAGCAGATTAAGGAACTAGGAAATAAGGCAAATGTGGGTATCAAGGACTAGGTCCTGGTCCTTGCTACCATCAGAGGGGAACAATTTGATAGGATGGGAGCAAGACGCATAACTATCACCCTTTCCTTGCTACTTGGCTGTTCCATGTTTTTCAAAAAGACATATTTAAATGAATCAAATGACAGTGGAAGAGGGAACAGATAGGAGGGACTTTAACTTTAAAAAAATGAAACAAATTTTACTTGCAATTTGTGAAAAGTCCACTTTTTTTTTTTTTACCAAGGAAGTTGTAAGTCAAAAATTATAAAGGGATTTAGGGATCCCCAAGTCATTAATAAGCCAAGAGGAAAAAGAGTGGTTTGGAAATGTTTTAATTAATTAGATTCATTCATTCATTCATTCATTCATTCAATGAATTAATCTACCAATGCAAATGCATGTTGATTTTGCTTTCTCACAGAGTACACATAACACCTCTGCCTAATTTTCATTTTTAATTACAACTGTACAACAGATCATTTTATTCTTGCATCCTCTCAATGTGTTTTTTCTTTATATTTGGCCTTCTCTTTTCCAGCTTGTCAGGATTTGGCTTTATATGCACAAACCTTTTTGTGATCTTTGTCCACTTTTAGTCTGGTGATAACTACCTTACTAGGGCAAATGTCCTCATGGACAGTCATGCCATTAGCTTTTTCATGATGTGCATGTTCAATGTAGATGATATATTTCTTTCTGTAAACCTGGACTACTTTGTCAATTTGCTGACCTTTGTAGTATTCATGAACCACCTGGACCTTGTCATTCTTCTAGATGGGCATGAAGCAGATGTGTTTCTGCCTTAGCTTCTTGGAATGAGGGGATGATGATCTTGAAGTGGATGTATGAGGGTGTGAAGTGTCTCTTGTGCTTCTTGCTTTGGTCCAAGTCACTAAGGGGTTGAACTTCATTTTGATAAATGGGGGCCACCTGAGTCGAAGCCCATCTCATTTAGTTTTCACAACAACCTTCTAAAGGAGATGGTTCAATTTTTTTTTAATACTTATTTTACAGATGAGGAAACTGAAGCTTAAAGAGGTCAAGTAACTTGCCCTATTAAGTGGCAGTTTTAAGATTCAATCCAATGCTCTTTCCACTATCCCATACTATACTATACTATACCATACTGTACTATACTATACACATAAATGCTTTGTAAGTTTATAGATCAAGGTGTTCAGAACAAAAGTGCTTTCACATAATCACATTTACTAAGGATGAACATTGTGCTAGTTGCACAGTATACAAAGATGAAAAACGACACAGCCCCTGCTTGTAAAGAGTTTATAATAATAGTTATTATAATTAGTATTATATTAGTATTAAGGTTAATATAAGGAAAGATTTCACCCAACTTTACTCCTTTACTGATGATACTTTCCTTAAACTACTGGGAACAGAGTGTGTTGTCAGCAGCTGGCTCCATGAGCTGAGGGTCAACTATAGGTTGACTCAATGACAGATAATCATTTACTAGGTGAAGATTCCAGGCGTAAAATACAAAATATGTAGCAGAAATTGTCCTGAATTAAGAATGTACATTAACTTCAGGATATGACCTGGAAGTTTATTTTCTACCAAAGTGTTTTTATACATTCTGTTTGTTTTATTGTCGTTTGTCTCATAAAAATGACTATCGCACATATACATTTAGCACTTCAAGGACTCGTGATTTTATTGGTGTCCATGTTTTCTCTGTCAACAGAGATTGCAGCTCCTCTGTGCTTTAGTAGACATTCTTCAAGGGATTTTGTGATTGAAGAAATTTGTTATTTGGTAGCCAACCTTTTGGTGAGGGATGTCTCCAAACTTAGCTAGCCTAGTTCTTGAACAGCAGACAAAATGGGTAACTAAGCACGTATTTGAAACCTTTACAGACTGATGGAACTTGAGTTTAGATTATAAAGGCACAACTTTTTTAAGAAGCTAGGTTCACTTCCATGTGATAGTAAAGCAATGGGATGAATTTTCATAGAGTATGGTCACAAATAATTATGGATAATAAAGATTATGGTTGCAGCTAACTAAAGTTTTATTGCATTTTGTTACTAGGTTCTTCAAATAATGACACAAAACTGGGAGCTGAATTTTGGAGGTCAGGAAAATGTGGTGAAATCCAACCAGAGAAACTGCTCTAAATAGCCATTCAGCAAGTTACAAATCCAGATTTGTATGTGGGAAATATTGGAATGGTGTTAAGCAGGTAGCAGAGTGGATAGCGTACTGGACTTAGAGTCAAGAAAATTTGAGTTTAGATTTTATCTGAGATACATAGCAGTTGTAAGACTTTGGGCAAATTACTTAACTTCCTTTACAATTTTCTCAACTGTGAAATAAGAGATAATAGTAGCACTTATTTCATAGGGTTGTTTTGAGGATCAAAGGAAATATAAAGTAATTTGCAAACCTTAAAGTGCTATGTAAATGCTAGTTATTATTATTAATCCTTTAAGGTCATAGGATTATTGACTAGTATGAAAATTCATTGATGAAGCTTTTATTTCATGGACTTTTAATCAGCCAACATTTATTAAGTGCCTATTATGTGCCAAACACTGTTTGAAGAGCTGGAAATACAAAAAGAAGCAAAGACAATTCCTTCCTTCAATGAGCTTACAATCTAATGGAGGAGAAAATGTTCAAACAAATATATACAAAGACAACTATACACAGAATAAATTGGAAATGATTAATAGAGGGAAGGTATGTTTATTAAGAAGGGTCAAGGAAGACTTCCTGTAGAAAATGGGATTTTAGTTGGAAATTATATGAAGGTAGGCAGGTCAGTAGTCAGAGTGGAGGAGGGAGAGTATTCTAGGCATAGAGGACAGCCAGAGAAAATGCCAGGAGTTGAGAGATGTGATTGTTAGTGGAACAGCAAGAAGGCCAGTGTCATTAAATCAAGTGTATGTGTCAGGGAATAAGGTGTAAAAAGAATGGAAAGGTAGGAGAGGGCTAAGCTAGGAAAGCCTTTGAATGTCAAACAGAACATTTTATTTGATCCTGGAGGCAACAGAGAGTCAGTGGAATTTGTGTTGTGTGTGGTTTGTCCTTTGTTCTCAAAGAGGACCATGACATCAGGGAGGTGATGACATAACTTGCAACTGACTTTGATTTGAGTGAGGGAGGGCTGTGCAAAGTCACTAGCCTCACTTTCTCCTCCAGAACCATCTGGGTCCAGTGGATCAAGATGACTGGAGATGGCCCAGGATGCAGTGGGAGACCTTGACCCTTTTAAGCTAAGGTCTTTTTAAGTGCTCACTTGGAGTGAAGCAACTCTGTTGAGTAGGGGGAGGTATGTGACATGATCTGACTTGAACTTTAGGAAATCACTTTAGTGATTGAATTGGAGTGGGGAAGACACTTAGGCAGGCAGACCCACCAGTAGGCTGTTAAAGTGGTCTAGGTGGGAAGTGATCAGGACCTATTCTAAGGGGATGGCAGTGTCAGAGAAGAGAAGGGGGCATATTTAAGAAATGTTGTAATGGTAAAATTGATAGACCTTGACAACAGTATAGTTATGGGGGTAAGAGATAGTGAAGAATCCAGGATAACTCTTGGATTGGGGACTTGAGGGTTTGGGAGGATGGTGCTGCCCTCTATAGTAATAGGGAAGGTAGGAGACGGGAAGTTTTTTCCCCCCTACAAATAGTTAATTTATTTCTTTTCGGTTTTCAACAATCACTTTCATAAGTCTTAAATTTTCTCCCCCCTCCTCCCCTCTTCTTCCCTGAGATAGAATTTCATCTTATATGAGTTCTACACATGCAGTTTTATTAAACACATTTTCACATTTGTTATGTTGGGTAGAAGAATTAAAATGAATGGGAAAAACCATGAAAAAAACCAAACCAAAGCAAAACACAACATAAGAGAAAATAGTCTGCTTCATTCTGCATTCCAATTCCATAATTCTTTTTCTGGATGAGTATAGGATTTTGCCTCCAATCCTTTGAGAATGTTTTAGGTCCTTGCATTGCTGGGAAGGGCTAAATCTATCAGAAACAGTCTTCACACACTGTGGCTCTTACTATGTACAATGTTCTAGTGCTGCTCTTTTCACTCAGCCTCAGTTCATATAAGTCTTTCCAGGCTTTTCTGAAGTCCTCCTGTTCGTCATTTCTTATGGCACAATAGCGTTCCATTATATTCATATACCACAACTTTTTCAGCCATTCCCTAATTGAAGGGCATTTCCTTGATTTCCAGTTCTTAGCTACCACAAAGAGAGCTGTTATAAATATTTTTGCACATGTGGGTCCTTTTCCCATCTTTATGATCTCTTTGGGATACAGTCCTAGAAGTGATATTACTGGGTCAAAGGGTATGCACATTTTTGTAGCCCTTTGGGCATAGTTCCAAATTGCTCTCCAGAATGGTTGGATTAGCTTACAGCTCCACCAACAATGAATTAGTGTTCCAACTCTTCCACATCTTCTTCAACATTTATCATCTTTCTGAGACAAGGAAGCTTTAGAGGGAAATATGAATTTGGTTTTGGTCATATTGAGTTTAAGGTATTTACTGGACACCCAGTTTATGATCTCTTAAAGATAGTTGGAGATTTCAGATTGGAGGTGAGTAGAGAGTTTGAGGCAAGATAGGTATATTTGAGAACCATCAGTATAAAGATGGTTAATTATATCCATGGCAGCTGATAAAATTACCATAGAGGCAGAAGAGAAGAAGACCCATTAGGTATTCCTTTCACTCATGCAGATGAAAACCTTTGCTCATCTTTTCTTCCTATGCAATTAATTAGTTGAACAAATTATTGGAATGATTGAACAAATAATGAACAAATATTCCATCTGCATTGTAACTTTCCCCATTATGGTTTCAATATATCATGGGTCATCATAAGAAATTAAATGAGAATTTTTTGGTAGTTTTGTAGAAGTCACAGATGACATGAGAAGGATAGCAAATGATACAGAAAAAGTTTTCAAACTCAGATATGCACAAAATACGTGTATAGTATTGTGTCATATCAGCATATTTATCTTTTAGTACTGACATTGAGAGGAGTTAAGTGACTTGCCCAGGGTCACACAGCTCCTAAGCAGATGAGGCAGGATTTAGTATTATAAATACCCCATAAAAGAAAAAGAAAAAATTCAAACTTCTTCTCTGGTATGAAGGGAGGGTCAAAAATTTTTATATGGATTTTCTAGAATGCAAGAGTGCCTCTACCCTAACTCCCATGACATGGAAAAGATAACTGGGCCTACTTTTTAGGCCCAAGTTAGGGGTTACTTTCTTCAGGAGGCTTTCCTTGACACTTTCCTATCTCCTTTTCTCCCAGCTGAAAGGGAACTCTCTTCCCTCTCAACTTTCTCCTCGAACACTGACTGCATCACTCCTTTATATTCATATGTTCCCTAGTTTTCTGGGCAAAGGGCTGAAGGCTTTTTGAGAGTGGTCTTTGTCCTATCGCCTCTTTATATTTCAGGTGCCTAGGACAGTGTCTTTCATAGAGTTTAGTGCTTAATATAAATATTTGTTGAAATGAATGAAAGTGAGTTAAATTGACATTACAAAAACATATACTGCAGTTATTTCATTAATTCTAGAAACCAAACTGCTGTTAATCAATAACCTCAGTATCAGTGACATAATTTCCTGAAAATTGCTGCTTTGTAATGGTTAACCTCCTGCTTAGTTGCTCACAGCAGGGGGTAGTTTCCCTTTCATCACAGTCTTCTGTTATTATCTTACACTGTGATTTTAGTGATTATGCCTTTAAAACAGCAGCAAGGAGCTAACAATTCTCCAAGTAGCGAGAAATGGAGTAATTTTGATATGGTAATTTTTAATAAGCTGAAGAAAAAGCTATTGTTCCTGAAGGTAACAATATAAATTGATAATGTTACCTTAGACATTATATTTCTCTAGGTTAATAGTGAAGGAGATCAAGCCTCTTGATCTGTATATTATCTGAAGGGTGGTAGCCCTCCAGATATATCAGTCAGTGTACCTTCTATGGGCCACTAGCTGGTGCAGTGGATGGAGCACTAGGCCTGGAGTTAGAAAGATTTCTTCATGAGTTCAAATCCAGCATCAGACACTTATTAGCTGTGTGACCTTGGGCAAGTCACTTCACCCTATTTGCCTCAGTTCCTTATTTGTATCTGGAGAAGGAAATGGAAAAACACTCCAATACCTTTTCCAAGAAAGCCCCATATGAAATCATGAAGAGTTGGACACAACTGAAAAACAACTAAAGAAAACACCTTCTGTACCAGTGTGGACAACAAAGGATTGGGGGAGTCTTTTAAAAGCTATTTTTTTGTTTGAGAGGTTTTGAAGGATCAGGGCCAGCTGAGAATTTGGGGGATGGGTAGAAGACTAAGAATTAAAGCAACTTTAACTTTCTTAAACCTAATCTAGATTATGTTGTTCTTACCTCTAATCATCAGCAAACAAAAACACCAAAAATACAAGACAAGCACAGTTTACTTTTTTTAAAAGGAATTTCAAGTACACTCTGATCATAATTTTCATTGCCATGATATACTTAAAGACAAACAGTAAGCATCAGATTGTTATGCCAGGATGTATGGGCTTCTCTTGCAGAAAATTCATACATTTGCCTTTTTTTCTTTGTCAAAGCTCAAATCATATAAGCTGAAATTCTAAGTTTTATATGTTCAAATGAGAAAGAACAGCCAACCAGATTTTAAAATGCAATGTAAACTCAGAAGTTCTCTCTGTATCACACTGTGTAATATGTCCCAAAGTATTCTGTTAGTGTTGCTATGGTGGGGAAAATGAATAAGAATTTTACTCATTCTAGTTTAAAGAGGTATGCTTATGTTGAGAAAGAAAGGCTAATCTAATTACAAGCAGAAAAAAAGGGATAATTGCCAGATGTGGAGCAAGAATTGGAGTTCACGTTGCTTAGTTTCGTGAGTCTTTTCCATAACAAAGATTTAGATTGAGAAAGCACTAGATCACCATGGAGGGAGAGATCTCTATTTAAAAAGCTTCCTTCTACATAGCATAGGCATATTATAGTGAGCTCTTTGTGAAAGCCAGATAATTTTGCTACAAGTGAAATTACTCTGAGAAAAGGCACACAATTGCATATATGCCTACTGTTTATTTGATCACTCAGGAAACATTTATTAAGCACCTACTGCTATAAAGGCACTATGGACCAATGTAGGAATCTTATCAGTAGCTTTACTATATACTCTCCCCTTCCTAAGTAAAAGTATATTAATTACAAATGTAAATTAAAAACAAATCCAAATTCCTTACTATATTATTTATTCCCCATAATTTGTTCATTTCCTGAGATTATGGATATTTGTTCTACAGTTTTCCCAGGGACCAGAGTAAACATGAAAAAAACAAACAAATAAATCCATAACACAAATTCTTTATGTGAATGTTGGGCTTATACAATATGTATGTAACTAATACAATACCTAGAATATATTAGTCATTTAATAAATAATAAATAAATAAATGATACAAAAATAATAAATGTTGAGTGTTGAAGGAATGAGTCAATTAAAAAAATAATGCAGCAATTTCTTTTTTTGAAAAATTGGTTTTATTTATTATCTTTTGTTTTTATTTCACCTTCATTTTCCAATATATTTCTTCCCCTCCCTTACTCCGTAATATCTGTCTATTTAATCTATCTATCTGTCTATCTATCTATCTATCTATCTATCTGTCTGTCTGTCTGTCTGTCTGTCTATCTATCTATCTATCTGTCCATCTATCATCTATCTATCTTTCTGTTATCTATCTATCTATCTATCTATCTATCTATCTATCTATCTATCTATCTATCTATCTGTCTGTCTGTCTGTCTATCTATCTATCTCTCTCCCTTACCACAAAGAATAACAAAGAAAGAATTAAGGGGAGAAAGAAAAGAGGAAAAGAAAAGAAAAGGGGAAAGTAGGTCAACAAAACTATCTAGCACATTTACCAAGTCTGACATTCTGCTCCATAAGTGAGAGGAAGATGTAAATGAAGTGATTTCTAGATAATGATGTGACCAGTAATTTCAGTTTTAAGTACTTAACAAAGTGATAAAATATGAATACTCATAGTATACCAGGAATTCAGTTCTTTCTGCTTCTTCATGAGCTCTTGCTGCATATTTCAATGGCATCTGCTGAAGCTCACTCAGGTTTGGAGATTCTATATTTCTGGGAGAGAGAGCCATTTTTGGATCTTCTAAGCTATGAAGATCTGTCCTTCTGCTAGAGAGGCCATTGGGTTTTCCTGTACACATTTAGGAAGAAATCAACTGGCCAAACAAATAAAGTGTGTGGTGGAATAGTGGTGGTGGTCAGTTATACTGGACAGGTGCTCCCTAAATTACAAAATCAGATTTTAAAAAATTTTATATGTATAATGAGTTATCTCTTTTTCCAGTGATTCTAACTCTGAGATTGGTAACACTTTTCCTTAGTTTATAGACTGAGGACAACAACCAAGCTGTCTTGGGATAATAACACCATCTGGTGGCTACCACAGAGACCTGTTTAATACTCTATACAGGATGGTCCTTGAGAATATAGAATGCTTTGTCATGACTAGGAGTAGGGCAAAGGGACTGAAAGCATAGGATAGGTCACAAAGTCTGCCCCACTTCCAACACATCACCAGTAACATTTTAGCGGAAATAAGGTTAAAACAAATGCCGAGGACAAAGTTTTAAAGGACAAAATAAGTCATACAAGGGCAAAGTAAAATCTGAGGTGTAGGAGGAAGCAGGGAGAAGCTTTTGCCTGCTTTTCTCTGGTGCTGACAGTGGATTAGTGCGTTATTTGAAGGTGCAAGAGCTTCATGTCATTTTAAGCATCAATTGATGGAACTGCCTCCTCCTTCTCTGACCAACTACCAGCAAGATAGAATGCTGCTAATTGAAGAGCCTGGAGGAGTTGCTCAGATGTAGGGCACCCTCCTAAGGATTACGAATTGTATGGTTGTAAAATGGTCAGGATTTGAACCTAGGTGTGACTCGATATGGGGTCTGGAATTTTGTAGCAAGAAATGACCCAGTTAAGTAAGTATAATTGGAGTCAAGTAATTATAAGTCAGGGACCAGACCAAGAAAACAGGTAGGGATGCATCATGGGTATAACCTACTTGGAATGGTATCATAGGAAGTGTCCTAAATTAAGGAGGAGTCAGACAAATGGGATTGTCATTAACAGAACAGGACTAGAGAAAGAGAAGAGAGAAGGGGAGAAGAGCCTAAGGCGACCCCAATGCTAAGTAAGGACTTCTAAATAGATGACATAGGACTTCCTTGGTGGTCTAGGTCCTTGGGAATATCTCATCCTTTTCTTAAAAGGAAGGGACTAGAGTTTGGTTGATCAGGAAGGTTTCAAAATCAATTTGCCTTTCTGTCTACTCTAAAGCCTGCTGTTTAGTCTTCCTTCTTCCATGAACCTTCTATGTCTGTCTCTGATGACAGAAATATGGGAGAATTAGGGGATGGTGGTGGCTCAAGCAAGGAGGGTTAATGGGAAGGTTATTCTGCATTGAGATAAACAGAAACCCTGAGAGACAGAGTTTCTGAGTGATTAACAATCAGTTTATTAATTAGGTTAGCCAGCAATCAATTAAATTGATGGTTAGTGGGTTTTCTCAGTCACCAAAGATGCCAGGAGAGATCCTGAAACACCTTAAATTCCTTCTGAAAATCAAGTGAAAATCAACCTTGACTGGTGAACATTGAATGAGGAGGGAAGCTACAAGTCAGCTCCTCCTGCTGAGAACATGACTTGATCATAAGACTCAGTAGCCTCAAGACATCTGAGAAGCCATCTCCATCCCAGCCTCTCTAGCTAGTTTTCTCCTTTATCAGCTGGGCCCCAAGGACAGGGGGTTCCTCCTCCAGGCAAAGGTACACCCAGACTAGATTCTGTTTATATTCTAAATAGAAATTTGGTCTCCCAGTTGGTTGGGGTGTCCACCCAAAGCTTACAAGCATGTGCTTTGGGGATTAGGAGCAATTTTATCACTCAACTATGCCCTTCAGGGGCTGACAGACCTTTTCAGAAGATGGGTTTTAGTAGAAATAAAAGGAAAAGAATGAATAATTAGTTATTAATAGGTAGTATAATATTAATTTATCTCAGCACCAAAATGATTCTCATCTGATTCTTTTCCCTGGTTCAAGTTCCTGACAAGGACAGCTCTGCAGTTATATTTATTCCATTACCCTATGAAGTTGGAGCATAGTGGGCACGTAAATATTTTAGTGCTCCAATTAATCTGTGGTTTCACGGATGTAGTTACTCCATCTACTGGAACATACTGCTATACCTTCTTATCCTATGTGATTTTTATCCATCTTTTGCCATAAACCTACAGAGCACTTACCCAGGGTGCTCAAGGACTTCATCTTTTTTGGGTTTGTTTTTTTTGTTTTTTGTTTTTTTGCTATTTTTTGTCTTCCAGTTCATCTATCATTGTTCATGGGATGATCTAGCTTAGTTAGGTCTTATGTCAAGCTTTCTACAGATTCCCTTTCTCTTTTCTTTGTTGTTTTGTGGAATGACACTATTTAAATCTTCCCCCATTATCCTTTATAATCTTTCCCCATTCTCCTTTATATCATTTTCAAATAAGTTTATATTTTAAACCATTGTTGCCATATCTATCTGCTTGGCACTGAGATCAATTTTGCTTCCTGAGATGGTTTCTGGACTCTTTTGTAATAATAGGGAAACTGAGGCATATTTTCCCAAGCAAAATCAGTTTATTAACAGTGACACATATAACTATTAATAAAGAGAGTCAGACCTGGCCCTCTTAGTCAGGACAGTGACTTTGATGAGAAGGGAAAGATCTTCTTTATTGAACACAGGAAAGAGGAGTTCTGGGTGGTTGGGAAGTGCCACCCCTGGCTACAGCTGGGAAAGGGTGATTGGCTTTCAGACGTGGCTGATCATGCCCCTCTAGGACAATAAAGAATGTTATGCTAGCTTTTTTGGCTATCATCCCGTTGCTATAAGTAACTCTCCACATCTTTGCCAGAGATCTGTTGGCTGATTGATCAGAAGGCACCAAAAACCTAGAGTGGATCTTAGGGCAAGAAGATACATGAATCACCTTCCCATATAAGAATGTAGGTACTTTATCCTTGTTTAGTTCCTTATGGTTGTTTGCTCATATTTATGTTTTTTTCAACTCCTGTGTTTCAGATTTTCTACATAGCTCTGGTGTTTTAATAAGGAATGCATGAAAATTCTTTATTTCATTTAAATGGAAAGAAATTGGAATTCCTCCCCTCACATTTCCCTACAGTTGTAACCATAACAGAGACATGACATAGCAATGATAGTGCCACGGCAGATGGTGACATTGACATGACATAATCATGACAGAGCTGTGGCAAAGAAATAACAGTCATGGCATGATATATATCTGTAATACTGGTGTGATATTACATTATGTTTGCGTGATATTGGCATGTAATTGGCACGCCATTGTGCAATTTTAGGTGCATCATGCATTGGCATGATATTTAATATTGATGTGATATTCATATATTATGGGCATGATACTGGCATATAATTGTGTGATGTTTGTGGGACACTAGAAGGCACTTTGGCATGATATAGGCATGTAATTGCATGACACCAATATGGAATTGGCATGGTATTTGTGTGGTATTAGCATAATGTTCCACATTGGTATGTAACTGGTATGAAATGAGCATGTAGTCAGTGCAATATTTGCAAGATATTTGGCATGATGTTTTATGTTGGATATTTGGATGTAATTGGAAGAAAGTTTGCATGACATTGGTGTGTAATTGGTCAATGTTTGATATTGGCATGATATTGACATGCTACTGATGTGTAATTGTTGTGGCATTGGTGTCTAATTGGCATGACATTTGCTTGCAATTGGCATGATATTGTTTTTTTTTAATTAATTTATTTAACTTTTAACATTCATTTTCACAAAATTTTGGGTTCCAAATTTTCTCCCCATTTGTCCCCTCCCCCCACCCCAAAACACCAAGCATTCTAATTGCCTCTATCACCAATCTGCTCTCTCTTCTATCATCCCTCTCTCCCTTGTCTCCTTCTTCTCTTTTGTCCTGTAGGGCCAAATAACTTTCTATACCTCTTTACCTGTATTTCTTATTTCCTAGTAGCAAGAACAGTACTCGACAGTTGTTCCTAAAACTTTGAGTTCCAACTTCTCTTCCTCCCTCCCTCTCCACCCCTTTCCTTTGGAAGGTAAGCAATTCAATATAGGCCATATCTGTGTAGTTTTGCAAATGACTTCCATAATAGTTGTGTTGTATAAGACTAACTATATTTCCCTCCATCCTATCCTGCCCCTCATTGCTTCTATTCTCTCTTTTGATCCTGTCCCTCCCCATGAGTGTTGACCTCAGATTGCTCCCTCCTTCCAATGCCCTCCCTTCCATCATCCCCCCCCCCCGCTTATCTCCTTCACCCCTACTTTCCTGTATTGTAAGATAGGTTTTCATACCAAAATGAGTGTGCATTTTATTCCTTCCTTTAGTGGAATGTGATGAGAGCAAACTTCATGTTTTTCTCTCACCTCCCCTCTTTTTCCCTCCACTAAAAAGTCTTTGGCTTGCCTCTTTTATAAGAGATAATTTACCCCATTCCATTTCTCCCTTTCTCCTCCCAATATATTTCTCTCTCACTGCTTAATTTCATTTTTTTAAGATATGATCCCATCTTCTTTGATTCACTCTGTGCATTCTGTCTCTGTGTGTGTGTGCATGTGTGTGTGTATGTGTGTGTAATCCCACCCACTACCCAGATACTGAAAAGTTTCAAGAGTTACAAATATTGTTTTTCCATGTAGGAATGTAAACAGTTCAACTTTAGTAAGTCCCTTATGACTTCTCTTTGCTGTTCACCTTTTCATGCTTCTCTTCATTCTTGTGTTGGAAAGTCAAATTTTCTTTTCAGCTCTGGTCTTTTCATCAAGAATGCTTGAAAGTCCTCGATTTCACAGCAAGACCATTTTTTCCCCTGAAGTATTATACTCAGTCTTGCTGGGTAGGTGATTCTTGGTTTTAGTCCTAGTTCCTTTGACTTCTGGAATATCCTATTCCACGTCCTTCGATCCCTTAATGTAGAAGCTGCTAGATCTTGGGTTATCCTGATTGTATTTCCACAATACTTGAATTGTTTCTTTCTAGCTGCTTGCAATATTTTCTCCTTGACCTGGGAACTCTGGAATTTGGCCACAATGTTCCTAGGAGTTTCTCTTTTTGGATCTCTTTCAGGAGGTGATCTGTGGATTCTTTCAATATTTATTTTGCCCTCTGGTTCTAGAATCTCAGGGCAGTTTTCCTTGATAATTTCATGAAAGATGATGTCTAGGCTCTTTTTTTTGATCATGGCTTTCAGGTAGTCCCACAATTTTAAAATTGTGTCTCCTGGATCTATTTTCCAGGTCAGCTGTTTTTCCAATGAGATATTTCACATTATCTTCCATTTTCTCATTCTTTTGATTTTGTTTTGTGATTTCTTGGTTTCTCATAAAGTCTTTAGCCTCCATCTGTTCCATTCTAATTTTGAAAGAACTATTTTCTTCAGTGAGCTTTTGAACCTCCTTTTCCATTTGGCTAATTCTGCTTTTGAAAGCATTCTTCTCCTCATTGGCTTTTTGAACCTCTTTTGCCAATTGAGTTAGCCTATTTTTCAAAGTGTTATTTTCTTCAGCATTTTTTTGGGTCTCCTTTAGCAAGGTGTTGACCTGCTTTTCATGCTTTTCTTGAATCTCTCTCATTTTTCTTCCCAGTTTTTCCTCCACCTCTCTTACTTGATTTTCAAAATCCTTTTTGAGCTCTTCCATGGCCTGAGCCCATGGTATATTTATTTTGGATGTGTGGGATACAGAAGCCTTGACTTCTGTGTCTTTCCCTGATGGTAAGCATTGTTATTCCTCAACAGAAAGGAAGGGAGGAATTATCTGTTCACCAAGAAAGTAGCCTTTTGTAGTCTTATATTTTTTCCCTTTTCTGGGCATTTTCCCAGCCAGTGACTTGACCTCTGAGTTTTCTTTCCACCCCCACCTCGCCTCCAGATCTGCCCAGCCAGCGCTTGAGGTCTGAGATTCAAATGCAGCTCCTCAGCCTCAGGGCTTTCAGTGGGGGCAGGGCTGCTATTCAGTGTGAGATTAAGTTCAGGTGCTCAGGTGGGGACAGGGCCGCCACATGGGGCTCAGTTCCCTCAGGGGGTTTATGAGGAGACCTTCAACAATGGATCCAGCCTCCTGCCTGCTTTGGGAGCCCCTGTCTACTGCTGCCCCCGCTGCTGCCTCCTGAGGGGCCCTGAGCCAAGGGGACACCCCACTCCCTTGTTGGCCACCCAAAAAGACTCTGTCACCAAGCCTTGTCACCTGTGGGTGGAGGGATCTGTGGGGCCGCTGGAGATTCCGTCCCTGAAGCCTGCTCGGATCTGCTCCTCTCAGTACCGCGCCGCCAAGGCACGGCTGGGCTCTGCTCCTTGTCTGGGGTGCGACGGACCTTTTGTTGGTTTTTCAGGGCTCTCTGAAACAGAAATCTCCTCTGCTCTGCTGTTCTGTGGCTTCTATTGCTCCAGAATTTGTTGGGAGTTCTTTTTTACAGATATTTTATTGGCTGTGAGTTCGGAGCTTGCGTATGTAAATCTTTCTACTCCGTCATGTTGGCTCCTCCCCCTTGGTATGATATTGTTGTGACATTTGGTGTAATCTGGCTTGATACTGGCATGTAATTGATGTGATATTGATATATATATTTGGCATTATGTTTGCATTATATTGGCTGATGCTTAATCTTGTCATGACGTTGATCTTTGTGGGATATTGGCATGATGCTTAATATTGGAGTGCAATTGATATGATGTTTAAATGAAACTTATATGTAATTGACATGCAGTTATCATGACAGAGCCATGGAATTGACATGGCATAGCTATGATATCAGTATGACATTGGCATTTCACAACTGAGCCATTGGCTTGAAGAGGCATAATATTGGCATATCAGAACCTTGTTCCTCCTTCTGAGAAGGTGCTTCCCTCAAGAACCACAGTCACACTGTTTAAATCAGACTTGAGAATCATTGTGTCTTTGCCCAGCTAAGTGTGGTCAGACCCTTTTCCAGCACCAAAACTGCTTCATACTTGTCAAGAACTGTTTCTACGATCTACCAAGGAGTTCTTGATAAGGGGTAGGGAGGATGCGTCACTGGAGTGACAAGAGAAGCATGACACTAGTATAACATAACCATGATAGTGGCACAACAGAGGCATGACATAGGCATGGCATTCTTATGACAGAAACAGACACTGGAATGAGGGAGGTGTGACACTGGCCTGAGAGATATATGACTTTGGTATGACAGTGGTATGATGGAGGTGTCACATCAGCATAACAGGTGAGACAGAGGGGTGACATTAGCATGACATAGCTTGATGGAAGTATAACATATCCATGACAGAGGCATGGCACAGATATGACAGAGGCGTAAAAACCATGATAGATGTGTGACAGAAGTGTAACATAGCCATGACAGATTACAAGATAGATTGGCAGATTGTGACAGAGGTATGATGTAGTTACTATGACTTGGGAGGCTGTTAGCATCCTTCCCTCTCTCTAGCAGTAGCCTTTCCATAGTCTCCTTGATCCCAGCAGGTTCCCAAATATCCAGTACAAACAGGCAATGGAGGAGCCCTTCCCTTCCTTTGTTCAGTTTCCATTGGGTGTCGACTAGTCCTTCCTGCCTGAATGATAACCCTATCCACCTCCTCCATCCCAGATCTCAATATCTTTGGTGGTCTGCAAGTTTCTTTCTAGTTCTGGAATTCTATGGAAAACTTCCTTTTGCCAATCCCTCAAATATGCCTTTATTAAATTCTTTAGCACTTTGATAACTTGTGAGCTCATCAGTATGGTTACTTCCTCCAATGGTACAGAGTAGAACTCATTTGTGTTTTCTTATTCCATGCAATTCTTTTTCATCTTCCACAATGGATGTGGTCACACAATATGTCAGGGGCCTTAATCTAGGTCTCTTAGCATAGTGGATAGAGTGCTGGACTTGGAGTCAGGAAGATATGAGCTCAAACTTATTACCTGTATGATCCTGTTAATTAATCTCTCAGCTTCTTCAGTAAAATGGGGATAATAATTGATAATAAAAGGTACTGATAATGAAAAGATGAGTCTTCCTGACTACAGGCCTGGAA
The DNA here is from genome assembly GCF_028372415.1 of Notamacropus eugenii. Taxonomy (NCBI): domain Eukaryota; kingdom Metazoa; phylum Chordata; class Mammalia; order Diprotodontia; family Macropodidae; genus Notamacropus; species Notamacropus eugenii. Next base: position 198,081,098 of record NC_092875.1, on the reverse strand, counting down.
CTTTAGCCACCCAGCTATCCCCCCTACTTTATAGGGTTGTTTAAATGATCAAATAAGAAAATATATGTAAAGTAATTTGTAAGCCCTAAGGCTCTCTGGAAATATTATTGTTATTATTAATAGTATCTCTTGCCATTGCTTGAACGACATTGCATCATGTTGGCTTTCCATCAATTCTTCCTTGGTATAATTATATCACCTGCCCACTTCCTTTTCCAAATATATATTTCTCTGATAATGTAATCTATGCCACTTTTCTGCACAGTTCATCTCTGGTAATAGTAGCAACCAGGTGGAACAATGGACTGCTGGGCCTGGAGTGAAGAAAGCTTGAGTTTAAATCCAATCTCAGATACTTATTAGCTGTGTGCCCTTGGACAAGTCACCTAACCTCTGTTTGCCTCAGTTTCCTCAACAGTAAAATGGCAATAGAGTAGCATCTCCCTTCTAGGGTTGTGAGAATAAGATGAGATGGTATTTGTAAAGTCCTTAGCACAGTGCTTGGCACATAGTAGATGCTATATAAAAGTTATTATAATCATAACAATCATTATTAGTACGTTGCAGTCTACTCTACCACATGCTTCCTCAACGTGTTTTGGGCAATCCATAACTTTAATCCTTTGGAGATTGTGGAAGTCTGTGACTTGAAGCCATATTAGTATAACTGAAACGATAATGTTAAAAAGCAAGGTCTTGGTGTCATTGAGAAATTTAGGGTTGTTAAAAACATGGCACAATTTCCACAAGGCCATCTAGCTTGCTCTCCTTCCCCTAGTCTATTCTGACTCCAGTTCACTTTTCATATATAGTGTCTAAGATTAGTGTTCAAGATACTTATGTCTAGGACACCAGGACCAGTTCTATGGGTTGCCTATCTAAGGGCAAATCATAGCCTGGAAAATAAGTATTTTTTGTATTTTCCTGTATGGATAGTTCGATCAATATCTTTGGAGTGATTTTGAACCTAATTTAGCAGGTCCTGTAATATCCTTGGACTTGATACAATCAACACAATGGTATCTGAAAATGTCAGTATCTGATAGAACCTCACTATCTACAGGGAAATTGCGTCCAAGGTGATTTTTAGGGTCTTTTTTTCCTTGTTGAGATAATTGACTTACATCAATTAAACTTTTCTTGGAAGTCTTTGTTGATGTTTGTCCTTTTATTAACTTCCCATTTTTGGAGTTCAACAGCATATAATAATAGGTCACTTTAGAGTTTCCTGAATTCTGTGTTATATATTTTTCTCATTTTTATTTTTTTAATTTGGTCTTAATTTTAATCTTTGCTCTAATAAGCTGATGATATAACTAACTGTAAGCAAACAGTTAATTTGGAAATAACTTTTATACACAGTAGCCATTTATCTTCTGGTTTTTAAAAGGTAGCCATTTTCATTTCTGAAGAAGTTATTTAGTCTTTTTCATCTCCAATGTCTATTCTTGAGGAAAGTATAATATATTGCCATGAATCTTCTGTATAGTTTACAAGTCTTCCTCATTTCTTACTGTTAAACCACATTGTCTAACATTTTCTGCTGCCTTGTTTTGCATTAAGGTCACTGAATATCAAAGTACATGCTTATTTAATTTGGATGGTCTTATCAAGTTTTTGATAGAATTTTTCTGTCTTTTCATCCTCTACAATAGGTGCTAGAAAACAAATGGAAATTCTTTTTGGTGGTCTTTTAATAAATTTTATCATAAGGATCATGATATTAGATTACCACATATCACTATGAAACAGCATTTCTTGTTGCTTTTAGATGCATAACCAAGTTAGTTAACTTCAAGTTAACTTAACTTAACTTCAAGTTAACTCTTCAAGGAGGATCTGAGAACACTACTTCCATTTAGCTGCAACTTACTTTTGTCTTCTAGTTTTATTTTTATTGGGAATGTAAAAACTAACGTGATTCAGTTCTTCCAGTATAGTGGCTTTTAACTTTGGGTCTATGGCTAAGAACCATGGGTAGATTTCAGAAGGTCCATGAACAACTTGGATGGGAAAAACTTCCATTTCTATTTTCACTAATTTCTCACTAGAATTTAACATTTCCTTTAATTATGTAAAAACATTATTGTGAAAATAGGTCAACAGACTTTATCAGTCTGTCAAAGAGGGGTACACGGTACAAGAAAAGTCGAGAATTGTTTTAATAGTATACACACTTACTGGTCACTGGACAAAGGTCTTACACTTAGAATCCCAACAGTTAAGTTAATGTTTAGAGGGGGTTGAAAAAGGGTGTACTTTTTAGCACTCTCTGTCTCCTTTTCTGGTAGAACATTGTTACCAATAGAGAAGAGGCAGGGAGACACGTAAAATTAAATTCCATTTTGTATTTTCTTGCTGTTGCTTGTTGCCAGGGTGGTTATGGTCAAAGGAGTCATCAGTGGTGATGAGCTTCTTCTCACTTAGCTAGACTGGATCTCATAAAGCAGACAGAATCTTTAGCTGAGATCAGAATAGTTTTCCCAGCATGGTAGAAACTTCTGGATCTTGTTTTTCTCTGGCATAGCCTTAAGGAACCAAGAAATGCCTACCTACCATAATAAGGTATTATAGTAAGACTATTAATTTATCAGATTAAAAAATAAACTTTAACAAAAGCTTCTTGATGTACATTTTAAGTTTCACTAAAAATATATCTACATTACATATTGTTTACTTATTTCATGTATTTTTTAGCTGCTGCCAATCACTCCAATCATGCAGTGAATTCAGAGCTAAAAATAGGACATAGTCATGAAAAATATATGTATACTCTGAAATATGTATATATATTACATACATATACACACATTATATATATGTGTGTATCATGCACACATGCATATCAAAAAAATCCTAGGTTCAAATGCAACCTCCGACACTAGCTATGTGATCTTGGACCTTAGCCTCTTTGCCCGTTTCTTCTTTCTGGGTTATTGTGAGGATCCAATGTGATAATATTTGCAAACTGCTTAGCACAGCGTCTGGCACATAGTAAGTACTGTATGAATGTCAATTAGTACTATTATCATTTATAATTTTTTAGGTCATGCTTTTATTACTATTTGTAATATTATAAAACATTAAAACTCTGAGGGGTCATTTTAACTCCAATATCAATCTCTTTTTAGGGCAGGAACTATTTGTTAGAGTCTAATCCTGCAGCTACCCTGTCTGCCTGAAGAGTTATGATTAGCCCATCTTCGATGATTGCTGATTTCAAAAAGTTTGCTTGTAGTGATTTTCCCCCACTGAAAATCTTAGATAATTTTCTCTTTCCTGATGTGTCAGGATTCACTGGAGAACAGGGAATCCTCTAGTTGGTTAGTTAAATGCTATCAAGATCTATGGAGAGCTGATGAGTCCCCATGACAATTGTTTTAGTGTTCACATGGCCTTAACTGGTAAAATAATTCCATTAATATCTCCTGGTATTGGGTGCCTAGAAATGGGTATGTTTGTGGAGATGATAAGAGCAGATGTGATACTTAGACAAAATAGTAAGTTAATACTTCTTTTTACAAAGTCCTAAAATACAAATAAAATTTTCTTATGAAACCCATTGAGATCCCCTTTCGAGTTTCTAATATTTCTTTTTAAGCATTGTTTAGGTCCTCTGGGGTTTCTTTATGTTTTTTCTCTTTGTAGACAGCATGCCTAGCTAAAGCAGCAAGGACCCCTGAGGGACAGTTGGGAGATGGCACGTGCCAGGAGGTCAAACTTCCCCTCACTTCTCTCCCAGGACTTTGTTCCCAAGAGCTACCCTCCAGGCTATTATTGCTAATTATGTCCCAGCCCCCAAAGCCATCATTCAGAGAATCAACCTTTATGGTAACATGACTGGGCAACTGCTTCTGCAGGTGCTCTAGCAGCAGCCTCCTCCACAACCAGAGCCAGGAAAGACCCAGAAAAGACAGCTGTCACCTCCAAAGCCCTTGGCACCATGCCAAATGGTTCAACGTTAAAAGTAGATGTGATTTTAAAAAAATGAAATGACACGAAGAAAGATGAATTACCATTTGCCTTACTACTAGACCTTTCCATCTGACTTGCATCTAAAACCTCCTACGGTATGTAGCAAATAAGATAATATTTGTGACATGCTTAGCATAGGAACTGGTCCATAGTAGGTGGTATATAAATGTTAGCTATTACTATTATTATTTACGTTTTTAGGCATGTCTACACTACTGTGTAGTCTATGTGTGACTACATTACTACCCTCATTTAGAACCAAACTCCCCAAGAGCAAAAGTTCTCTGACTTTTCTGTATCTCCAACATTCAGCACGGTGGTTTATTTTATTTTATTTTTTTGTTAAATTTTATTTTTCATTTTTAACACAGTTTATAACAGATAAAACAATTCAAACTTTTGGGCAGGTGATACTTCTTTTTAAAGCATTTACATTATGGATCACAAAAGAATTTTTTTTTAAAACATTAACCAACTGAGACACAAATAAAATTTACGTTGCTAACTTCACAAGCTCTTGACCTAATTGTCTCCACAGTATCACTAAGAATTAAAGGACCCTAACTTATTGTTGTTGGTCTAAAGTCCTATGCCTAACAGCTTAATTTTAGACTTAACCTCAGATGTTCCCCTACCAATAATCTATAATTGAATAGATCTGGTATTAAGCTTACAAACCTTTTGACTATAAGAAATTGCCACCAAGAGTAGGGGCATTGCAGGGATACAATATCTCCCCAACTTCATGTCATTTCCAGGCAGGATTAGATTGTCCACTTGCATTCAGTCAGGCTTAAAGTCTGTCAGGTGTCAGTGGGGAAATTGAGTCAGGAGAATTCTACCTCAGCCCAGGCTGAACCGCCGCTCTCCCACCCTTCCCATGAGATCACCTTTTGTAGTTCATACCAGCATCTCACCAGCTTACTGACATCATGGATTGGAGGCTTAGATCATCTTTCTTGCTACCCAAACCTGGAGTTAGACTCAGAAGAACAGTCACTTAATAGTCCCATAGCATCTAAAAATGGCAAGTTCCAATAATCAGGTTTCAAATACGATTATAATTTCACATTGACTAAGGAACATCTTTTGAGGCAAGTCTTAAGTGGCTGACATGCCTTTCTATACATGTTCTAGTTCCTGATTAAATAGCAATCATAAAATCAAATTTACCATTAAAACCTTAACTTTTCCATCAATGCCAAATTTTATCCTGGGTTACCTTCCTCTAGGAAATTTAGACTGAAATTCTTTTCCCCAAACTAAAGATGTAATTGATTTATTCTCAGTAATTAATTCAGTCAAATGTTTTAATACTAATTGCTTTTACCTCACTTTGTAACATGTCCAATTTTTCTCCCCATCACTCCCCTCCCCTGCTTCCTAATAACTTGCATTCTGATTACTCCTTCCCTCAATATACCCTCCCTTCTATCACACCCCACCCTTCCCTTATCCCCATCTTCTCTCTCTTCTTGTAGGGCAAGATACATTTCTATACCCCATTCCCTGTAGTTCTTATTTCCTGATTATATGCAATAAAAATTCTCAACATTCATTGCTAATACTTTGAATTCCAACTTCTCCCCCCCTCCCCAAGCCCCACTGAGAAGAGAAGCAATTCAATACAGACTAAATGTGTATTCTTTTGAAAAAGACTTCCATAATAATCATGTTGTGTAATCCTAATTATATTGCCCTCTGTCCTACTCTATCCCCCCTTATTTTTTTCCCCACAATTGACCTAGTCCCTTCTAGAAAGTGTTTATTTCTAGTGACTCCCTTCTCCCATTTGCCCTCTCTTCTAACATTCCCCTCATCCCACTTGTTGCCTCCTCTCCTACTTTCCTGTGGTGTGATATAAATTTTCATATCAAATTTAGTGAGCATGTTCTTCCCTCCTTCATCCACATGTGGAGAGAGTTGCTTCATTTTTCCCCTCTCCCCTTCTCCCTTTTCTCCTCCATTGAATAAGATTTTTCTTATCTCTTTTATGAGTTATAGCCTGCCCCATTCCATTTCTCCCTTTCTCTTCCTGGTATTTTCCTCCTTCACTCCTTAATTTTTATTTTATTTTTGGATATCATCTCTTCTGATATAACATACCCTGTACTCTCTATCTATATATGTGTGTGCATGTGTGTGTGTGTGTATGTGTATGTACAATCTCTCTATCTACCCAAATACTGAGAAAAGATTCAAGATTTAAAAATATTTTCTTTTCATGTAGTAATGTAAACAGTTCAGCTTTAGAGAGTCTTTTATGATTTTTCTTTCCTATTTACCTTTTCATGCTAATTCTTGTCTTGGGAAGTCAAATTTTTCTATACAGATCTGGTCTTTTCCTCAATATGAATGATTGAAAGTCATCTATATCATTGAATGACCATTTATTCCCTTGAAGTATTATACTCAGATTTGCTGGGTAAGTGATTCTTGGTTTCAATCCCAGTTCCTTTGACCTCTGAAATATCCCATTCCAAGCCCTTTGATCCCTTAATGTTGAAGCTGCCAGATCCTGTGTTATCCTGATTGTATTTCCACAGTACTCAAATTGTTTCTTTCTAGCTGCTTGCAGTATTTTCTCCTTGATCTGGGAACTCTGAAATTTGGCCACAATATTTCTAGGAGTTTCTCTTTTTGGATCTCTTTCAGGAGGTGATTGGTGAATTCTTTCAATATTTATTTTGCCCTCTGATTCTAGAACATCAGGACAGTTTTCCTTGATAATTTCATGGAAGATAATGTCTAGACTCTTTTTTTGATCATGGCTTTCAGGTAGTCTCATAATTTTTAAATTATGTCTCCTGGATCTATTTTCCAGGTCAGTTGTTTTTCCAATGAGATGTTTCACATTATATTCTATTTTTTCAAATTTTTGGTTTTGTTTACTAACTGCTTGGTTTAACTCATAGTCATTCATTTCCCTGAACTCAATTCTCTCTTTCAGAGAACTATTTTGTTCAGAGACCTTTTGAATCTTCTCCTCCATTTGGCTAATTCTGTTTTTTAAAACCTCTTTCCCCTCATTGGCTTTTTGGACCTCTTTTTCCAATTGAGTTAGTTTCTTTTTAAAGTTGTTATTTTCCTCAGCATTTTTTTTGGTTCTCCTTTAGTAAGCTGCTAACTTGTTTTTTAAGGTCTTCTATTGCCTGAGTACAGTTTAAGTTCCCTTTGAAGGCCTTGGAGGCAGAGAACTTGACTTCCTCTGACAGTATGCCTTGTTCTTCCTCATCTGAAAGGATGGGGGGAGACACCTGTTCCCCAAGAAAGTAACCTTATATGGTCTTATTTTTTCCCCCTTTTTTGGGTATTTTCCCAGCCAGTTACTTGACTTCTGAGTTTCCTCTCCACAACCATCTCGCCTCCAGTTCCACCAAGCCAGCACTTGGAGGCTGAGATTCAGATGAGCTGCTCCAAAGCCTCAGGGGTTTTAGGTGGGGGCAGGGCTGCTATTCAGTGTGAGATTAAGATCAGCTGCTCAGGAGTGGGCAGAGCTGCCACACAGGGCTCAGTTCCCTCAGGGGCTTTACTATGAGACCTTCAACAATGGATGCAGGCTACTACCTGCTTTGGGAGCCCTGTCCGCTGCTGCCTCTACTGCTTCCTCCTGAGGAGGTCTGAATTATGGGGACACCCTGCTCCCTTCTTGGCCAGCCAACAAGACCCTCTCACTGACCTTTGGTGCCTGTGGGTTGAGGGATCTGTGCTGCTGCTGGAGATCCTGTCCCTGAAGTCTGCTTGGATCTGCTCCTTTCTGTGCCACGTGGCCAAGGCAGGGCTGGGCTCTGCTCTGTGTCCAGTGATCGATAGACCTTTCCTGTCAGCCTTTCAGGTCTCTCTGGAATAGAAATCTCCTCCACTCCGTTGTTCTGTGTCTTCTGCTGCTCTGGAATTTGTTGAGAGTTCTTCTTTACAGGCATTTTATGGGCTATGGGGTAAGAGCTAGCATATGTGTGTCTTTCTACTCCACCATCTTGGCTCCCTCCTCCCAGCACAGTGGTTTATATACAGAAGTGATTAATGCATGTCTGTACACACATATATATTGATACAACAATGTACATCTATATACAGAGGTGTGTACATAAATACACAAATATATTCTTCTCAATTTTTTTTTTACCAGTGTCACAAATTATCAGTATTTAAAGGAACTTCAGATAACTAGGCCAACATATACCTAAATAAGAATTCCCTTCTCCACCTGACAAGTGATCATCCAGATTTCACTTCAAGACTAGAAAGGCAACATGACATGGTGGGTATGACAAAGGGCAAAGAAGTTGGAGTCTGGAAGACTTAGGTTTAGCTCCCATGTCAGACACTTACTAGAACTGTGATTCTCTTAACTTTGCTGTACCTCAGTTTCCTTATGTATAAATTGAAGGAGTTGAACTCAGTGACCTCTATAATGGTCTCTAAAAGGCCTTTGAGGTCTCCTAGCTCTATGTCTATGATCCTGTGCCCTTCATTGTTCTTGGACAGAGACAGATATTATGCATTAGAGCTTCAATTCACTTTCTTGTCAGATATAAAATATAACATGAATCATTCTTTCCAACATCTGAAAATTCTTTGTGAATCTCAGACTGCTTCTGATATCTTCTGAAGAAGGAGGAACTACTAATAGTTCACTTGTCCCACTCATCCAAGATCAGTACCTGTCCCCATCATTAACCCCCAATGATTTTGTCTCATGGGCCTTCCCTCATTAGAAGGGCTCCTTAATTATGTCCTTATGGGGTTCCCCAACTCACACACACTCAGTTGGGGCCCCTGGGCATATGTTTTACAGGACAGGGAAAGGAGCTTTAGAGAAATCCCAGTTTTTTTTCTTTTTTGGTCAGGCTGTGGGATCACAGCCATGGAGGCAAGGGCCACACAGAACCCCTGTTCTTTTCCTTCATTCCTCACCCATACCTGGAAATCCAGATCACATATTTTGTGAGAGATTTTATTGGAGAAGATGCAGAATAATGATTCTCTAGCTACTCAGGGATGCCCTGCTGAACCCTCATAGACCTGTGACAATGCAAAAACATGAGTTGTAGCTTCCTCAACATAACTAAGAGCCTCTCAAAAGACATTAGGGATTTTCCTACTTGAGGCCTTCAGAGGCCTGCTGGAGGCTTCGAAGATAGGAGTAAGGAGGGTACAGACAGCTGCTTACCCCAGCTCTGCCTGGGTGCAACAGAGAGAAGACCCCCACTTAGATGTATTATTACATTTTGTCTTGCATTTGTTATCGTTCATTGGTGCTAATCTTGTCTTTTGAACACCTTCACGGTAGGGGAACGTGTCTTTTATATTTTTTCTAGCTTTTCTACTAATAATCACTCATTCAATCAATCAGAAAGTAATTATTATGCATTTACTGTGTGCCAGATACTGTACTAAGCACAGGAAATGCAAAGAAAAAGTAAAAACAGTCTATACTCTTTAGGAATTACATCTTAACAAATGTTGGCCACCTACTAGGTGCCTAACACATCCTTGTTGACTTGACTGATCTTATAATAACAGTCAGTTGACCAAAGGAATCTAAATACAATGGCCAAGTTGCTTCTGAATTTTACTTCTTAATAATAATAGCTGACAGTTATATAATATCTACCACATGCTAGGCATTTCATAATCATTGTCTCAGTCAATACTCCCATGGATCCTGAGAAGTAGGTTAAATATTTCTGTTTTACAGATGAGGCAATTGAGGCAGATGTTTATGTAGCTGAGGTTGGATTTGAACACAGGTCTTCCTGTCTCTAGGTTGGCTAGGTGGCCAGTGGCTGGAGTGACCTGGGTTTAGGAAGACCTGAGTTTTCCTAAAAAAAAAAAAAAGCTCAGATGCTTACTAGCTGTGTGATCCTAGGTAATTCCTTAACCCTGTTTGCCTCAGTTTCCTCATCTGTAACATGAGCTGGAGAAAGAAATGGCAGACCACTTCAATATCTTTGCTAAGAAAACCCCAAATGGGATCATGAAGAGTTGGACAACAACTTCCTGACTCCAGGCCTAGCTCTCTATCCACTGCACCATTCTTGTGGTAGATCACCTCTCTCTGCACTCAGCTGTCTCATAACTATACCAGAAAAGTCTACAGTGACAGTGAATCTGGACATCACATTTTCATTTGTACTTGGGAGATTATGCTATGGGATAGTGGTGGTAGGGATTTGTAGTAGTAATGCATTTGTTCAACATTTTAAAATAAGTTGCTGTCTGTCACATATGAGGACTATGATTTTTGGCAGAAAACAGCTGCATCAAAAAATCATTAAGCATCTCTTGTGTATATGTCACCGTCCTAGTTGCTAAGACACTCTATTGTGAGAAAGAGCCATGCTCAGCTGGGGATCTTACAGTCTAAATGGGAACTAATAATCTGAAGAAATGCAATACCACTTACACCTTTTATAAGACTTAATTCCCAAGTTTTCTGTTGATTTACAAATATACATTCTCATACAATAAGGACCATTAAAAAGAGAAAAACTACCTATTTCCAAATTAAGATAAAAAAACAGATTTATAAGCTATTTCTCATTTAGATATATACTGTTGTAGGTCAACAATCATATGGTATATCAGAAATATTCTTCTTTCCTCTCTTTAGAATAATAATAATGATGACGATGATATTGTGTTGGTCTTCCTACAGTTGTCTATTGACTAAGTTATGTAGGATATATGGCTTGACTTTTTCTAGCGGTGGATTTTGCTGAGTCACCCAGACTTTCTTCTTTGCTTCCTCTTGAGACTAATGGCATGTATTTTCAAGAGTGCTCATTAAGGTTATGGATGTATTCTATGCCTATGATAAAAATTTTCTCTATGGAAAGCCAATCAGTTGTTATCTGAATCAATTGAATTAGCCTGTGCAGACAAGTCCAGGGGCTTTCTTCATTAACTGCTATCCTCATTCAACTGGTAGAAACCTAATGAGAAGTTATTTCTCAAGGAGTTGAACTTGTTGGTATTTTAGGTCTTGGAATAGAAAAAAAGTACAAAGGTGCTAATAACACACATGAAAAGGGTTGAGAATGCAATCAGTGTGGGATTTCACTTGTATCATAAATTGCCATGAGGAGAAGAGAGAAGTATAATTATATGATCCTTGAGTTCAGGGACCTTGTCTTGGTTTGAATCTTTTCTAGCACCAGACGTGCTGAATTATACAGAGTGGACACTTACCAAATATTTGGTGAATGAATTAATATTTTTTTGAATGTATGTTGCTGTGAAGAAGGTGATTATACATTTTCTTTCTAGAGAGAATGAATTTAATTATCATCTTGTTGCCTATCAAATATTTGTTGTTGTTTAGTTGTTTCAGTCATATCTGATTCTTTGTGACCCCATTTGGGGTTTTCTTGGCAAAGATAGTGAAGTTTGCCATTTCCTTCTCCAGCTCATTTTACAGATGAGGAAACTGAGGCAAACAGGGTGAAATAACTTACACAGATAGTAAGTGTGTGAGGCTGGATTGGAACCCAGGTCTTCCAGATTCCAAGCCTGGAACTCTATCTACTGTGCCTCCTAGCTACCCCAAATATTTATTTATTTTCATTAATTTGATTACTTTTCTAATGGAGCAGTTTCCATATAGTTTGAAGTTGGATAACACTTTTGCGCCATCTTTCACATTATTGGACATAAGGTGAGGTCTGGAAATAAGAGCTTGGATTTGTGGACATCAACAAAAAAAGTTCATAATCATATTTTATGTCCCTCTCCAAGAATATTGGGGTTAGTGAACCTGGTCTGAAAACCATTATGGAGGCTGGTCTGAAGGCAACATTTTGCCTTTAAATGATAAAACTGTCTTCATGTGGAGCTTCATTTACTACCCAACATCTTTCAAATATATATTTGATACTTTTCTGAGTGGAGGGGGGAGGAAGAAGAGGAAACTGGATCTATGCTTTCAAAAAATCATAGATACTGAGCTAAGAGGGACTTCAGAGACCATCCAGGCCAACTCTTAATTTTACAGTTGAAACCAAGGCCTAAAGAGATGCCCAAGGCCAAAAAGTAGTGTTTCAGAAGTGAGTGGTGAACTGAGGTCTCCTGACTTCCAAGCCAGTATTCTTTGTGCTATATATCCTATTGCTTTCAATGACATAAGGAACTCTCTAATAAAATAAATAGCTTTATCAATATAGATCAGTGTGGGCTCTGAAACCTGAGTTGCAGGGGGTAGGAGTGAGACTGTGACTTGCCCAGGGTCAGTCAGTCAGAAAATAAACATTTTTTAAGTGCTTACAGTGCCAGGTACTATGCTAAGTGCTAGAGACTCAGAAAGGCACAAAAAATGGTACCTGTTCTCAAGAGCTCACACAGCTTGCATATGTCAGAGACAGAACTTGAACTCAGATCTTTGTGGCTCCCAGACTAGCTCCATATTTGCTACACCATGCCCATCCTTCATACTATTGTACCAAACTTAAAATAATAATTCCCACTTGTAGAATACTTTAGATCAGCAAAGTGTACAACCTTAAGTGCTAGCAATTATAGGTATTATTATCAACCCCATTTTAGAGAGGAGGAATTTAGAGGCTTTTAAAGAATGCCTAGGCAGTTGGGAGAGCACTGTACCTGAGTCAGGAAAACCTGAGTTCAAATCTAGACAAATACTTTTTGGCTGTGTGACCCTGGGCAAGTCACAACCCCTATCAGCTTCAGTTTCCTCAACTGTAAAATGAGAATAATAATAGCACCCTCATTCCAGGGCTGTTGCGAGTATAAAGTAATGACTGTGAAGCACTTTGCAAACTTTAAAGCACTATGCAAATACTAGTTATTGTTACTATTGACTTGTCTCTGATCACTTAGCTGAGGCAGACCATTTGAAAAAAGATTCAAATCCAGGTCTCCTCACTTCAAGTCAAGTACTCTATCTCCCTGCTCACTCTCTTCCACTAACCTTTCACATTCTTTCAGTCAGCCAGTCTCTTTCCCCACCACTAACTCACAAACTGCTCCTCTATTTACCAACTAACAACAACAACAACTTTCAACACAGTGGAAGTTTGTGGCATACAGTAATTTTACACATTCAGATTATTGCATGGCAAAGCATGCCAGTCATTTATACTCCAGGATCCCATGGCAGAAAAATGGCTGGAGCGGCTTCTCTATTTATTTATTTTAAGTTGTAGAAAACAGCTTATTTCTTGGAGCCAACCTCTCCCAAGAAAATCTGTGGCTGCCCTTCCTTGAGCATCCCCACAAAATCTATCTAATTTGCACAGGAAAGCAGACACTGGTACGATGTAAACTGTGTGTGTGTGAGAGGGGCTGGGGAAGCTCTCCACATATCAGTGTGACTTTTGGGAAGTTATTTTTTTTTAAATCAGCAAACATTTACTTTATCTCTTTCACACTTCTCTCGTCCCAAATTGAAAAAAAAAAACAAAAACCCAAAACAAAACTATCTCAATCCGACCTCCCAAACCTTGTAATAAACATGTAAACCAAATTCCTTCATTGGTCATATCCCAAAATGTGTCTCATTCTGTATCTCGTGTCCATATCACTTTTACTCGTCTCAGTTTTCCCACTGTAATAGAGAAAAGTTTGATTAGTCTCTAAAATAGCTTCCAACTCAATCCTTCGATGATCCTACCTCCTGTCCCTCTTCTACATTCCACGAAGGGTTAACAGTGACAGCCACACGGCGTGGGCTCAAGGCATCCTTGTGGACTGACGGATGCCACACGAATACTTTCAGGTGCTGCGTGCTTTGCTTCCCCAGAACCCTTGTCTCTCTGATAGGCCCTGGGACAAGTGTACGAGCAGGGGACGTAGCTCTGTCACCCTCCCTGGGGACCCAAGGACGCCACCGGGTATAGTTTGCGGACTCCGCTCCCTGCGCGTTGCTGCGGTTGCTATGGAAACGGCGGAAAATAACAACTCCGTTCCCCGGTGGGTGTAGGCAGCCCTCGTGCTGGAGAGTACCCGGAACAGCAGTGAGAAGAGCAGCAGCAGCGAAGTCCGCCGCCGGCCCGCCGCGCTAGTGCTAGGGTAGCAGCGGCGCGAGCCGTCCGCCCGCCTCTAGCCTCAGCAGCCGCCCGAGCTTGGGAGTCAGCCCCCGACCATTCCCGGGGAACAGCCACCTGCAGCCACTACCACCACCGCCGCTTGGCGGGGAGCACCAAGGCGAGGCCCACCTGCCTGGTCAAGCCGAACACCCAGCTGCACCTGGTTGCAGCCTCCCGGACCAGGCAAGTGTCGGTAGGTAGTCCTTTCTACTTGGAGCTCTCCTTAAGTCCCCTCACATCGCCTCTGCCAGTCCGGGGAGCTGCTGTGCCCTAAAACTTACATATTCAAATGATGCACTTGTGTCTACTGCGTGTGCCTGGGATCAGGGAGCCCAGGGGTCCGAGGATTGCAGCTGGGCAAGAATGGGAGGGGAATAGGAAGCCCTTGGCAATTTCTCCTCTTCTTTTCCCTTTCTTTTGCCTAGGGATGCGCCTGCTGCCTCTTTGCACTGTGCTGGAGAGAGGAAGAGGTGTCTGGCGGTTGCAGTCGCCTTAAACTTTTTTAAGTTGGCAGGAGAGAGGAAGCAAGGAGTCCCTAGGGGGTTGCAATCCAGGTCCTTTCTTGCCTTAAACTTTTTGGAGTTGGCAGGAGGGAGGGAGTGAAGAGAGAATAAAACCGTCTGGAAAGAGTAACAGAAATTAACTATCAAAACTTTGGCGTTTATGGTATTTCTGGTTTCCTCCTCTCTCCATTTCCCCTTTCTGAAACATCCCATTTTGCGTGTGTTAGCATGTAACCTTTTTCGGGCACATGCACAGCATACATTTATTGCTTGGCATATATATCTACATATATAAGCACATATATATTTAAGAAGGTGCAAAATGTATTTGGCATAGGTATTTAATATGGTACAATAGCTTTATAGCTCATATAAAATCATATATATGTATATGTGCTTTTATATGATTGAATATATATGTGTACATGTCTGTCTATTGAGAGGACATATGTATGCCAATTGGTATAGATTATGTTGACACAGTTAAAACACCTTCATTAAATCCTATAATCTGTATAGTCAATTTATTCATTATGTATACCAGATAGACATCTGTTAGTTTTACATTTGTTTATCCCACCAGTAGTTGATTGAGTGTATGTGTGTGTTTGTTGTAGAGAGGCTTCGGAAGAACTCGTTATAGAAATATAGCTGTAGACTGTGCCTGAGGCTCTGCCAGCTCCTAAGAAGCCAGCCAGCCCAAGAGGAAAGAAGCAGGAAGGAGGTGGTCCTGTGGTAGAAGATGAGCAGCACCAGTACAAGATCCAACTGCCTGACTCAGCCAGTAGTGAAGAGTGTGTTGGTGTATCGCAATGGGGACCCCTTCTTTGCTGGACGCAGAGTGGTCATCCATGAGAAAAAGGTGTCCAATTTTGATGTCTTTCTGAAGGAGGTGACAGGTGGGGTTCAGGCCCCCTTTGGAGCTGTCAGAAACATCTATACCCCTCGGGCAGGGCACCGAATCCGGAAGCTAGACCAGATTCAGAGTGGGGGGAACTACGTGGCAGGGGGCCTGGAAGCCTTCAAGAAACTCAAGTGAGTCATATTTATCCTGGACTACATATATATATATTTTATTGATGGACTTTGCATAATTCCTACAGTTCTTTGAGTGGGGCAGAGGGAATTTCCATATACTAATTGACCTTTGTGCTCATGGTAAATTTAAGAGGATTGAAATGGAAAGAGTTAATGGAGAGAGAAGTTCACAAGAGAGGTCTATCAGCATTTTAAATGGGTTTCAAGTTTGGGCATAAAGTAAAAGAAAACTCTTTGGAATGATACTTCGGAATGACACAGCAGTTATAGTCATCCCAGCAAACTAAATGTCTGCTTTGATGCTCCAACATTTTGAACTCTATCTACTTTTCTATATTACTTATTTCATTTAAAAAAAAACATACTTTAAGATCAATTTATGTTTGTTCAAGAGAAGACTTTAAAGCCTCGTACCACTCTGTGGGGGAAGTACTATAAGCACTAGAGACTTCATTAAAAAAGAAGGAAGAACATTATGTTCTTTGTACTTCACTCTTTTATAAATGTTCATTTTGCTCAAAATGTTTTAATAATAGCTACAGTTTGATTTCAGATTTCAGGTCAACCCTCTCTCCTCACATTTCAATAAGAGATAATAATGCCCAACATTTCTATAACTTGTCACAGTTACAAAGTACCATATATATGTATATATATATATACTATTAAATTAAATATTATTTCATCTCAGGATTAAATGTGGCCAAATATACATTATTACAATTGAACTTCATAACAGCCTCTTGAGGAGTACACGTTATTGTACCTATTTTATAGATGAGAAGATTGAGGATTAGTGGCATTGTAGCTAATCCAAAGTCATTTATTTGGTTGATTAAATAATTGGTTAAGTCAAGTTTGACCCAAGGGTATGGAATCATAGATCTAGAGCTGGAAAGAACTTCAGAGGTGTTCTAGACCAACTATATATATATATGTATATATATATTTCTTTTTAGGTGGATGAGGAAGGTCCTAAGGAGGTTAAGTGACATTCCCAGGATAACGTAGTCCTAAGTGTCTGAGGCAAGATTTAAATCCAGGTCTTCTTAGTCCACAGCCAGTACCCTTTCTGCTGTATCACACTGCCTCTGGCTCAAAATGTAGTTATCTTCATAATGTTGAAATATAAATAATTTTTAAAGAATAAACCTCTTTCTTCATATACTAATGAAGATGTCTAAGTTTTCCCCTCCTCTACTATTGAATTGATCTGAATTCATATCAAAGAAACAGTCAGTCCTGGGGCTTAGTTTTGTGGGAGGTAAGGGATAAACTTATTTCCCCATCTTGAAACCAACCAATCAAAATTATCCTTCTTGGAGCAATTTTTAGTCATGTATCTCTTCAGATGTAGGCCTTATGTCACCAGTTATTAGAGCTGTCAGATCACAGGATCATAGAATTAGAACTGAAAAGGGCTTTTAAGATATCTAAGTCACAGATCAAGAAGGCTCACATGAAGAAGCACATAAAGCTCAAGAAAGAAAGTGTTCTCCCCTGTTACACAGCTTATAGTAGAGCTGGGTCTCCAATTCACTTCTTCTGAAATCCTAGTACAGTTTTCATCCCACTAGAATAAATTCTTTCTACTTTAGTAGAAAAACTATAAGATCTCAGTATGTGATTCTTTTCTGTGCTTGGTAACATATCTAACACTGCATATGTCATATTTGTGTTACAGTGATAGAATAATAGAGATTCAGAATCCAGAAGAGACCTTAGAAGTCTTCTTGACCAAATCTTTCCTTGTGCATATGTTTAGTGATTTGACCCAGGTCATATATGTTGTAAGTGGCAGAGTTAGCATATAAAAGCAGGCCACATGACTTTGAATTTATCACTCTTTTCACGACATGATAATTTTTATGTTGAGGCACATTTTCAGTGGGAATAATTTTCTGGTTCAGTGTCTGGAAATCTATCAATCAGTCTATCAATCAATTGTGTACTATATTCCAGGCACTGTGTTTCAGGTACAGGGGATACAGGTACAAAAAAATTAAAAATCACAAGGAATTCTTTAATTGATGTCTTTTGGCTACTTGGAATCTTCAAATAGATAAAAACAAGTATTACTGTAGTTCAGGGGTGGGCCTTGAGGCCATATGTGACCCTCTAGGTCCTCAAGTGCAGCCATTTGACTGAACCCAGACTTTACAGAATTTGTTTGGATTCAGTCAAAGGGGCCAACTTGAGGACCTAGAGGGCTGGATGTGGCCTCAAGGCCGCAGGGTCCCCACCCCTGCTCTAGTTCAGATAGTTACTGTACCTCATCATAGATGCAAAGTATACTTCACAAGATGTTTAATGTCAGGTAGCTAGGTGATACAATTGACAGAATGATGCATTCATAGTCAAGAAACACTGAGTTCAAATCTTTCCTTAGGTACTTACTAACTGGACAAGTAACTTAGCTTTTCTTGGCCTCAGTTTCCTCATCATTAAAGTGGGGAAGATAGAAGTGCCCCCATTACAAGACTGCTGTGAGGATCAAATAAGCTTATATCTATATATAGCTATATCACTTCACCAACCTTAGAGTAATAAAATGATGTTAACATTATTATGCTTGTGGAATAAAGTATTGGGAGACTAGAATGTCAATTTCTGCTTTCAATTTACAGTTGATGCTGGTTTCTGAATATCCTGTCACATCTGACTTTTTCTTGGACTGACTGATAATTTACTTTCATTTATGCTAGAAATATGAATTTCTATTATAATGATGGAATCCTAATAGAATTAAATGTCAACTTAAAAAAAATGAACTTATGGGTTTATGTAATGAAATATATTATCAGAAGGAAACTCAGAAAAGTTCCAAGTTGTAATTTGTGTGTTGTCATTCATTCAGGACCAGTCTTTTTTTTTTTTTTTTTTTGAGGGGAAAGGACAGGAGTGGAGAAATAATGAAGGGAAAGAGCAATGCTCATATATTTTTGAAATGAAAGTAAGCAACTTTCATCCCTGAAGCTCTTATACCATTTTGGTTATGGTTCATTATGGATTTGCTAATAAATAGATTCCTACAGTTTTGCTTTTGGGATCCAAAAAAACTCTAGGAATCTATTTATTAAGGATACAGCAAGATGATATGGCATAATAGATAGAGAGTGGTATGTGGCATCCATAAGACCTGGGTTCAAATTCTGCCAAAGGCACCTATAAACTTTTTCTCTTTGACAAGTTGCTTAACCTCTGTTAGTTTCAGTTTCCTCATCTATAAAATGGGAATTATACCATCTACCTCAGGGTTGTTGTGAAATAATGTATAATATAACATAATAATATGTTTTAAGAGTTTGGTGAACTTTAAGATAACATATGAATGTCAGTTATTATTATTAAAGAGTATTGAGAAATTATATTTTACAAGATATTGCTATTTTTAATAGAATAGTCTCTCTCTGTGTCACCACATTTGCTGATTCTGTAGATCTGAAGTCATTTTGCTGTATCTGGCAGTTGGAAAAGTTCCAGGCTCAGTGAAGGGGAGGGAAAGACTGGGCTATAACATAAAATGGTTCCTGAAGTTTAGGAATACAGAACAACCTTATTTTTTTTGTTTAAATGTTTTTTTAATTAGTATTAGAAAAGGAAATGTTCATCATAATTTATATGCTTTATATAATTGAAGATTTAAACTTTAAGAAACAACAGCATGATAGAAAATTAAATGATACAGAGGAAGTAATATGTAAAAATTTAGTATTTGGTGAATTTTCTGCAATAAATATTTATTGAATATCTTTTATGTATCTACAATGCTAGGAACCATTCAAAATGACAGAAATAGATTTAAAAAGATAAATTCAGTTGTAATGAAAAAACAGGGACCTCCAGAGGTCACCTAATCCATCCTTCTGTCTCTCAGTATACCTGAACCATCCCAGAAGGATCAGTATCTAACCTAATTTTAAAGCAGTTGGGAGACTAAAAAAAATCTTGTCCTTTCTTGGTATGTTACTCTAGTACTCACAATCGGTAAGTCCTTCACTTTATTTTACCTAAATGCCTTCTGGTGCAATGTAATCCCCATTTCCTTTTTTTGTATCATTGACAAAGATATAAAATATCAGCCTGTATAAATCATCTTTCGTATTGGAATCCATGTAGGAAATTGAATCTATTAAATAAATTGAGTAGTTAATGATTATGGAAATAACGTTCAGTAAATTCTGTAATAAAAAGTATCTATCTCTGAGATTTCTGGCTTCTTGAAACATAAGAGAAGAAATTATCCAGTTCTGGTCAATGATTCAGAAAGCAGTTCTCACCATTATTTTTTTTTTTCAAACACAAAGCTTTAGATATGGTTTATTATTTCAATTTTAAAGAGTTCTTTGGTTAACAAATATATGTCTGAGAAATCTTCTTACATTTTGTTGTATTTTCATTAATTGTTAACATATATTGATTATCTCACTGAAATGCTATGAAAGTGACTTTTATTTATTTATTTTTCAGCTACCTAGACATAGGAGAACCAAAGAAGAGATCAATGGAAGTTGTTAATTCAGAGGTAATCCTACCACATTTACATTTTTTAAAAGTTCTATTTAGTATTGGTACCACTGACATTTTTAAAGATGAAGATACTGGTTCATATTTTGAAAGTGGTCTTTATTTTGTGTCTTACCAATTTTAAAGCTTATGAACAACTTGTATCTTGTTTTGGGGATGAGGCAATATCTAATAATAGCAATAATGGGCATTATGTGCCCATTGTCTTTTTTTTGTGGTGAAATTCTCAGGAATGCTCAAGGTAATATCTAGTTGAATAAGATTGGATAGGTTATTGAACTGACTTAGTCCCTTTACATTTTGACTTTATCCCTTTACTTTTGTGCTTAATGTTCATCTGCTCAAACAAGTGAAGGAACTTTTAAAAGTAGTTATTAGAAATCCAGAGAATTACCCAGTTTTCATGGAAATGAAAAAGTTGAACTTCGACTAAGGTAAAGACTTCTTTGAGGATTTGGAACAAACCATGGTTAACAAGCACATTTAAAGTATCCAGCTCCTCTAAAATCTTAACAGGACTTTGGGGAACCCTGTGGAAAGTTTCATCATTTTACTTATGAAAATATGGAGTAAAAGGGAATCTAATCAACAGTCAGAAGCAGAAATGAAGATTTAGCCTTTTCTAGAATTCTATTCAGTAGCTTAAGCTTTCCCTTCCTATTTTTACTATGTGCAAGAAATAATATCTTTGGGTTTGTCACATTATTAGGGGAACAGCACACGGAAAAAAATGTAACATTCCTTTAGCATTCTTAGGGAGAATTCTCTCTTTCCATGTCATGGTATATAACTTTTATTCCTAAAGGAATATAAATAAATAGGTAGTGTCTGAAGATTGGGCAAAGAATGCATTCATTAATGAAATTATTTGGAACATATGCTATTCCTACAGCTTCACAAATAACCAACATTTTAATTTGTGTCATGAAATTTCAAAAAGTAGTATTTCAATTGCATTATTAAATATGATTTTCAATATTTGTCAAACTTATTGTTCATGAAAGTGACAGACATAGCTTAAAGTAGGTCAAGAGATACATTTCTACATTATGTCCACATTAAAACTAAAAACTGTCATTTGTTTGGAGCAGAATAAAAATTAATAAATTATTGAGGATCCTAATTCTTTTGTGAAGGATAGCCATTTGTTAGTTTAAAGTAGGGTGTATGGCTTGCTTATAGGTATCAGTGTGGGAAAGTGTTGAGTGAGCTTGAATTCCTCCTGTGAAATATAAAATTATAAATTTCAAGCAATCTTGCAAAATTTAAACATAATTTACTTACTTTGGATTCTGATGTATTTAATAAAAACAGACCATGTTGCTCATTATCCTTAGTAATAGAAGCAGAAACAAAAACCCTAATTAATGTAATTGCTCTTTCCTGTTGGGGACATCAGTTAGTCTTTGCTTTTTATTGGTGACTTGTCACAGTATATTTAGCTATATATCTATATCTCAGATATTATGATGTGTGTGTGTGTGTGTGTGTGTGTGTGAATAAATTAGCTGCCCTAGCTTGGTGGCCACAGGAATTTCCCTTCTGATCTTGTTAGAGATTTTCCTCTCCTCTTTTCTACTTGCCCAACTTGCTATTACTTGGAGCCCTAGTGCTGTTTTCATGATTCCTGCTCCTCTTCTACTCCCTAATGTTTCTTCTTAATCTGATTGATGGTAGGGGCTCTAGTATCTGAGTGGCAAATTGTGAAGGGGAACCCGAAGCAGAGAGAGAGGTGCAAAGGGATGAAATGAAGGAGGAAGGAGAAGAATAAATCCAATCCCACAACCCCTCTAAGCTATCCTACTCAATCCTTACCCTACCTCCCTGACCTGAGGATACCTGCCAACTTCTCTTACTATCCATGTAGGCTCCTATAGAACTTAGAACTTCCTTAAAACTCTTCCTTAGAACTCATTATGCTGTGTTCTACTCCTTATACCCCTCTCTGCCTATTATCCTCCCCTCTTTCGTAATCTCTTCAATGTTGCTTCTGGCAAAATCCCTGATTCAACTCTTCATCCTGCCCAACCCCATTTGCCACAACCTCTAATCCAGAACACAGGAACCACCTTGACTGGAAGGGGAGAAAAATCAATCAATAAGCATTTATTAAACACATATTATGTAAGTGTCAGGCATTGTGGTAAGCACTGGGAATACAAAGAAAGGTCCTCAAGGTGTTTATGTTTTAATAGGGGGAAGACAACATGCATATATGTATATATATATGCATTCACACTATATATATATGATATTATATGCATATATACATACATATATACATGCATATATATATGCACACACACATATATATACATATATATATATACATATATATATATGAGATATATATATAGTGTGAATGCAAGAAAACTTAGAGGGAAGGCACTAGCAGTGTATGTGTGTGTCTCTGTGGGTGTATGTGGTGAGGGAAGCTCCCAGAGGCCTCTAGGAGAAGATAGGATTTGAGCTGATTCTTGAAAGAAGCCAGGAAAACCAGGCAGTGGTGGTGAGGAGGAAGAAGGTTATAGACATGGGGGCAATAAGTGGAAAGGCTAGACATGGAGATGGAGATTTATCTGGGAGGGACAGCAGGGCCACTGTTGCTGGATCATAAGAGTACAGAGGAGAGTAAAGTGTAAGAATGCTGGAAGAAGAGGATGGCGCCAGGCTGTGAAGGTTTTAAAATATGAAATGTGATTTTATATTTGATTCAAGAGGTAATAGGGGAGCCACTGGAGTTTATTGAATTGGAGAAAGCCATTGTCAGATCTGCGCCTTAGGAAAGTTGCTTTGGAATGAAGGAGGGACCAAAATGGGAAAAGATGTGAGACAAGGAGACCAACAAAAAGACATTGCAGTAGGCCAGTTGTGAGGTGATGAGAATCTGAGACCAGTATAGTGACTGTGCTGTTATTTGTTCTTCCTTCTTGAAGAGGATCTGATATCAGGAAGGTGATGTCATGACCTGCAAGTGAATTGGATTTAGATAAGCTGCGCAAAATCACCAGTCTCACTTTATCCTCCAGAGTCATCTGGGTCCACTTATAAGGTATAGATCAGGACAACTGGAGATGGTGCCCATTAACTCTGTGAGCAGATAAAAGGCATATCAAAGATGTTATAAGGTTAGAAATAAGAAAGCCTAGAAATAGATTGGATATGTGGGATGAATGAAGGTCAGAGATCAAGGATGATACTCAGGTTGCAAACCTTTGTAACTAAGAAAATGATCAGAAAGAAGCAGTAGGTGATGTAAGACTGGAGCTCAGTAGAGAGGTTAGGGCTGGATATCTGGATATCTGGGAATCAACTGCAGAGAGATGGTAATGGGAGCTAATGAAATTACTAAGTTAGATCATACAGAGGGAGAATAAAGGAGATCTCAGACAGAGCTTTGGGGGAACATCCATGGGTGGTGGGCATGCCTTGGATGAAGAATCTGAAGAAAAGAATGAGGAGGAATAATCAGAAAGACAGGAAGAGGTTCAGGAGAGAGAAGTGTTGTGAAATCCTAGCTAGACAACAGTATTTTGGAGTAGTCGATCAGTAGTTTCAAAGACAGCAAAAAAGTTAAGAAAGATGAGTTTTAAAAAAAGGCCTTTAGATCTGGCAATTAAGAGATAACTGGGGCAAAGGGTATTAAGACTTTGGTTGTTGGCAACATGTTGACAGCAATGAAACATATGCTGCTGGCATACTGTATTTGAAATATGAAGGTATTTTCCCATAGAAACATTGTCTTAGAACGTGGTTAAGTTCTCATATGTGTGTCTATGTGTACAAATACATACATATACACATTATCCAGTTATCTATCTATCCATCCATCTATCTGTCTATCTCTTTATCTATCTATCTATCTATCTATCTATCTGTCTGTCTGTCTGTCTGTCTGTCTGTCTGTCTGTCTATTTATCTCTGGCCCAGGGATTTCATTGATGTAAGAAACTCAGAAAGAACTGAGTTGAGGTCTTACTTTGGAGCTTACTCATTGAAAGTATTTGTTTGGTCAGATGAGATTCTGGGTAGCCTTTAAGAAGCCCTCCGGCTTTGAAAACCCAGATGTTGGTTCTCTCTCTGGTAACTATGTCTGTATGTAATGGTCAGATGGTTGGATCTGTCTGTCAGTCTGTGATGTATGTATAGCTCATATTCAGATAATTGGAAGCCCTGTCTGTTGGTCTTTATTTCTCTGCTTGTGTTTTCTCTGTTGGTACATGTGTTTAATTAAAGTAACTGTTGACCCCTCAAAAGTTGCTTTCTTTTTAGAAAAGCAGGTCTAAGAACCTGTGCAGCAGGTCCTCCTGTGTATGGAATCCTTGCTGTTACAACATGATATACTGTAACATAGTATATACTGTATGCTATTCTACAATATACTATGTAGTTATATAATATCATATACTGAGCTATAATATACCCTATATTGTAATACTATGATATTTTAGATACATTATAGGTTAGTTAAACTTTTGTGGTATGACCTCAGAACTTAACCACTGTTTGTAACATTGTTTCTATGGAAAAATGCATTTTGACTGCCACATGGCCTGACAAAAAACTTTTGCAGGAGGAATTCTTACTTTGATGGAATTACATCAGCTCCTAAGTTCATCTTGTCCATTCCATACCTAAAAAGGAGTTCTCTCTACAACATACCTGACGAATGGTTGTCCAACTTTTACTTGGAGACCTCCAGTGTGGGAGGAATATGCTGTCCCCATTTCTTCCTTCTCCCTCCTCCCCCATGCAACTCATTTTACTTTTAGAGAGTTCTCATTTTTCGTAAGTACTTTCTTATAGTAAGCCTAAATGTACGTTGCAAATTTATAAATTTCTTTGTAAATTTCTGACAGTTTCTCTTAGTTTTTTCCTTTGGGGACAGATCAGCTCAGTAAAATCTTGATTTGAATGAATTGTCTTTATAGCTATTCATTCTACCCTGTCTTCTTGCCCCTAGGCTAAATATCCCTGATTCTTTCAGCAGAGTGTAACTGGGGTAGAGCAATGGCTCTTGGACCCAAAGTGCTGGATTCAGTGGACTCTCAAAGAACTTGCCATTTTTCATCGACTTAGAAGCAGTGAAACTTAGTACTTAGTTAATAAGAGCTATCAGTCAAAATAGGAAGCTAAAAGGTGGCAGTTTGGAGTGTCCCACCTGTTGTGATGGCCCCCTTCATGCCAGTATCCTAGGATCCCTTGCTCCTCAGCATGTGACAATATCCTGCCCTCTACCCTAATCTGAGGACTCATTTGTACTGCTTGTCCCTAATATAGCTTATGGTATTTGCTCTTGCCTCCAAATCCTTAGTTATAGCTTTAAAAGTAGCACTTTTCATACAGTCACAGATGATTGTTTATGATCATTCTCCATCTCTTTCCCCATATAGTTTTACTACAGTGTAATAATTTTTCCAGTCTGGGATTTGCTAGTGACAAAGGACTGTGGTAAATGTTTGGGAAGAATGACTATTGTCCAATATGGTTGCTCTTTTAAATAATTTAGAGAGGATAGTATTCAAGCATCTATAAAGTAGGGTCCAAATAGCCTTTTGAACTGTTATTGATATGCCAATTTCACATTGACCGTTGTTAAATTCTTTTCTAGTTCTAGATTGTTCTGAATATTTCATATAGTTGGGTTGTAAAGGATGATGAAGGATCTACAAGTGTCCTTTTCCACTTTTAGGAAAGAGAGAGAAGGAGCTAGAAATCATTTTCCTGTGCCAGCCTTGATCTCATCAACCCATATAGCTGCCACATAAGAACGGGAAAAGGGAATGAGAAAAAAGGAATAACAGGAATGAAGAGAAGGAAAAGAGGATTACAAAAGAATAGGAAGATTACTTTGAAGCAGTTTCTCCTGGTCTAAAGCAGGGGGAGTAGGAAATACAATCAACAGAACACCCTTCTCTTTGCTTTTTCAAAAACTGACCTTCTTTGTGATGTCTAGCTCAGTGCCTTCCATGTAGTAAGAACTTAATGATATTCGTTAATAAATATGATTACATAGTCATATATTTATATAAATAAATAACATTAATAAATATTTCAGTAATATTTGTTAATATAATACTAATAATATTTGTTCAACTGAATTGAAGGAGAGTCAATAGACTCTAATGTTATTAATCAAATAATTTTTTATTAAATATGCCAAATATGGTACTAATCACTGGAGAATACAAAGGAAAGCAACCCTTCCACCCAATACAGTTCCTACTCTCAAGAAACTCAGAATCTAATGGGGGAGATAACATGTAAACAGCTAAGTATGAACAGAATAAAATGGAGATAATTAATAGTAGGAAGGGACTGGAATCAAGGAGGATCATGAAAGGCTTCTTCTTGCCTTTGGGATTTTTGCTGAGACTTGAAGGAAGCCAAGAGGCAGAGGTGAAGAGAGAATTCTAAGCATGGGGGCAGTCAATCAAAATGCCCAGAGTCAAAAGATGGAGTGTCTTATTTGGGGAACAGTAAGGAGGCAACTGGCCTCAGACACTTACTAACTGTGAAGTCACTTAATCCTTGTTTGCTTAGGAGGCAGCTAGATGACTCAGTGGATAGAGTTCTGGGCCAGGAGTCAGGAAGACCCAAGTGTAAATCTGGCCTCAGATCTAGCTGTGTAACTCTAGGCAAGTCACTTAACCTATGCTTGCCTTAATCCCCTGGAGAAACAAATGGTAAACCACTTCAGTATCTTTGCTAAGAAAGCTCCATGGACAATATGGTCCACAGGGTCATGAAGAGTAGAACATTACTGAATGGCTAAACAATGAGGAGGTCAGTGTTACTAGATTGCAAAGTATGTGGAAGGAGTATAAGATGTGAGATGAGAGTGTGTAGTTTAGGTTATTGAAGCAGCAAATACACAGGAGGGCCTGCTGCACAGTCTTAGATCTGCTTTTCTAAAAAAGAAAGCAACTTTTGAGTGGTCAACAATACTCTTTAATTATATTCACTGACAGAGAAAATGCAAGCAGAGAAATAAAGTCCAACAGACAAGGCTTCCAAATATCTGACTATAAGTGATACATACATCACAGATTGACAGACAGATCCAACCATCTGACCATTACATACATACATAGTTACCAGAGAGAGAAGCACCAACATCTGAGTTTTCAAAGCTGAGAGCAGGGAGGGCACAGCTACCCAGAGTCTCATGTCACAGGAACCTTCATCCAAAGAAGCCCCCAAAGCAAAACCTCATCTCAGAGTATATATGCACTTTTGAGAGTGGAGGGCACGACCCTCGGGATGCAGTGCCTCATTAGCAATTAATAAAAGGTGCAAAACAAACCTCCCCTAATCTGAGGCCCATTAATGGGTGAGAAAGATCTTTTATTAACATAAATCTCATTCACATTACAGTTATGAAAGATTTTGAACACCAAAAAGATTTTATATTTGATCCAGGAAGTGATGGGGAGCCACTGGAGTTTATTGATTAAGAGCATGATATGTCAGATCTCTACTTCAGGAAATCACTTTGACAGCTGAGTGTAGGACCAACTAGAGTAGAGAGAGAAGGACTTGTGGTGTGGAAACCAACCAGCAGGCTTCTGAAATAGTAAGACATTTCTGCAAGATCTTATCTGTGATGGGAACTGCTTCAATCTCTGTTTCCTTGCTGCTTTTTAATCATGTCTTCCCTCCAGACTGGACAGCAGAGGGTCAGCGATCTCTGAATGATTACTCATTGCTCTCTTTAGCTTATTCTGTTTCTGCCTCTCAGTTTCTCCTCAGGTATCACACTCTATGCTTGAGTCCTCTGTCCCATCCTAGTTTACAAGACTCTTCTTTGGAAGGTCTCTGTGGAGGATTTAAGGGAAGATGACAGTTTTCCCATGATGGGAAAATGAAGATGGGTGGCATTTTCCCATGTTTAAGCCTAAGCTCTTCTGTGCTACAAGTCAGAAGCATCATGGTGCAGTGGTTAGAATCATGAAGAGGGAATAAGGAGACAAAATCTTCTGTTTGGTGTTCAAAGTTTTTCATAAATTGCCCCGTTTTTCATTCTTCTCACATCTTATGCCTCACTGTCTCCACATACTCTGCAATCCAGAGACATTGCCTTTCTTAATGTTACCCCAAACCTTTGTGTAGTGCCCATCTTGATGAGATCACAGATTCATTGATGTAATAAAGAAGTGAGAAGTGTTGAAGACCCCCTTTAAAATGTGAACTATAGGTCATGACTGAGAACTACTAAACAACATGAGCCTTCTCTAGACCTTTTAATCTTCATCTGTAAAGCAGAGGGATGAGGCTAAATCATGTTAGAATTCCCTTCTAGTTCTGTGGGCAACTTCAAATAATGCCCCCTGCTCTGGAATTTATGAAATAGACCTTTGAAGTCTTTTACTGCTACCTCCTATTTGTTTCTCTCAATCCTAGGATTAAATTAGGTTTAAATTTTATTTATTTTTATTTTTGGATTTTTACATCAGGTCCTTCTGATGTGGAAAGTTTCTCTATCAAAGGAGATCAACACATACTCTGCAATTTAGACTTCTAGAGAGAATTGCCTGAGGCACTGAGAGTTTAAACTGCCACTTCTCTCTTAAATTAATTATGCTTGAATAGTTATGACTCATATCTACTCTCTATATTTGTAATGTACTGTTGATGTTTTATTTTATCATATAATTAATTGTTTTGAATTTCAGCTGGTGTACTTTGGTTATAGTTCTGAATCAGAATCAGCCTTTTGAGGTAGAACTCAGTGTAAAGCAGATTTCATTATCAATCATCATCAATAGCGCTTATATAGTGCTTTAAGATTTAGAGGGTACTTTTACCTGCATTATCTCATTTAAGTTGCCCTCTAGGCTACATGAATAATTCTTGGTGATTGAGTCTTTTTTTTATTTGTTTTCAGTGTTCTACAGTCATTTCCATATATCTTAGATTTTTCCCCTTCCTCCCACCCTTCCTCCCTACCTCCCCACTCCCTCCCTGAGATGGCATACAGTTTTATATAGGTTCTATTGGTGATTTAATCTTGATTGTGATGGGGAGTGGGGTGGGGAAGGTAGTATAGGTAGATGAAACACATATGCAGTTGGCAAACATCCTAGTCAGTAGCTTCAACCTCCTCTTCCTAAGTTACATACATTTAAAAAATTATTTTTGTATTTTTTGAGCTTTAGTTCCTTTTGTTTCCCCTTTCTTCATTCACTGGTAGAGGTGCTGCAGATAGTACAAGTAAGGAGAACAGCCTGAAAAATTTGACCACTGAATCTCCAGCTCTTGAAAATGAGTTGTGTCTATATTTTGGAGTTTTCAAAAGAGTATAAGGTCATTGAGGGTTGGAAGTGTGCCATTAAAAAAATCTTTATGTTTCCATCACCTATCACAAGGCCTTGAACAAAGGGTAGGGGCTAGACTTGTGATTCCAGGAGGATAGGGGATTCCCAGGTGAGGGCCTTTCCTTTATCAGTGCATCAGCCTTGAGGCCACATGGGGCCTTCTAGCTCCTTGGGTGTGGCTTTTTGACTCAATCTAAGTTTTACAGAACAAATCCTTTCATTAAGGGGATTTTGGATTCAGGCAAAGGGCCACAATTAAGGACCTAGAGGATCACATGTGACCTTGAGGTTCCCCACTCCTGAACTAGAGTCTTGAGATATTACGTGATTTGAATGATATATATCAGAGATAGGATTTGAACCCTTCTAGTCCATGTCTCTAACCATTCTACCGTGTAGTCTGTGCCTTGAACATAGTGGGCTTGATCAGTGTTTCTTGAATGAATGGAGTACTTTTTTCTCTCCTGTGAATCATATGTAATAGTAGATTTTGAATGATCTTTGGATTTCCTCTGCTCATTGGCCTCTGAATGATTTTTGTTGTCCACTTCCTGCTCCTAGAGGAGCTGGTTGAAAACACCTTTCCTCAAGGTGTACAGGTTGCTTAAGCCTAACAGTTTATGGGGTTCATCGACTTTCTGTGCATCAATTCTTTTCATGTTGTAGTGACATGAGTTATAAGCTGCCAAGTAAACCACTGCAAAATGTGAAATATGACACGTTTGAACTGTTCCCATGGTTGGCAGAATGCTTTCTTCCATCAGACTTCCCTCCATGAATGTATTAGCCCTGCTGTGTGTTTTGATTTGTGGAGACTTGGGAATTATTTTTGTCCCTGTGGGGTATAGAAGTCGATAGGAGAGCATGGAGTAAAGAGGGAAGTAAGGAAAGATGAGAAGTGTTGGCAGAGTTCTGCAATCTTGAATCTTTGCCTGCCTTGCAAACTTTGTCTGAACCTTGGTTATATTTCAAGTTGGTAAACTCAGAAGAGTGGTTTATGGTTTTTAATCTCATTATCAAAGCTTCACAGAGGTCTAATTTCTGCTTAACAATCACGTGCAAACTCTAATAGAATGTGCCATAAGGTTGCTACTAAAGGACTTTTTCTTGAGTCTGAGATTCTAAAAATTAAATTGGGTGTAATTATTAACTTGACTGTAGGTAGCACATGGGGGCTATGTGGTTTAACTCACTAATCTTTCAGCTCTGGAATTCTGGGTTCAAAGGGACATTTCCAAATAGTTAAACTCCTAAGTAATTCTACAGTTAGCATAGAGAAACTTTCCAGATTATGTGTTTTTCAAGCTAACTGCATTCCCTTCTAGAATTTTGGCAAAAGATAATATTTTGGGGGTATGCAAAACCTTGAAACAAATGATCATTCCTACTCCAAATAATTTACAAGTCTTATTTTAAGGACTGTTAGTTGGCTTTATTGATGATGCTCATGTATACATGTGCTGTGATCATGACAAAGCTCCTTGAATGAAAATTGTGCATGGGGCAGGTGGAGAAAGAAGAGAGAGGCAGGAGAGAATGTGAGAATGCCTTTGTTGTGGGGTAAAGGGCCAAATTATTATGGAAAGAAGGTCACATGTAAATTTGGAAAATATTAGTCTGTTCAACTTTTTGACAATATGATCAATTGCTCCTTGAAAGCTTAACACTTTGGCGATGCTAGTCTGGATCTTCATTTTGCTCTTTCCTAAAGTAGACATTCTACTTTCCACCCTTTTGCATTTGCACAGGCTGGCCACCATTCCTGGAATGAAGTCTCCCATTGCTTCCAATCTTAGCTTCCTATAAGACTTAGTTACCAAAAGCATGTTTGCCTAAAAGACTATTTTACAGACAACTCACATAAGGCATGGAGGTCAGAAGAAGCAATTACAGTACACTCTCAAGGCTTCTCTGAAGAACTTTGGAATTGATTGTGAGACATGGGAAACATTGGCACAGGACCACTCAGCATGGCATTCCCACATCAGAGAAGGTGCTATGCTCTATGATCTGTACTCTATTCAGAATTATAGTAGTTCAAAAGAAACATGAGATGTGCAAATTTAGAGTCATGTCCACTCCAGATGTTCATATGGACCATTTGTCCCCAACCTGTGGTAGAGTCTTCTGAGTTTGTTGCCACAGTTGGACACACTATATCTTGATCCCAAAATAGTGATTTTATTTCGGTCCTCTTTGAGAATGAAGTACAACAATCAACCAGCTATTTCTTCCAGCAAGCCTTTGCTTCCCACAGTACACCTTCCCATCTCAAATTATCTTGAATTTATATATTTCTGGGTGCATGGTATATCTGCCTACACCTACTTTACCATGTTAAATGTAAACTCATTAAAGGTAGGGACTAATTTTTTTTGTTGTTTTTGTATACCCAACATCTAACAAAGTGCTTGGTATACAAAACACATAGCATATACAAAACGTATAGCAAAAACACATTTGCATAAGTGCTTGTTGTAGTGAATTCTATATAGCTGAAATTTTATATTTAGAATTTATCTTGTAAATCTAAATGATTGAATAAAGAATTAGATACTGACAGAACCTGTATACTTATAAAGTTGGACTAGAATGGCAAAAAATTCTTCACACCAGTATTTCATTTGGATCAAATCTCTGGTTCCAATTTAGTTCTTTTGGTCATTCCAGTAAGGCACACCACAGTATTCATCTCTGCTTGTGATGTTTTTTAAAAAAATATTTTTCAATTAATAAAAATTTATTTTCTCTCCCTCCTGCCTTCTCTCCCATTGGGGAGGAAAATAAACAAACAAAACTATTCTAACAAATGTCAAGGAAAAGAAATCCCCACTTTGTCCATATCCAAAAATATGCATTTATGAATTGTATCAATTGCTCTCAGGAAATGTAGGTATCCTGCTTCATCATGGGTTCTCTGGAATCATGGTTGGTCATTGCCATTGATCAGAGTTTTTAAGTCTTATAAACTTTTTTGTCTTTTCTTATGCTGAATTTTATACTATAAGAAAGGTCATGTTTTAAATTGATGCTTTAATATAATAAAATAATAGCATTTAGATCTATAAAAGACCATAGTTTAACCCCAGCATTTTACAGAGAAGAAAACTGGGGCTCAGAGAGTTTATGTGATTAGCCTAACATCACACAAAGTAGGAACAGAACTGTGATTCAGACCCAGGTTTTCTGACTCCAAATCTAGAGTTCTTTCTATTATGCCATTGTAATTGCATAAAGACATACTTTAAATCAGATTTTAAGTAGCATTCTTTGGACAGTGTTTAGTTCTGCCAAGCTAACAAATGACATTGATGAGGTTCTTTACATACCTTCACATTTGTTGGAAAACCAGTATTAAAATTGATATTTTAGGAAAATTCTTAGAATAAATGAGTTTTTCTTTTGCTGAAGTTAGAAAAAATGAGTAAGATATAGGGAACAGGGTATCTTCATGAATACAAAAGGTAGGAATAAATATTTGTTTTTGGTTTAAGAGACTAAACTGGGCAAGGACAATTGAACTGCCATATTCAGAAGAATAATAATAGCTTGAGAGGTAGCATTGATGCAGCATATAGAGTGCTGTTTCTAGAGTCAGGAATATCTTACTTTGAGGTCTGCTTCTGATTTGGCACTAGATGTACCACATGAATGAGTCACTTAAATTCTTTGAGCTAGGCAACTTTCCAAAATATCTTCACCAAGTTATAGATGGTTTTCATGTACATGCCTATGGAATGGCATTTACCTTTGACAGAATACAAGGTGATGCATTCGTATTTATAGTGCATGTGACAGTAAATTTGAACTACCTTTATATGCATTGTTTCATGCAGTTCTTAATCAGAGCTTGAACCCAGTTCTGCATTCCTAATTCAGTGCCCTTCCCACTATACCATGCTGTTTTGGAAATGACTAGCCACATATAGGTGCCTCAGGAAAAAAATCTGGGGGTCATAGACATTAGCAAGGAGGTCAGCATTATAACATTGTTGTTTTTTAAAAAAATACAGTCCTGGAATTCATAAAATGGATGAGGAATCCTGATATATTTAGTACTGGTCAGACTCATGTAAATGTTATTTTTCAAAGTGGCACTCAAAATTGTAGTCCTAGAGTATGTGAAAAGACTTCAGAAGAAGAACCACAAAGATTATTAATAAGTTGGCAATTAAGAATTATAAGGAAAGGATAAAGAAACTAAGACTGTTTATGTAGGAGAAGAGAATACTGGTAAGGACCAAACTAGTGAATGTTTTCTGTCTATCAAAGACTCTTAGACTGAAGTAGCCACAGGGTACCCATTGTCCCTGTAAGCTACAGCATGAGGGTTGTAGGTTAGTTTAAAGGATAATATTCTGGCAGTGAATGTTATTATGTACTGAATCAACCCTTATCACAGTGTTTCCAATGTACTCTATGCCCCCGCATATTTGATGTGCCTTTCCCCCAGATATATCCCTTAACTCAAATGCCATCTCCTCAGCAATCCTTCTCTGATCCTACCTTCTAGCCACAAACATCCTTCCCTTCCTTTGCCCTTTCATAGTATTTTTTCTCAAACCCTCTCTATGGTCTTAACATGCAATTTTGTATCCAGAGTTATTTATGTGTGCTGTATCCTCCACTACAAATATAATGTCCATTAAGAGCATGTCTCAATCATTTCATTGTGTCCCATAGCACAGTGATTGGCATATAATAGGTGCTTAATATTTGTTACATTGAATTGAATTAATTACTGAGTAGATATATTAAGATTTTCTTCAGCATCCATAGAAACACAATGGATCAGGTCATTCTGTTGTGACTGATTTAAGTGTAACTGGATAGTGGGAAGATAGCTTGATATGGGCTTACCTTTTGATGTACTGTCTAACCTAAGGTGCTGAAATTTATTAGATTCTTATAGAAACTATAAAGGGAAGCAATGGGAAACCATTACACTGCCATGGGAGCATAGGTTTTGAGATGGAAAGGACTTTAGACATTGCTAATTTAATTTCCCCATTTTACAGATGAGGAAACGAAAGTCTAGACAAGTGTGAAGTGGCTTGTCTAAGAATAAGATCTGACTCCAAAATTCTTTCCACCACAATGTATTTCATTAAGCTTATGGAAGACATTGATCATATGTAGTAGGAAACTATGTTTTCCCAAGGATGGAATGATTTAGATGATCCTTGCAATATTTTTTCTTTTTAAATGTACACAATGCTTTCTCTCTTGCCATAGTATTTATCAATCATGTACATCCATTTGTACTGATTATGATTTTTTAGCATCAACATATGGGAGACAAGGAAACAAGATTTGTGGTCATGAC
Source organism: Notamacropus eugenii (assembly GCF_028372415.1). Taxonomy (NCBI): domain Eukaryota; kingdom Metazoa; phylum Chordata; class Mammalia; order Diprotodontia; family Macropodidae; genus Notamacropus; species Notamacropus eugenii. Next base: position 198,046,366 of record NC_092875.1, on the reverse strand, counting down.
ATGAAAACACAAGGTTAGCAGTCATTCTTTTCTTTTAATTGTGGTTTTAATGGAGAATGAAAGGAGGGCACACCATAGTGTGGGAAGAAGTAGCAATCAATCCGGGAAGAATTTGACATTTTTTCTATACAAAAAGTACAGAGAAATAAAGAGAGCCTAAGAGTGATTAAAGGAGCCAGGGATTTGAACCTCAGAGGACTCATTAGCAATAATTAAGAGCAAAAAAGCACCATCAGGTGTACACTTATTTTCTGGGTAGCCTTGTAGAAGCCACAAAGAAGACAGCCTTAATTCCACAAAGGTGATTTGTCTTTAGTTCAGAGCAGGTTTTGTTTATTTTAAAATTTATGGAAAAGGAGTATTTTTAGAGTGTGGGAAACTGTAAGTTCCTGGTATTACACATACCAGTAATAAATCATTCAGCCCTTCAGTACTGATTAGCTTAGTCAGAGTACTATATTAATGAGGCCGGGGTCAGGGGTTCGATTCCAACGTGTGCCAGATAAGTTTACTCATTCCATGGCCAGAGACTGTGCTCTTTGTTCTGCCCACTGTTTTGTGAATGCATGTTTTGGATCACAAAGAGGGAATCAATGTGTGGATAAATCAGTGTAAAACTATTACTGTGTGCTAGAAAAGCAGATCCTAAGGCCCTTCTGGTCCTGGTTCACGAGTGTCATCTCCCTGGGACAATGGCCAGGACAGATGGAGGACACTGAGCCTTTTTTCTTTCCTTTGTTTAAGGTGGAGTTTCTTTATTTATGCTGGTTCAATTTCCACATGAGTGATATTGCCCTAGACCCTAGCATGGACAAACAATGAAAATACCCATTTATCATTATGAAAGACTCTCTTCTAATCAGTCAGCTAGATCAAACCCAGATGTCATCTGATGATCACATAGTTTAGATATTTGGTTTGTTGAAATAATGTTGGTTTCAACACACCTGTTCTGTGGAAAAAGCTCTTAGCAGAGAGGGTTTATAGGAGGGAGTCTGGTCTATCTGCAATGTGTAATATTTAACCAACAGCATTTCTCTCTAGGAAATTCTTGTGCCATTTCCCCCCTTCTTACAGCAGCCAATACTTTTGAATTTCAAAGATTCAGGTACTGTCATTCCTTACCGCAGGTTGATGCTTTACTTTGTTGACTAAAATTACACAACATGACATCACTAAGCTGTCAGGTTTAGCCAAGTTAAAAAGAGAACAGGTTATCTTTCTCAAAATGGGATTAAATTAATTTACTTTAAGAGCCTAATCTGTACTTTATAAATCAGTTTGTAGAAGCAAAAAATTAAGAACAGTGAGTCAGTTTACCTAGAAATAAGTAGATAACCATGTGGGCTAATGTGGTATTATAATATAAGGTGTCCTGTAGTTGATTATATTTTCTTGGTTTGTAGTAAGCAAAAAAAAAGACCACTTAAATTTTACAATTCTCTCGTAAATTTATGTGACGATAGACTCTTCTGTTCTGGTTTGTTCTATTTATAGCTTGTTCAGTAAATCTCCATGTGAATTTTAATGGGACATTTGAATCAAAACAGCTGTATTGACTGGCTTTTAAAGCACCTCCGTTAGCCCTGTCAGTTTATGTATGCATATGTCCACATGGAGGGCAGTATATACTTACATCCTTCCACATACATGCTGGTATAATTCTTCATCTCCTCAAATGCAATTTGTGCATTTTGTCATCTGCATAAAAATCAAAGATGCCATGTATGGCATAGAAACCCAGCATTTTAAAGTTGGGAGAATTATTGAAATTTCTTGTCAAACACAAGAAAACCTTTCTACTACATCTCTGTAGCTGCTCACTAGAGTTGGGGAAGGCATTGATAACTTTTTTTTTTAACATTACTTATTTTGGCCGTTCAATTATGTTTTACTTTATAATTTTGGAATGAGAAGACCAGCAGTTAAATCCTGCTACACAGCAACTTTGTCACTGCAGATGTCATTTAGCCACTATGTACCTCAGTTTCCTAAATTGTGAAATGAAACTACTTGTTCTGTGTGCCTCATAGGATTGTAATGAAAGCTGTGAACCTATATTTTAGGGACTTTTAACCATTTTTGTATCATGAACTCCTTTGGCAGCCTGGTGAAGCCTTTTCAGAATAATGCTTTCAGACGCAGAGACTACATAGGTTTACAAATGAAACCAAAGATTAGTGAAAATAAAAATATACTTTTTTGCCCACTGAGTTCACAGGCCCTTGAAAGCTATCACAGACTCCCAGTTTAAGAACCTCTTTGCCATTCTATATAAATTATCATAATCCCTGATAATGATAATAAAATCCATCTAACCCCTGCCTCAATCTCTCCAGTAACAAAGAACTATGTTATAAGGCCATTGGACAGCCCTTGTGCTTAGAATTTTTGAAAAAATTGAACTAAGTGACATTGTTCCAGTTGTTCTAGGTGCTCGGACAAAACAGATTAAGTCTACCCTAATTTCCATATTTGAAAGTGGCTATTCTGTTTCTCCTTAGCTTTCTCTTCTGCATGCTAATCATTTGTTTCTTTGACCTCTCCTTATGTAAGATGCTTTCCAGAACGATTATCATGCTGGATTCTGAACTTCAGATGCTTTCTGGTTGGTCAGTGACTCTCTTAAAATGGGATGCCCCCAATATTCAGTGTCTAGATGTAAGGCTGATATGCACTGTCCAGATGTACAGTAGTTTTTAAAATGACTTAAGTTAGAGCATATAATCCTTGGCCCAGATGTTGTGAGGGGGTAATTTTGTAAACTGCAAAATGCAGTATAAATATGAACAATCATTGTTAATTTTTGCTTATGATGGAATCATATAGTGGAAAGAAATCTAGATCTGGAAGTAGAAGACCTGGGTTCAAGTCCTGGCTTCTTTGATTACTAGGCACAATTGTAAACAATTTAATTGATCTTTCTGGGCTTCATAAATCTTGCTCTACTTACTTTTCATAGAGATGAGAATTGAGCACACATCTTTCTCAGTTGATGACTGGCTCTCTATATACTATCATTTAAGACAACAGGTTGTCTTAAAGAAAATATTATGTAAACCACACTGTCATATATGTGCCCTGCTATTATTATTATTATTGAAAAAATTAAATTAGTAGGAAGAGTACTGGATTGGAAGTCATGAGCCCTGGGTCCTAGTCTTGCTCCTACTAGTGTTCAGCTGTGTGACTTAGGGAAAGTTCCCTACTCCAGGACCTCAGTTTCATTATCAGCAAAAGGGAGGGATGAATGAAGCAGTTACTAACTATTTAATAACCATTTAATATGTGCAAAACACCATGACTACAAACAGAAAAGTAAGACAATATCTGTTCTCTAGGAGTTCACGTTAGGGGGTACCATGGTTCTTAGTATACAGCAACGAAGCAGATGGTAATGTCTCTTCATTAATGACATTTGTGCTGATAAATTCCTATCAGTTTCTGATGTAACAGTGCCAAGGACTTTGGTGGCAAGCACTTCCTTTTTTAGGTTCTCATTAGAGGTGACTGTGGCATCTGCAGGAACACTTGCCAGGGTGCATCTTCCCAGGGACTGTGTCCAGGATGATGGCTGAGGGCACTGGGATTGAAATACTACTATTCTCAAGGATCTTGGATTCAGAGCCCTGGGTTGTCTCCATCAGGGATTGAGCAAGGATGGTGGTTTGATTTACCTGGCACATTTCCCCTCCTATCTCTCCCTCTGGGCACCTTGCTGCTTTAGCTTGATTGCTTGCCCTCCCTGTATGTTGTCAAAGAAGATTAGACTAGGTGACTTCTAAGGTCCCTTATAACTCTAGCATTCTATTCTTTGATTCTAATTGCTTCTCATGGGGATAAAAAAACCTCAAACCCAGGGCTCATTAGCCTAGTATTTTAACTAACTGAGAAAACCAGGAAAATGATGTGTGATTTGCACTACTTTCTAGTCTAAGGCCACATGTAGCCCCTCTTTTTGAACTGAGTTATGACCACTTTTTGCTTTTTTTTTCATTTGTTATAGGTTCATCCAGTTAAAAAAATAGACACCATTTTGATAGGTGCCATGGAAGATTAAATATTTCCAGGTATGAGACTGGCACCCAGAGCCACAGAATCTCAAAGGCAATATTTAATTCAGCCCACCTGCACGGTCAGTTAATAAGCATTAAGTACTGACCATGTACCATGCACTGGGCTAAGTTCTAGGGACCAAAACAAAGGTAAAAGACAGCTTTAGCCTTCAGGAAGTCACAATCTAATGGCGGAGAGACAATATGCCAACAGATATGTACAAACAACCTATGTATATGTGTATATATATATGTATATAAATGGATAAATGGAACATAATTAACAGAGGAAAGATGCTAGAATTAAGAGAGATTGGGAAAGCCTTCTTGTAGAAGGTAGGATCTTCTCTATAATATACCTGAGTAATGGTCATCAGTCTTTGCTTGAAAATTGCTTGTAAAGGAGAATTCACTTGGACTGCTCTCATCATTAGAAAGTGCATCCTTATGTCCAGTTTACACCTGTCTTTTCTGTTATTTCCACCCATTGCCATAGTTTACCCTCAAGAGCCAAGCAGAGGGGCCCTTGTCCAGGTGATTGCTTTTCAGATACTTGAAGACATGTCTTCTCTTGAGTTTTCCTTCTTCAGGCTAAACTAATCAATTAAATTCCATGTTCCCAGTAAAATTGGTATAATAATATTTGCAGTCCCTACCTTACAAGACTGTTGTGAGGAAATTCATATCTGATAAACATTTATTAAACTCCTACTGTGTGCCAGACACTGTGCTAAGTGCTGGGAATATAATTAATAAAAAGAAAGTGTCCCTGACCTCAAGAAACTTACTGTCTAATGGAGGGAGACTACACAAAGGGAGATAAGAAAGGAGGGGGAAGGAAGGGAGAGGGACAGTGGGGGATATCTTATTCCTTGGAGGTGAAACTTTAAAATATCAGGAAAATGTGAGTCATTATTGTGTTTCATGATAATATTTGACAGAGAATACATGGAAGCCTTGAGAAATGTACCCGAAGAAACTGCATGAAGGAGGGGGAGCCTAGTGCCCATATAATTTCCTTTCTATCCCCCTTAAGTCCTCATTAGCCACAATGCTTAGGAATGTCTATTGCCCTATTGAAAAAATCCTTTACAGAGACATTTTTGTCTGTATTCTCTATGGGCCTTTCTGACTTTTCACTGTATTCTCTATACACCAGGATATTTTTGCTGAATGTTTTCAACACACTGCTCTATTAGAAGCAAATTTTGAAATGTCATTTAAAAAAAAGTTAAAAACAAATAATAAGTAGGGAGCCACTTGAATGGAAATTTACTATAGTGTTTACAGAGATTACAGAAATAGAAATTATGTTGGGGAGTTAATTATTTTCCTTTGATATGTTTTCATGGGAGTCATTTGTGTCCTTTCTAACCATTCTGACTTAGCCTACTATGCTTTTATAATTGTTATAAACAAGCAAAGTTGCAGGGGAGTGATTAAATAAATTAAAAAGCACATTTCCTTTTCAAAATTGGATGTGGAGAAAACTTTTAAGTAAAAAATTTATAGTGAGCTTTACTATGTATGAATTAGAATTTTTATTTATTAAAAAAACTGGGCATGTAATTGCATTCCTATAGAGAGCTCCACTTTTCTCTCCCCCTCCCCTCCGCCCCCCCATGGCTTACAGTCTTAGAGCAGAGGCTCTTAGTGTTTTCTGTGTCATGGACTCCTCTGGCAGTCTGGTAAGGTTAGACATAGGACCCTCTTCAGAGCAATTTTTTTTTTTTTAATAATAATTGAAAGGAATGTTAAATTTTGGTTAGGAGTTGGTGAGAGTGAAGATGTCACTTTTCCCATCTAAGATCATGGACCTTCTGAAATTTCTCCACCTCTTGGGGATATGGATCTTTGTTTAAGAATCTGTTTGAAATAATTACCAGGGACATTGTGAAGTCCTGTGATTTGCTCAGGTTTACTTAGAAGGAATTAGTCATAGAGATGAGAATTGAGCACACATCTTTCTCAGTTGATGACTGGCTCTCTATATACTATCATTATGCCATAGTGTCTCTTGAAGTTCATGTTTTTAAAAGGGTTTATGTGAATCAGTTGTTATGTAGGGTGTATAAGTGTGTGTATGTCTGTGTATATGTACATATAAGCACACACATATACACACAGACAATATATATTCACACCTATGTGTATATTTGTATGTATATATATATGCATAAAATCTGTTAGCTATAGATGTACTTTCTAAACTGTGTACCCATGTAGAGTCAACCTTCTCTTTTCAACATAAAACTTTCTTGGAGAAATTTAATTCATAAAACAGTTTGATCATTGCTTAAGGTAATTTGCCAGAACTCTTAGCATCAAAATGGATTAGTTTTAATTTTTTTTTATCTTTCTTCCTTTGTCTGCTTTGTGCCAGAAAGGAGTAATGAACTTCTCAAAGAGTGGTAGCAGAAGGAAGAGTAATAAAAGGAAAAACCTGGATAATTGACTAATTCAGGGCAAATACTCATAATTGAGTATTGACTATTTTCATTCTTGCTGTCTGCATGTACCTATGACTCTCTGGGTTGGTACCTTGGATTTCAGGACTGAATGACTTGACTTAAAATTTTTGGTATGTAAAGGGACAAAGAAGTAATGACATTCATTCTTTTACATTATCTTGAGGAACAAATTACAGAGATTGCGTGTTATGAGGACACACAGGAAAATGGATGATTTTTCAGGTAAGGGTGTTCTTCCCCTCCCAGATTCTTATCTTTGGAATGGTAGATTGAGCCATTTTTTCTCTCACTTCTTACCTAGCCCTTAGTCATTGAACGGGTGTGGCCTTAGAAAACTGACACCTGGGGAAGATCTTAATTTTAAAAGGCCGAGGTCACCAACTGCATCCTGGGACATTGCTAGTTTTCCTGACCTTTGTTTTGCCACTAGACTGTGATGACTTAGGAGGAGAGAAAGGCTGACAACTTTGCATGGCTCTACTGCACTTAAATCTAATTCATGTGCAAGTCACAACTTCACCCTTGTGATACCATTGGCTATCTTTGAGAATGCAGAATGAACAACAATGTGGTATAAAGATAGCTCTGGGTCCTCCAGAGGTATACAGATTGATCACTAATTCTGTCAGATTCAAAAATACTTGTTGAATTGGATTCCTGAACTGGAAAAGCTTTTAATGAAGTCCCATTAATAGACTGTTACCCAAAGACCAGACTAGTTAAGTTCAGAGATGCTCGTCAGAAGGTTGGCCATGAGGGAAATATGAAAAAAATTTTTTTTACACAGGAAAACATGAATCACCTACTAGGGCATGGAGGGCTGTGACATATACCTTGGTGAAAGAAGTATTCACATTGATAAAGTGATATTTTTTCAAGTTAATTAAGATAAATATAATGTATATCATTAAGGTATTTGTACATAATTTATCAAGCATATTCCAACTACATGGAAACAGTTTGTTACCATATAATGTAGGGCATTATATGCAATATTTATCTGTTAATATTATTAGTTTATGGAGCATAGGTATAATGATACACTTAAAGTATGACTTTAATGGTTAGATAGTATTTGCAGACATTTATAGGGGATTTTCCATATTATTCTTAGCTATTATAAATCACCTGTATCATCATCAAATTAAGGTATTATTGTTGATAGTAAGGGATTATATTAAATATGGAACAAAAACTTGGTTAATCTATTCTTCTGTTTATTTTTTAAATTTTAAAAAATTTTTTCTTTTTTGATTTTATTTGTTTTCAGTGTTCTACAATCACTTCCATATAACTTAGGTTTCTTCCCCCTCCTTTCCTGAGATGGCACACAATTTTATATAGGTTCTACACATACATTCCTATTAAATACATTTTCACCTTAGTCATGTTGTATAGAAGAATTAAAATGAATGGGAGAAATCATAAAACAAACCAAAATGTAATACAAAAGAAAATGATGTGCTACATTCTGTGGTCGGATTTCATAGTTCTTTCTCTGGATATGGAAGGCATTTTGACTTAGGAGACCATTGGGAATTTTTTAAGCCCTTGCATTTCAATGTAGTTCTAAGTCTACCAGAAAACATCCTCACACACTGCGGTTGTTGCTCTGTATAAAGTTCTCCTGGTTCTGCTCCTTTCACTCAGCATCAGTTCATATAAGTCTCTCCAGGCCTCTCTGAAGTCTTCCTGTTCATCATTTCTTACAGCACAATAGTATTCCATTATATTCATATACCACAATTTATTCAGCCATTCCCCAATTGATGGGCGTCCCCTTGATTTCCAGTTTTTGGACACCAGAAAGAGTGCTGCTATAAATATTTTTGTACATGTGGGACCCTTTCCCATTTTTATGATCTCTTGGGGATACAGTCCTAGAAGCGATATTGCTGAGTCAAAGAGTATGCACATTTTTGTAGCCCTTTGGGCATAGTTCCAAATTGCTCTCCAGAATGGTTGGATCAGCTCATAGCTCCACCAACAATGAATTAGTGTTCCAACTCTCCCACATCTTCTCCAACATTTATCATCATCCTGATTTGTCATGTTAGCCAGTCTGATAGGTGTGCTGTGTTATCTCAGAGTTATTTTGATTTACATGACTATAGATGGTTTTGATTTCTTTCTCTGAAAACTGCCTGTTCCTGTCCTTTGACCATTTATCAATTGGGGAATGACTTTTATTCTTGTACATTTGGCTCAGTTCTCTATGTATTTTAGAAATGAGGCCTTTATCACAGACACTAGTTGCAAAAATTCTTTCCCAGTTTTTTGCTTCCCTCCGAATCTTGGTTGCATTGGGTTTGTTTGTGCAAAACCTTTTTGATTTAAAGTAATCAAAATGATCTGTTCTGCATTTCATAATATTTTCTATCACTTGCTTAGTCAAAAATTCTTTCCTTCTCCATAAATCTGATAAATACACTATTTTTTGCTCCACTAATTTGTTTATAGTATCAGTCTTTATACCTAGGTCATGTACCCATTTGGACTTTATTCTTGTGTACTGTGTCAAGCATTGGTCTATGCCTAGTTTTCAGCACACTGTTATCCAGTTTTCCCAGCAATTTTTGTCAAAGAGTGAGTTCTTATCCCAGAAGCTGGGGTCTATGGGTTTATGAAACAATAGATTGCTATATTCTTTGACTACAGTGTCTTGGATCCCTAACCTATTACACTAGTCTACCCTTCTGTTTCTTAGTCAGTACCAAGTGGTTTTTGTTAATTACTGCTTTCTAATACAATTTAAAATCTGGTAGAGCTAGGCCACCTTCCCTAGCATTTCTTTTCATTAGTTCCCTTGAGATTCTGGGCCTTTTGTTCTTTCAGATGAATTTTGATATTTTTTTTCCTAGCTCTCTAAAATAATTATCTGATAGTTTGATTGGTATGGTTCTGGAATAAGTAAATTAATTTAGGTAGAATTGTCATTTTTATTATATTGGCTCAGCCCAGTCAAGAGCAACTGATGTTTTTCTGCTTACTTCGATCTGATTTTATTTGTGTGAAAAGTCTTTTGTAATTGTGTTCATATAGTCCCTGGGTTTGTTTTGGCAGGTAGACTCTCAAATATTTTATAGTGTGTACCCTAGCTTTAAATGGGATTTCTCTTTCTATCTCTTGCCATTGGCCTTTGTTAGTAATATATAGAAATACAGAAGATTTGTGTGGGTTTATCTTGTAACCTGCAACTTTGCCAAAGTTGTGTATTATTTCAAGTAATTTTTTACTTGATTCTCTGGGATTCTCTAAGTATATCATCATATCATCTGCAAAGAGTGATAACTTAGTTTCTTCTTTGCCTATTCTAATTCCTTCAATTTCTTTTTCTTCTCTTAGCTACAGTGAACATTTCTAGTACCATATTGAATAATAGTGGTGATAATGGACATCCTTGTTTCATCCTTGATCTTACTGGAAATGCATCTAGCTTATCCCCATTGCATATAATGCTTGCTGAAGGTTTTAAATAGATACTGCTTGTTATTTTATGGAAAGTTACCTTTATTGCTATGTTCTCCAGTGTTTTTAATAGGAATGGGTGTTGTATTTTGTCAAAAGCTTTTTCTGCATATATTGAGATAGTCATGTGGTTTCTGTTAGTTTGGTTGTTGATATGATCAATAATGTTAATGGTTTTCCTAATATTGAACCAATCCTGCATTCCTGGTATAAATCCTACCTGATCATAATGTATTATTCTTGGGACTAGTTGTTATATTCTTTTTGCTAAAATCTTATTTAAAATTTTTGCATCCATATTCAGTAGAGAAATTGGTCTATAATTTTCTTTCTCTGTTTTGACTCTTCCTGGTTTAGGTATCAAAACCATATTTGTATCATAAAAAGAATTTGGGAGGACTCCTTCTTCCCCAATTTTCCCAAATAGTCTATATAGTTTTGGAATTTACTGTTCTTTAAATGTTTGATAGAATTCACTTGTGAATCCATCTGGCCCTGGAGATTTTTTTCCTAGGGAGTTCATTGATGGCTTGTTCAATTTCTTTTTCTGAGATGGGGTTATTTAAGTATTCAACTTCCTCTTCTGTTAGTCTGGGCAATTTGTATCTTTTAAAATAGTCAGCCATCTCATTTAGATTGTCAAATTTATGGGCATAGAACTAGGCAAAGAAATTTCTTATCATTGTTTTAATTTCCTTCTCATTGGAGGTGAGTTCACCCTTTTCATTTTTTATATTAGTAATTTGTTTTTTTTCTTTTTTTTAAATCAAATTGACCAAAGTTTTATCAATTTTGTTGTTTTTTTCATAAAAGAAACAGCTAGTTTTATTTATTAGTCCAATAGTTTTCTTAATTTCAATTTTATTAATCTCTTCTTTGGTTTTCAGTATTTCTAATTTGGTATTTACTTGGGGGTTTTCAATTTGTTCTTTTTCGAGTTTTTTCAGCTGCATGCCCAATTTATTGATCTCCTCTTTCTCTATTTTATTCATGTAGGCACTAAAAGATAAAAAACTTCCCCTAAGAACTGCTTTTGCAGTATCCCATAAAATTTAGTAGGTTGTCTCGTTATTGTCATTCTCTTGAATGAAGTTGTTGATTGTTTTCTATAATTTATTGTTTGACTCACCCATTCTTTAGGATTAGATTGTTTAGTTTCCAATTAGTTTTTGGTTAATGTTTCCATGGCCTTTGATTACATATAAGTTTTATTGCATTATGATCTGAGAAGGATGCATTGACTATATCTGCCTTTCTGCACTGGATTGTGAGGTTTTTATGGCTAGTACATGGTCAATTTTTGTATATGTGCCATGTACCACTGAGGAAAAGTTGTATTCCTTTCTGTCGCCATTCAATTTTCTCCAGAGATCTATCATATCTACCTTATTCAGAGTTCTTTCACCTCCTTAAATTTTTTATTGTTTATTTTGAGGTTAGATTTATCAAGTTCAGAGAGGGAGAGGTTGAGGTCCTCCACTAGTATAGTTTTGCTGTCTATTTCTTCCTGTAACTTCCTTAATTTCCCCTCTAATAATTTGGGTGCTCTATCACTTGGAGCATATATGTTTAGTAATGATATTCTTCATTGTCTGTGGTGCCTTTTAGCAGGATATAGTTTCATTTCTTATCTCTTTTGATTAGATCTATCTCTGCTTTTGCTTTGTCTGAGATTAGGATTGCTACCTCTGTTTTTTTACGTTAGCTGAAGCACAATAAATTTTGCTCCAACCTTTACTCTTTACCCTATGTGTATCTCCCCTTTTCAAATGTGTTTCTTGTAAACAACATATTGTTGGATTATGGTCTCCATCTCCGTTTTATGGGAGAGTTCATCCTATTCACATTTACAGTTATTATTACTATTTGTGTCTCTCTCCATCCCCTTTCCCCTTGTTTATGTTTTTAGTTCTCCCTTCTCCCTTCACCTCCCCAATAGAATTTTAATTTTTGACCACCACCTCCCTCAGTCTTCCCTATCTTCTTTCAGCCCCCTCCCTTTTAATCCCCTTTTCTCTGTACTACTTCTTCCCTCCTTTTTAGCCTCCCCTCCCTTTTCTTTCCCCCTGCCCCTCCTATTGCCTATAGAACTAGTTGTATTTCTATACTTAACTGAGTATGTTGTGCCCTCCTTGAATCCAATCAGATGAGAGTACCTCTCAAACAATACTCATCTCCCTCCCCTCTTTCCCTCTACTGTAATATATTTTTATGCCTCTTCCTGTGATGGAATTTACTTATTTTTCTTCCTCCTCCTTTTCACATCTCCCATTACAATTCCTTCATACCCTTAAATCACATTTGTTATCATCACATCATTTAATTTACACCCAATTCCTTTATCTATGTGTATCCCTTTTACATTTCATAATAAATATATAATTCTCAAGATTAACAAGTATCCCTTATAGGGATGTAAACAGTTTGCCAATATTGTGTAACAAGTTTTTTTTCCCCCTGTTTACCTTCTTATGCCTCTTGTGAGACCTGTGTTTGAAGATCAAACTTTCTATTGAGTTCTGGCCTTTTCATTAGGAAGGTCTGGAAATCTCTTGTTTCATTGAATGTCCATCTCCTTGCCTGAAATATTATACTCCACTTTGTTGAGTAATTAATCCTTGGTTGTAGTTCCAGCTCCTTTGCCTTATGGAATATCGTATTCCAATTCTTTTGATCTTTTAATGTAGAAGCTTCAAGGTCCTGTGTGATCCTGACTGTAGCTCCTTGATATTTGAATTGTTTATTTCTGGCTGCCTGCAGTATTTTCTCCTTCACTTGCTAGTTCTGGAATTTGCCAACAATATTTCTTGGTGTTTTTAGTTTGGGGTCCCTTTCAGGAGGTGAATGGTGAATTCTTTCGATGACTGTTTTGCCCTCTGGATCTAGGACTTCTGGGCAGTTTTCCTTGATGATTTCTTGGATGATATTGTCGAGGCTCTTTTTTTCATCATGACTTTCTGGTAGATCAATAATCCTTAGATTTTCTCACCTGGATCTATTTTCTAGGTCAGTTGTTTTTTCAATTAGATATTTTACATTTTCTTCTATCTTTTCATTCTTTAAATTCTGTTTGACTGATTCTTGATGTCATATAGATTGATTAGCTTCTACTTGCCTGATTCTATTTTTATCAAATTGTTTTCTTCATTTAACTTTTGCAACTCCTTTTCCAACTGTCCAATTGTTCCTTTTAAGGAATTATTTTCATCAGTTATGTTTTGTACTTCTCTTTCCATTTGTCCAGTTTTCCTTTTTAAGGAGCTGTTCTCTTCAGTGAATTATTTTTTCATATTTTTAAAATCATTGGCCAGTTTTTCTTCTATTTCTCTAATCTGAGTTTTAAAGTCCTTCCAGAGAAGGCTCTTTGTGTTTCCAATCAATTCATATTCCCTTCTGAAGTTTCAGATGGGATTACAGTCTCAATGCTGACCTCTTTGGTATTTGTGTTTTGGTCCTTGTCCCCATAGAAAGATTCAATAGTCTTTTCTTTTCTGCTTTGCTTTCTACTCATGATAATAACCCTTTTCCTGTATCTGTGGCACGGGGATCTCTGTCCCACAGTTCTTGCACCTAAAACTTGAGGCTTTGTGTGTTGTGGCCTCTGGTTCTTTCAGTTAGAAATTAAATGCTGCAGCTTACCTGGTGCTGAGCTGGCTAGTGTTTGAAAACAGAGGTCGGTTAGGTCTTTTTGGGTTTTCCCCACAGTTACCCTGGAGCTAGCTTGTTATGTGTGGGGGAGGGATGGTCTGGATGCCAGAGGCTCCTCTGCTGAGCTAGAGCACAGGCAAGCTCAACTTTCTGTGCTAGTGTCTTCCTGATTACACTGGGGTGCTGAGGCATGCCTGGGGTCCTGGTGTTGACAGTTGCTGGCTTCACCCCCTTGGGGTTCAGGATCTTCTCCTGGTTTTTTGAGATGGGGTCGTCTGGGACAGCTCTGATCCTGCACTGGTTGCCCTCGACCACAACAAGAGGAACTCTCCTTAGTGATCTTTCTAGCCTCATGGGCTGAGAGTCTGTTTACCCCTTCTGCTACTCCCACTGTTCCAGGGTTTTTTCTGGGGAGATAATCTCTGGGCTGGTCAAGGTCAACAAGGGGAGGGAGATAGCAATTACCAATCACTCCACCATTGTGGCTATGGAACCAGAAAATCAATATTCTTAAATTTAGATTATAACCTAATTCCCTAGATTTTGTTCACCCTGACCAATCCTTAACTCCCCATTCTCAGTCCAGTAAGCTCTATGTCAAAACCAGGCTCCATGTTAACTTTTAAAATTTTTCGTCTTGATTGTCATTGTTCATGCCATTTAAGTGGATAGAATTGTAGCAACTGAAGACATTTAGTCATACTGAGAAATTCAGGATGGTACAACAGCAGGAATGTTGGTTTGGGAGTTAGAGTACCTGGGTCTGACACCCTGTACCACTAGTTAACAAGTATGTGACCTTGGATAAGGATTATAGAATCATAGATTTAGGGATGGAAGAGAAGACCTTATTTTAACAATGAGAAAACTAAGGCCTAGAGAGACAAAGTGACTCTCCTAAAGTGACACAGTCAACAAATTAAAGAGGAACATTTTGAAACTGGGTCATCTGACTCCAAATCCAGCATTCTTTCAACTGCATCATGATGAATGCCTTCTCAGATTCTAGTTTCTTCATCTGTAAAATGTGGATAATTCTTGTGCTACTTAATAGAAGCGTTGTGATCATCATGTAAGATAAAAATATGCTAAATATATTATAAACCATAAATTCAAATTAAATAAAGTTACTATTATACTTCCTCCTAATAAAGCAATAGGACTCTAGAGTCATATTTATTGTCACCATAAATCAAAGGAACCAGATGACTAGAGTTTTGTCTAATGTATTATTGCTGCAGCTAGGTGATGTAGTGGATAAGGTGCTGATTTTGGAGTCAGAAAGACTCATCTTTTTGACTTCAAATTTGGTCTTAGTTACTTACTAGCTGTATGGGCAAGTCACTTAACCCTGTTTGCCTCAGTTTCCTTCTTTGGAAAATGAGCTGGAGAAGGAAATGGAAAACTATTCCGATATCTTTGCCAAGAAAATCCCTAATGGGATTAACAAAAAGTTGACTGAAGAAATGACTGAACAACAAAATAATTAATATATTATTTCCATCCAAAAGTTAGAGATTTTAAAAGTCATAGGCTGGACATGAATGAGCTATCCATATGACCTTGGACAAGTCACTTAAAATTTCTAGGCCTCAGTTTCTTTGTCTTTAAACATAGGAGGTTGGGCTAGTAATTTATAATGCAATTTATCACTAAAACTGCATGGAAAGATGTTCTTGAGGCAGGCTTGATCTGATGAACCTTTTCTTTGTTATCTGTTGTCTATCATCCAGATAATTTGTATCACTTAAATAGTAATTTTTCACATTTTATCTTAATTCTTTAAAATATTCAGTTTTTAGTTAGGTCCAATTCTCTTCTCAAATCAGTTACTTAGAAATAAGTTATGTCAAAAGGTAGAATTATGTTCACTTATTCAACAGTCTTCATGCTCATGATGATACTTATTTTTCTACTACTTTTGAACTCTGGTCTTTTCTGATCTTTACCTTTTTTCCTTTCTTTATCTACTCTTTACTGCTCTACAACTGTGGAAGCCTCCCTCCTACTCTTTCACTTCTGAATATACTTATATCCCTTTCATCGTTGTTTCTTTTGAATTCCCTCATTACCTGCCAATCTGCCTTGCTGTCCCTTTTGTTTTCTCTGCTAAACTCTTGGAGCATACTGATTACTGCTTTCATCTTTGTATCTCACTCTTTCCTTTCATCTTTTTCTGGTGTGGATGAGTCTAAAACCATGGATATGATGACATCTTGGTTAAATTAAAAATTTCTTGGATCACTTTCTTTTACTTTTTATCTCCTTTTAAAAATTGATGCTTTTAATTTTTATAATCACACTTATTTTCAAATATATTCCTAATTCCTTTCATACCCAGAGGAGGAGAGGGAAGGAACAAACATTATTAAATGTCTACCATGTGTCAGACACTGTACTAAATGCTTTATGAATATTTTCTTTTTTGATCCAAGTTAGATAACTAAAACTTGGGAATTTAAGTAAATTACCTAGAGTGACACTGTACTATCCCTTGTAACACATATTTAAAATAAAAAGAATCATAGTTCATCAAAATCACTGATCACAGTGGATGTTATATATGCTATTCCACATGAGTTCCTCACAAATTCAATAAAGAGAGAGAAAAGGTACAATTTTCTCTTCCTTGGTCCCAAGATTGGTCATTATATATCATTCCATGGTATTCAGTTTTGTTTTTACTCTTATTTTTGTTTACATTATTGCTGTAAATAAGTCTATATATTTCTTTCTGGTTCTTATTTTGTTTTGTGTGGTTCATATTCATAAGTATTAGTCCACATATCCATAAATTCTTCATAATTATTATTTTTAGTACACTTGTTCTAATTTCAATCATCACTATATTGAGGCACCCTTGGGACTTTTTATTTTTAGCTTTGACATCTTTGAGGCGCTATGACAAATAGTGGGATCTGTGAGTCAGAGTATGGGCATTTTAGCCTTTTTTTTTTTTTAGCATAATTCCAAAATGCTTTCCAGAACATCTGGAAAAATGTGTGGCTGACAGCACATTCATGTGTTTGTCTGCTTTTAGTTCTTGGTTGAATCTTAATTGTTTTTCTATCTCATTTCAACTTTTGTTAATATCAGAAGTAGACTCCTATTTAATATATTTGTCTGTATGAATGTTTACAATTTCAGGTTCTCCCAAGTTTTTGATGGATACTTTGATTTCATTAAAGTAAAAGAGTAACACACCTGGATAAATTTAACTTAAAAAATTGAAATGATTTTTTTTAAGGTAGATAATTGCTTGGCTAACCACATTACATTTTCTTTTTCCCATTTCCTTATCTGATTAAACTCATTTCTGTCTCCTTGCTCTACTCCAATTACATAAATTGGATCAATGTTTTCTTTGGGTACAGTTCACAATTTGTATTTTAAATCTTGATTTTCATAAAGCCCATCATGAGAGTGAATTTGTGGTGTTGGAAGAAGACTGAATATGGAGTCAAAAGCCCAAAGTTTGAATCCTGACTGTACCACTTATTCCCTTTGTCACTCTAGGCAATGTACTTAAACTTCCTAGTTTTAGTTGCCTAAACTGTGAAATGAGGGGACTCTAGAGGAACTTCAAAGTCCCCTCCAGATCTAAATCTATTAATCTATGATTCTCCTCTTTTTTTCCTTTTCCCCTATGTACCCTTTGGATTTTACCACTTCCATGCAACTTCTTTTACTAGGATCTTGGTTACAGTTTCATGACTATGGTGAACATATCTGGCAACTTCCAAAAGCTTTCTAAAAGTCTTTTTTCTTTTCAGGGCTGTATTTCTAGTTTTCATTAAGCAGAACTTGCTACTATCAGTGTCATTCCAAATTAAACGTGCCTAAGACTTTTTAAAAAAATGCCTCATTGATCTTTTTTAAAAATTCTGTCATTGTTGTTATCATCTTCCTTATCAAGCATTACTTATTGAGTATGCATTGGTTAATAGGATCCTAGATCTAGATGTATTTTGGCCATATAATGAGAAGACAGGGATCATTGGAAAAGACTGATGCTGGAAAAGACTGAAGGCAAAAGGAAAGTGGGATGGCAGAGGATGAGATGGATAGGATCATGAACACAAGAACATGAACTTGGATAGGCTTGGAGAGATAGTGGAGGCTAGAAGGTCCTGGTGTGTCCATGGTGTCATGAGGAATCAGGCATGATCAAACAACTGAACAGCATAGCAAAAGGGTTAGAGGTCATCTACTCCAGCCTTCTCATTTCATGGAGAAGGAAGTTAAGGGATCTACTCAGGGTCACAAAGGTAATCAACATTGGGGATGGGATGGTAACCTAGGTTTTTGGACTCCAGAGCCAGTTGACAGTACTGTGCTGCATATAGATGCTAAACTGAGGATTGCTTTCTGGAAGTCTAAATGCCCTTTTAGGGCAGCTAGGTGGTACAGTGGAGAGAATGCTGAGTTTGGAAGAAGGAAGACTGGTCTTCTCTGTTTAACTCTATCCACAGACACTTAATAGCTGTGTGACCTTTGCTCTGAATTAAAGAGCCTTGGATTTGGAGCTTGAGAGCCAGGATCTGAATCTCTGCTTTGTTACTAATTGTATGAACTTGGGCACATTTTTTAATCTTTAGATTAGGTTTTTGTTTACTCATCTGAAAAAGACTGGAGTAGATTATCCATTCTAAATCTATGATCCTGTGTAGTTATATGGGTGACCTTTTATGTTTGACAATTTTATTTTCCCTTCTAAGAATATTGTGCTGATTTGAATTTCTTTCTCTGATATATGTGGTTATTAAGTCTAGCAGATGTCAGAGTGATTAGTATCAAAGTATGATGATGACTGGTTATTTAGACTCCTCTCTACTCAATATTTTCAACATTTATTCTTTCTGTTAATGTTATTTTAGTCTCCAGTCATGATAAAATTACCTGGTTTGACTAGAACAACAACAACAACAATGAAACAACAGCAGCAGCAACAAAAAACAAAGAGCTTTGTGACATTTCAGGTAAATGAATATTTATAAGTGGGATACTTGGAAAGTGCATATGCATATTGATGCTGGCAATGGCAGGGCTAGCCAGAAGAGGCTGCACTGCGCAGGACATTAAGGGTCAAAATGCAGAATGACTAGCTGTATCTAAAAAGGTAATTATCTCTAAAAGGGTTTTTTTTTTTTTTAAGAAATCTTCATTTTTCCTTTACTCACCCCATTCCACTTTTACTAAGTTTCATAATTGCAAGTCATGAAGACCCAAGGAATTATTACTTTACTTTGTTTCTTCTTTCATTGCCTCTGTTTATACTAGAAACAAAGTCATCAGCAATTTCCATAAAAGAGCTTTCCCATTCTCTGGAAGCATACTCTCAGTTTACTACATAGATTATTATTTTTATTTACCTTTTATTCATTAATAAATTCCTTCGCTAAAAATGGTTGCTTGCCACCTGCGTGTCTATTGAGTGCTTATATTGTGTTAGGTACTATAGAAAACAGAGAGATGAATAAGACATGGTCTCTGTCTTCAAAGTGTGGTGGGGAGAAGATAAATATGTGTGTAACTATAACATAATGCAAAACAGGTAAAGTATTAAAGATTTGATTCAGATTGGAAATTTTTTTTCTTGAATATACTTAAAATATCCATACTCCTGAAGGGAAAAATTGTCACAGAGGAAATTGGGGTATTTTTCCAGGAATTTGGCAAAAACGACCCCTATTTCTCTAAATAAAGATCAGAATATGAGATTAAAAAGATTATAAAATGAAAACCTCCTGTTACTTGAAAGTTAGAATGCAAGGAATGTCATTTTTATTCTCATATGTGAGGATTACATTACACTACTAAAATAATACTGTTTTTGAGATTTAATAATTTATTTTTCAATAGTAGATCCCTGTCAACTATCTTATTAATAAGATTTTCATATGAATTTATAGAACAAGACTATATGTAATGAACTGTGACACCCATTTGGTGGATCTTTTAAAATCATTGTCAAAAAGCAATGACTTTCTGGCTATCTACATATGAGGTGTTATTCGTTAAAGCAAACTACGTATACATAGACTCTGCCCCTGCAGCGTTATAATTTAAGACACATAGCATATTATAGGAGAAAGAACAGCGTATTTGCAGTTAGAGGACGTTGGCTTGAATCTTAGTTGACTTGGGCAAATCATGAATGTCTCTGGGCCTCACTTTGACTGTAAAATGAGAGAGTTAAACTAGTTGGCTTACCTATGTGGTTCCTTGAAGCTCAAAATCTTTAATTTTAGATTGTAAGCTCTTAAGGAACTATTTATGTAATTTTAAAAAGTTTTATTCTTAGCATCACACCCTGAACACAGTAAATGATTAATTAATATTTACTTATTTGAGCACACATATAAAACAGTTCCTCAGTAGATAAATATGTTAACATTATGTGTAAGCAAAGGAGTTGTAGCTATTGTTCAGTTCTTTCAGTCATTTACAACTCTTTGTGACTTCATTTGGGGTTTTCTTGGCAAAGAAACTGTAGTCATTGGCTGTTTCCTTCTCCAGCTCATTTTACAAATGAGGAATTGAAGCAAACAAGGTTAAGTGACTTGCCCAGAATCACATGGCTAGGAAGTGTCTTAGACCAGATTTGAACTCAGAAAGATGAGTCTTTCTGGATCCAGACCTTGCACTCTATCTGCTATGCCACCTATCTGCCCAAGAAAAGGGATAAATATTTACAATTGGGATGTACTTGAAGGAAGAGTTGTGGGAACTGCATGGAGAGAGAGGCTGAGCCCGCCAAAGGCAATTCTCTTCCTGTCTTGAAGGAAAATGGAATTTTAGATGCTGTCCAAAAAAAGAATTGGAGAGCTCTTGTTGATGTGTGTGTGTGTGTGTGTGTGTGTGTGTGTGTGTTGGGAATGTATACATAGAACATTAGACATACTCCATTTAATATCAGTAATTGCTTTTTCAAAAACACATTATTTGAAACAACATTTTAAGGGTAAGTTAATCCCACAGGAAAAATGCATGAATGGACAATAGATTTCTGGGCAGCCAAAATTTAACTTATAAAAGTTTAAAATAGAAGAGAGAACTGAGGGAAAGGGGTAAGAGGGAGGAAAGGATACTCTACCAGGCTGGGAACTCCTTTCTATTTGGGTGTATAGGGTGATTGTGGAAAAACACAACCTCCTACTCCCTGTATTCTAAAGGGTTAAATTCATCAGTCATCAGTACTCAAGGAGGTGGAGTAGTTCTTTGCAGAGAAAAAAGATAGATAGTATTTGGAATGATATTCCAGTGGGAATATGGAATATTGTTGAGTGTGCGATTTACTATGTTATTGTAATACAGTTGATTGGTGAAATATTATGTAAGATGTGCCTATACACATATGTATAATTATGGAGTTAGAGTCAAAGAATTTTAGCATTCAAAGTGACTTACAGGTCAGCTAGATTAATTCCTATTTAAATCATGACTCTAGACTACCATATCCTCAAGAAATAGTCATTCTGTTTTCAGTGAATGACATCTAATAATGAGGAACTCTCACCACCCTGAGAGGCAACCTGTTCTACTTTTCAATAACTCTTTTTGGAAGTTTTTCCATATTCTTGACTAAAATAATAATATATATATATATACACACACACACATACAATATGTATGTATGTATATATGTATGCATGTGTGTATACACACATGTGCACATATGTATATATAGATATGTATATGTGTGTATATATATATTTATGTATTCACATACATAAATATCTTCCATCCATGGATATCAGTTTTCTAGGAATAGGAAGAAAAAAGCTAATTATTTAATCATATGGCAACTCCTCAAACATTTCAATAATTTTTATAATGCCCTTCTCAAGTCTTCTCTTCTCTAGGTTATATATCACTAGTTCCTTCAACTGATTTTTCTAAGACTGTCTTAGAATTGAACATGGAACAATTGTTTTAGTTTAAGATCAGAAAAGGAGTTTGACAAGGCTATATATTGTCACCTTATTTATTCAACTTATATGCAGAGTACATCATGTTACATGCCAGGCTAAATAAATCAGAATCCAGAATTAAGGTTACTGGGAGAAATAGCAACAGTCTCAGATATGCGGATGATGCCCTTCTGATGGCAGAATATGAAAAATTAAAGAGCCTTTTGATGTGGGTGAAAGAGAAGAGTTGAAAAGATGGCTTGAAGCTTAACATCAAAAATAAAAAACCAAAACCCTAAGTTCTTGCAACTGGTCCCTTCACTTCCTGGTGAATAGAGGAAGAAGAAATGAAACTGTCAGATTTTATATTCTTGGACTCAAAAATCACTGCAGATGGTGACTGCAACCATGAAATTAAAAAATGCTTCTTGGAAGGGAAGCTAAGGACAGAGTTGTAGAGTTTTCTGTCAGACAACCTCTTCCAGGTTCAATCATTTGATCAATTGATCAGCGTTTATTAAGCTCCTACTTTGTTCTAGATGCTGTGCTAGATGGGAAGAGTATACCCCAAAAAGAGTAACCAACATGGTTATAAGATTGGTGGTGGTGTTGTTCATTCATTTAGTCATATCTGAGTCTTCAGGACCCCTGGACCATAGAACGGCAGGCCCTTCTAGCCTTCACTATCTCTTGAAGTCTGTCCAAGTTCATGTTCTTTGTTTCCATGATACCATCTAGCCGTCTCATCCTCTGCTATTCCCCTTTTCCTTTTGCCTTCAGTCTTTCCCAACATCAGGGTCATTTCCAATGAGTCCTGTCTTCTCATTAAGTGGCCAAATTAGATGTAGATTTAGGATCTTATTAACCAATGTATACTCAATAAGTACTGTTTGCTAATGAAGATGATGATAACAATGGCAGAATAAAAAAAGATTAGTGAGGCATTTGAAAAAAGTTCAATCATGAAAGAAATATATTTAAAAAAATACATAGCATGGTAGTCAAATCTTCTCCAAATCATCCTTATATAAGGCACAGGGATTTCCAGCACTTTTCCTCAATTAGCTGACGTTCTAATGGAGGAGACAACATGAACACACACACACACACACACATTCACTCAAAATAGTTTTGGGAGGGACAACACTAGCAATTGGAAGATTAGGAAATACTTCATGTAAAACGTGATATTTGAATAGAGTTCTGAAGGAAACTAGGAATTCTAAGAGGTAGAGATGAGGGGAAAGGGCAACCCAGGTATGGCAGGTAGTAGCCCTCTATCACAAAGCACAGAAATGAAAAAATGTAATTTTGCATTTAAGTAAGAGTAAGAAAGTCAGATTGTATCGTACATTATATGAAGGGACAAAACATGTTATAAATATGGGACCAGTTGGTGAAGGGCTTTCAATGCCAAACTGGAGACTGACCTTATGATCAGCACTCAAGAAGTTCTGTAATTACTCAGGCACATATCTCCCTATTGTTCATAAGAAAAGGTTGAATTCTCTCCTTTCATTTCAACATTTCAGCTATTCTCAATAGATCAGTATATTCTATCTATGTAACATTTTAGAGAAGATTTCAAAGCTTCTTTATAAAATTTCTTCTAATGCTGGGAATCATTTGTGCCTTATGTAAGGATAATTTGGAGAAGACCTAACTAATATGCTACGTGTGAGAATCCTTTATATATTTAAAAAATGTCATTTCTTTCATGATTAGACTTCTCCTTTTCAGTATGATTTCATCAAGAGCTGGTCATCCCATCTAACGTTATTTCATTTTTTTGATAGGTTTACTTAACTAGTAGATTAAAGACATTCTGTGGATCAAGTTGATCTTTTTAGTCAAGCTTATGCTTGTCTGATGGAAAAGGGCAGATGTATTGGATCTGATAGATTTGGGATGGATCAAATAGGTGGAGTAGTTACTAATATTCAGTGTCTCCAGTGGAGTGTCCAAGGCATCTGTGCTTATATCATTTTCCATCAATAACACGGATAAGAGCACAGATGATTTTGTTTTTCAAATATATAACAAAAAATTGTGAAGGATAGTTAAAACACTGTGTGGAAAGTGAAAAGCATTGGAACTGGAATTGAAGTTTGAGGACCTGGACAAGAATCCATGCATTTTCATATACAATCTTTGTGACTCTGGGTAATTCAAAACTTCCCTGAACTTCTGTTTACTCATCTGTAAAATGAGGGGGTCAGACTAGATGGCCTTTAGAGTCCCGTAAAACCTCTGAACTTGTGAAATTATGATGACCATTTAAAGATTCAGTAATAAGGACTAGAATCTAATTAGATCAAATTTAATGGGAAATCTAATTAGATTAAATTACTGGAAATAAATTTAATGTACTTTTGGGTTCAAAAAAATCAATTTCACAAGTATTGGCTAGCATGATTGACCAGAACTTCATCTGGAAAAGATCCTGGAGTTGGGGGGACTACACGCTCAATATGCATAGTATGCTATGGCAACCAAAATAGTTAATGTAGTCTCAGGTTTCATTAAGAGGGGCATGTCGTCTAGGGCTAGAGTAGTGAGAGTATCACTGCACTTTGCTCTGATCATACTACACCTGGACAGTTATGTTTAACTCTCAGCAACATAATTAGGAAGGATATTCATAATCTGGATGACATCCAGAAGAGAGCTGATGAAGGTCCTTGAGATTATGCCAGGTAAGGATTAGTTGAAGAGATTCAGAATGTTTAGCCTCAAAAAGAAAGTATTTGGGAGGAACACAGTACCTGTTTGTAATCATTTAAAGGGCTCCCATGCGTGAGCTACATTAGACTTGTTATGCTTGATTCCAGAGGGTAGAACTATGAGTAATAGGTTTTAGTTGTATCTAACCCTTTGTGACCCCATTTATGGCTTCCATGACAAAGTCACTGGAGTGGTTTGCCATTTTCTTCTTCAGTGGATCCATTTTGCCAGGCAATCAGAGGTTAAGTGACTTGCTCAGGGTCACACAGGTAGGAAGTGTCTGAAGCTGGATTTGAATTCAGGTCTTCTTGACTCTGGGTCCAGTGTTCTATCCACTGAAGCATAAGTTGCTCCTTGTTCAGTCATTTCAGTTGTGTCCGACCCTTTGAGCAATAGGTACAAAATTATCAAGAAGTACATATTGACTTGAAGTAAAGAAAAACTTCCTGCTCTTTCTAGCTTTTCAAAAGTGGATTGGGTTGCCTTGAGTGTTAGTGAATCTCCCTTCACTGGACATTTTCAAGCTAAGCCTGGGTGACCACTTGTGGTAGTGTTGTGTAGAAGGGATTCTTAATCAGGAATGGGTTGAGGTCTCTTCCAGCTCTGAAATTCTGTTGGTCTTTTCCTGAATAACTCTAGGTTCTTTAACTTTTTATTATAAGTTATATTTTCCCAGCACTATTTATTATAGGTTATATTTTAATTTTCATATTATATTATGTATATATATTTTCCCTAACTCTGTGGCTCTTTGCAATGCTTTCTAAATGTGACTTTGAGAAAGTCACTTCTAATCTTAATGTCCTTCTGTATAAAATAAGGGGGCTTGCTCAGATAATCCCTAAATCTCTCTTGCTTGTTTGAAAATTCTGGGTTTTTTTAAAAAAATTTCTCTTTAACTAAAGTAGAGCTCAGGATGTGACACAGTACTTCAGTAAGATTTTGACTAGTGCTCAGTTTATGAGAATGTATCCCATATACAAAGCAAATATCCAGAATACCCTTGTGATTCTCTTTAAAAGGGTAAGCTTTCAGATGAATACATTTAGCAGCCAAATTCTTCCTTTGATGCTAGAACAGAATGAACTTTTTTCAGGGCAAGAGTGCCCAACCAATACTGTCTATGTAAAGTATGACCATTTCCTTTGAGTTATTGTTATAGTCTCTTTGTACCAAGCAAAGGTCGTGTTTCTCCTTTTGATGTCTGTGGCAGGTCCTAAAGTCTTTGGAACAGCATCTTTACCCTTTAAATTCTGTACAGTGTTGTTTGGTAGTTAGTATCCTGGTAACCTAATTAGCACAACAAGCCATCCAAACACAGTTATTCTTCGGAGTGTTCATAATGAAGTAATACCATGAGGAATCAGCTTGGAATTGACCAGACAGCTCATGCAAACAAAATTGTCTTCTAGTTTATACTTATTGCTAATTGGGGTCATGTATTTCTAGAACATATGTAGTGGGATTAAAAAATATTCTAGTAGTTGTTGGTAATGAAAATATTTGGAATATTTATTGAAGATTATTATGTTAGGTATGTTGATGTTCTTTTCCATGTAAAAGGAAATGTAGCTTTTCTTTCCATGTGTGAGAAAAAAGCTTTGCTTTTATTAAATAAAATTACTGCATTTTAAATCAGTATTCTATATCTTGTATGAATTTTAATTATGTGTAAAGAGAAAATAGTACAGGAATTTAGCCCAAATTTTCTGGACAAAAAAACCAAAAGTGGTTATTATTATAGTAGAGAACAGTGTTCTCAAATAGAAGAACCACAGTAAGGTGGAGAGATCTTAAAGGAAATGTGAACAGTTACTTGGGATCATCACATCAATTCCTTAAGTTATTTGATGATTCTTTTGACCAGATCCATGATTTTGTTACTGAAGGAAGCTTCAGAGGAAGAACTTTCCCTCCCAATGAAGATGAGCTCCTTTTCTCCAATTTAGAATGTGAGAGAAATGCCTGGGGTGCTGAAAGGGAAAGTGACTTTCCCAGTGTCCTCCAGTCAGTTTGCGTTAGAAACATCACCTGAATCCAGATCTTCCCGATTCCAAGGTCTGCCTCAAATTTTATATTATATGTAGTTCAAACACAAAATAAGGCAGACTGCTTGGTGTCAAGTACAGATTCATAGAAGAAATAGGCAGATCACTTCTGGTTTGGGTGTGGGAAAGGCTTTCATTTGCCTGGTCCCCATTCTAACTATTTGAAGCAGCATAAAATCTCTTTGGATTTTTTTTGTTTCTTGTTTCTACCCTGTTTGAGTTTTCTGCCAACATATTTACTCCGATGTAACAATCTTCTTTCCAAGGTTGTTGTTTTAATTTTGATAATAGTGCAGTGAGAGGAGAGGGGTGACAGTATTCAGAAAGTACAGAAATGGCAATGCTATTAAGCTAGTCATGATACTGAATGAGATATTGCTGAACTAAGTGACATACAGTATGGTTTGTTTTTTTTTTTTTACTTTAAGCTCAAGTAAGGTACGTGACAAAGGCATTAAAATAATTCATTGTCTACATGCCCCCAAATAATGATTGAGGAAGATTTTCTTTCAGTTACATTTTGGATAGCTATGGCTAGTTACTCCCTAATTCCCTTAACCTTTCTTCAAATATCCACATCTGTAGAAAGGCCTTTTTAGCTATTTTATTTCCAAAGCTTGCAAAAGTGAATAGTGTTTCTTAGAAGTCTGAAATTAAGATAGCGACAGTGATGTGGTTTGGGTTCTATTATTTTTGTTACAACTGCATTTTGAGACTAACACTCCTGAGAAAGGTGTGTATGTGATATTTTTCCTTCAGTGGTAGCAGAAACTGTAATTTTCTGTCTTCTTGTGATTTTTATGCTGAGAAAGTGAGTTATTCTTTCATCTAGCATTATATTCTCATAATGATTGATGGTAGTTTTAGAAGCTATTGTCATAAAGTAGCTCTTTGTAAAAGCCAGGCCATTAAGAATGGCAACGTTAACCTTGTTACAGTAAATCAAAAGAAATGAACTACAATGAATTAGAGGTAATAAACTACATCGTGTGGAATGTGGATTCAAAATCTGCTGAACAAATGCTGTGTAGGCTTTTCTGTACTTCATGACTGATGCCTAGACTTTGTTGATACAATGTCTGACACATGGTAGGTACTTACTGCATCTGTATTGATTGATAGTGGACACTCAGTCCTCTCTCCCCTTAGTCTCCAAAGTGTTCTATATGTCTGAAATAGTAACGATCGTTCGATTGTTCTTGTAGAAGGATATGGAAAGAATGTATTCTTTCTCTTTTAGGATGGTAACATCTTTAGAGATGGTATAGGAAGAATGATGTTTGCATGATGTGTTATTGTATGATGAAGAGAATTCCCTCCATTGTCAAAAGAAAAAAAATCCTTGCTTCTCCCCTCTCTGCACACATGTTTTTAATCTTCTTCTTTAACTGTTTTATTATCCACTAATCCTGTGCTGGATGTGATACAGAATTATGTAACTCTTAGTTGTGGTGTGAGAACTACTTCCTGTAACACCAGATCTTCTAAAATATTTTTTTCCCTCTCCTTGTGAGCTCAGGGACATTGCACATTCAGATGTCCAACGTGTTGATCGTTTCCCCTGAAGTAATCTTACGGGAATCCAAGCTTATAATTACCTGGAGATCTAATAACTGTAAAGGTGAATACCCACTAGGGATTCCACTCCATAATCCTCAGCTGTAGATAACTCATTGCCAAAAGGCAAGGATTCTAAATGATTTATTGACCTGAGGATTAAATGCTGGATATTGGTGACAGAAAGGGAGAACTTCCTTTCCATCATTCTTTTTTAAAAAATTGATTTGTTGTAACTTTAATATTAAACATCAATAAAATGAGTTAAACTTCCTTTGCAAATAATTGCATTTGCCTAAGTGAATTTCAGTGCATAATAAACATATTAACTTCATAGTAATCCCTTCTTAGACTCAGGATTCATAAGATGATAGATTTCAAGCTGAGAAACTTAGATATCTTTGCTTTCAAGCCTCTCATTTTATATATAGGGAAACTGAGGCCCAGAAGGATCCTATATCTTACTATAGCAGGAACTTCAGAGGCCCTGTAGCACAATGACCTACATTTTACAGATGAGGAAACTAGATCACTGAAAGTATAAGTAGTAGAGCTGAGATTTTAACCCTGGTGTTCTGATTCTATAGACAGTACTCTTTCTAATAAACCATCTAGCCTGCTTACATGGCTTTCCCAAGGTTGCTTGGCTATTAAGTGAATGTGCTAGAATCAAACTTAGGATTTCTGATTGCAGATTCATTGTTCTTCCACTACAGAACATACCCTTTCAGATTTTTTGTCTATTCATATTTTTCATATCTTCTGGTTGTTCTTAGTATGTTGTTTTTTTGATATTTCTTAATGTTTTTACATTTTAACATTTTAATTGCATCAGAATATTAATATATTAATTATATGATATTAATATACCATAATTTATTTACTTGTTCCTTTATTTAAAAAATTTTAAGTTGTTTTCAGTTTCTTGTGATAGCAAATAATCTACTCTAAAAATTTTTGGACATATAACTATTTCTATTTTTTATTTTTGTCTTTGTTCACCAATCAGGATTAACTTCCAACAGTGGAAGCACTGAGTCAAAGGTCATGATTATTCTTATAATCTTTACTGTTAATTGCCTACCACATGGCTCTCCAAGAAGATTCTGTACTTTGCAGTTCTAGTAGCAGTGAATGAGAATGTTTCTTCTGAACCTTGCTAGCACTGAATTTTGTTGCTCTTAATCATTTTTGCCAATTTGATAGGTGTGAGGTGGTACTTTAAAGCTGTTTTAATTTGCATCTCTTTGATTGTTATTGAGGCTGAGAATTTTTTACAAGTGCTTATTAACATTTTGTGATCTCTTTTGGAAAGGTCTGTTTGTAACCTTTGGGAATTCGTCATAGCCTAGAGTTATCTTTGTAAATTTTAATAGTTCTTCATATAATTTAGATGTCAAGTTTTTCTGTAATATTTACTGTGAATGTTTTCGTGTTACTTTTCTTTTAACTTTGGTTACATCATCTTTTTTGTCATACAAAATGCTTTATTTCAATATAACCAAGCCTATTTATCTTATAATTCCTAAGAATTCTTCCTTCCTACTAGAAGAAAGGCCACTTCTTTTAATAAGATGATAATGGTAGCTGCCCTTTCATTTTTTGTGGTTGCTCATCGAATAACATTTGGGATCACTGATCCAGAGCTGGAAGGGACCTCAGAGGCCGTCTTTCTAATCCAACTCCCTCATTTTTCTCATCACACTTCTACCCGTGGGGTAAAACACACGAGCAAATAATGAGTCAATTGCTAATCTAGAGAAATGAGTTGTTCATTTTTAAATGTAAGTTAAACAAATTTAGTCATTAAGGTTATAAAATATTTCTGAGAACAAATTGTGAAAAAAAAAAATGCAAAACTAAGACCCAATAACTTGCCCCAAATCACACAGGTAATAAGCAACAGAGGTGGAATTTGAATCTAGATTATCAGATTCTTTCCTTTCTACCATGTTGATTTCCATCTACTCAGTGTTTTCTCTGGGCAAGGCACTCAATTGTGCAGGCATTTATAATCCATTCACATAGTGGATTTTCAGAAAAAAGTATGCTTTGCCTCTTAAAAAGTCAGGGTTATCAGTTACATTTGACATATGCATGCTTGGTAGGAACAAAAGGGATAAATTATATAGTGTAAATCAGGTTACTGATCAAACAGGGAACTGAGATTTTCAAGAAGGAAAAGAAAATTATTTAAGTTCATTTGTGAAGGATAATTATGTTTTAGGTTAGGACTTTATATCCTGTTTATGTGTTAGTATAAAAAATTATTTCTGAGCTTGCCTCTCTGTGATAAAGGTTAGACACACAGAATTCAGCCACTTTATTTCCTGACATGGAAATGATTCCAGTGATGGTAGGATAAATTAGTTGAAACAGATGTGTAGAGCTGACAATAGCATTTTAATCTAAAAGCTTAATAAATACTGTCAGCATCATCATCTTTTGTTAACTTCAGTTCCTCTTTTTGTTCTGTCTTTAGCTATAACACATATAGTGTCAATTCAGTCATCTGTGTAGATTTTTGTAGATAATCTGTGTAATCTTTAAATGGTAGACTAATTTCTTTCTTTACAACACCTGCAGTGCTTCAGTCACCCCATGTTAGTAACCATCAGTTAGTGTGTACTCAAAGAATACAAACTAATTTTAGCATTAAAGAGTCAAACAGAATTAGAAAGGAAATAGTGTTTCAAAAAGAACTATAATATATTTTAAAGAACTACACAATTCACTTAATATTAATATTCTTGGGATAATCTGTATCATTGTTTTTTTCCATTAACAAAGAAAAATTTAAATGGGATTTATTGTGAGAAAGGACTTAAGGAATCATCTGCCAACCCACTAATTTTATATACATGAAGGAATTTTCTCATGGTTCACATAGATAGAAAATAGTGGAGACAGAATTCTTCTAGGAACACTACAAGTGAGAGACATGGAAGATCACAGACATTAGAGCTAGAGAGGGGAAATTTTTATTGTTAGCATCAACCCACAAGCATCTACTATGTCCTCACAACACATAGAACCCTGATTGTCTATCAGCCATTGACTTCAGTTTTTTCAGTTCTAAATGCCTGTTTTGGTTGGAAGTTGGAGTTTGCTGTACTGTGTACCTACTTGTCTTCATGCTTCATTGCGCTATAGTTTCTCTATGTCTTTCCCTGTGGCCATGGACAAGTAAGTAATGAATGTTTCTGGACTTCATTCTTCTTACTTGCAGGTATGTGATGAGATGGTAATAAGAGCTGCCTTTTCATTTTCTCTCATTATTGTAATAAGGAAGTGATACCAAGAAATGCCAAATTTCCGCAGCCTGATTGGAAGATCATTGACCTGGAGAGTCAGAAAATGAGTTTCTAGACTTCTCTCCATTATAAACTGGGTCTCTATTTGTTCCTCAGAAAGGAATAAATGAGTTGTTTTCTAACATCCTCTTGGATCTTTTTCAGACTTAGATCTATAATCCTGTGGTTCTCTATAGTTCTAACAATCTATGAGCCCAAGAGATTTTTGCTCCATTTTGACACTTACCTTGTTTAACCTGCATTTCTATAAGGGCTGAATAAATACCTCTCTCTGTGACCTAAGGGCAAGTTCAAGTCACTTGCTTTCTCTAGGGTCTTATTTAACTTCTCTATATAATCAGGCCGCATTATGTAACTCTAAATTCCCCTCTTACTTGAACAGGATGCTTTGAGGTGTTTGAGGGTGATTTGTGGGGAGCGACTGGCCTTTTAAGAAGCCCAAACTTGTAGTGTTGAAATTCTTTCAATATTGTTTTGTGAGCCCCTTACCCCAAAACATATTTGCTATATTCAACCTTTTTTTTCACTTCCATACTCCCAATCAGGTTTCTTAGATGTCAAGAGAACTTAGTTCCTCACTATTAAGAATAATTAGTTCAAATAGGAAGCTATCAGATGGGATAATTCCTGGGGGAGCAGTGAAGTCTCCCTAGTAGTGGTCTTGTGGTATTTTGGGGAGTGTAAATAGGAATCTCTTTATTGTTGTTTGCCCAGGTGAAGTTTGCTGGGCTTACCAGAGTAATAACTCTTGCATATATATACACCCCTCCCTCCTCCCATCTTGATTCACAAATGCTCCTATTGAAAAGAAAAAGGGATTTCATTCAGATTATTCCAGTATAAACTTAAAAACCCTGATACTGAGAAATATCTGATAAGTAACATTAAAGACAAATTTATACCAATGTGTAATCTAGGTTAGGGAAGAGGTCTGAAATCATCATCACGGTAGCTGAGAAGGACATAGTACTTTAAAGTTTGTGGAGTGATTTGCTTATTTGATCCTCAAAACAGGAAGAAATTGAAACTCAGGTTAAGTGAGTTATCCATTGTTACATAGGCGCAAGTGTCAAAGGAAGGATTTGAACACAGTTCTCTCTGGATTCTGCCTCAGGTCTTTTCCTGTTATGCCATGCTCTATCCTATTAACTCATAATAATTATGATTATTCCAGGTAAAATATATTTTAATTATTTTGTTATAAGAACTACCATTTTAGAATGGCTTACAAAATTATAATAAAATTATAGAATTCTTATTTTGACAAGTTGGGAATAGAGTCTGTGATAAAATTTCTCTTTCCTATGTTCTTTCTTATTTAGAATGCAATCCATTTTTAGCCTACAGGCAGCATATTATAGAGGGACAACTAGGTGGGCAGTGGATACAGTTCTGGGCCTCAAGTTAGGAAGATTTATCTTTCTGAGTTCAAATCTGACCTCAGACACTTAGCAGCTGGGTGATCTTGGGCAAAGCACTTATCCTTGTTTGCCTCAATTCCTTGTCTGTAAAATAAGTGGGAGAAGGGAATGGCAAAATACTTCAGGATCTTTGCCAAGAAAACTCCAAATAGGGTCATGAAGAGTCAGATATGACTGAAGTGACTGAAAAACAACAAAAAGCACATTATAGGTGCTTTCCTGGACTGTACTTGGGTGTAAATATAATCTTCAAGGTAAAGGGGAAATTTTGTAATTTGGAGGAGGAAAAACTTAGTTCAGAAATAGTGTCCTCACTGAAATTTAAATTATTAAAAAATCCCAACACTGAATAATTTCAGGGAAACAATGAAAAATTTGTATTGTAGTCTTGAGATTCTTTCTAGAATTTCTAGAAATTCTAAAATGCCTCTCGAATTATGGATTTTGCTAAGTCACTGGTTCAGGCTCTGTATGACAGTTGCCATACTAGCTTAAGTTCTCAACTAGGATTGTCCCCAAATGCATCTGAAAGCAGAAGAACATGCATTCCCTTCAATAGAGAGTACACAATTCCTCCAGAAGACACTAACCAGGCCAGCAGGGATCCACCTATGCCTTTTGATTAGACAGAAGCACTTCATTCCTCTCTAATTGAGTTTTTCCATGTTGAAGTTTCTGGCACTAGGAGTACCAAATTAGTTATAGGGATCATCATGACCAAGGAATTCATTACCTAGTGGCTAACCTATTGGCAGCAAGCCTCTCCAGAGTTAGCTTAGTTGAACAACAAAAACAACCTGTTGCCTGGACCATTTCAAAGTCATTGCAGCTTGATCAAAGTCAGTAGTCATTGCATTTAACTGGGGTCGTTTTTAAGAGCCCAGGGTCACATTCAAGTGGTGGTAGGACTTTCCTGGATGCATTTTATTGATACACATAATAGTGTTAATGGAATAATTTAATTTCCAAGACTGTTTTATGTAGAATGACTTAACTGGTAGGTTGGGGATGAAAAAAGAGGCACAAGGAAGCAAGATTTACAATATAGTAGCTTTTGGAAATCTTTTGGGCCAGGTAGGTGGCACAATGGACTGAGTGCTGGGCCTGGAGTCAGGAAGGCTCATCTTCCTGAGTTCAACTCTGGCCTGAGACATTTACCAGCATGTGACCCTAGGCAAGTCACTTAATCTTGTTTGCCTCAGTTTCTTCATCTGTAAAATGATCTGGAGAAGGAAATGGGAAGCACTGCAGTATCTTTGCCAAGAAAACCTCAAATGAGGTCATGAAAAGTTGGACCTGACTGAAACAACTGGAAAACAACAACTCTTTAAAACTGGAAATGTAGGGATGTATTAGGGATGTGTTTCAGTGTTTGGACCCATCTGGACCAGGATGGTTTAGGGGATTCAAACCTAGTTCCCTGATGCTCTAAATCCACTTGAGAGGCTACCTTGGGGATTTGTTTCCTGTGTCTGTGTGAGTCTCTCTGGAATAAATCCATAGTGTCTGAAATAGGAAATACTAGTGTGTAATAAGTGTTTTTTCAATAGAAATGAATTGAATTCCAGTTGACTTTCTGGTTATGAGGTTAGTTATTATTATAAATGAGGGAACTGAAGCAAACAGGTTCAGTGATTTGCCCAGGGTCACACAGCTAGTAAATATCTAAGTTTAGATTTGAATTCAGGAAAATGTCTCCCTGACTCCAGGCCCATCGCTCTATCCACTGGGTCACCTAGCTGCCCATGAAATTAGTAGACACCCTATGTGGCTTCACTGAATTTGATTTTGGACCCTCTTTCCTCCTCTTCCAGGATTCTCTATGGATGATAATGGAATTTTAAAAAGCATAATATAATAATGGATTTGGAGCAGAAAAGACCTCTGAGGTTATCTAGTCTGATTATTTTATGGAGGAAGTGGGAAAGGTTAAGGAGCTCATCTAGAGTGGTAACACAGATAACGAGTAGCAAGGCTGAGAGCTGAACCCAGGTTTTCTAACTTAAAATCCAGAGTCCTTTTCACTGTACTACACTGTTTTTAAGATACTAGTGAAACATATCCCTAACACACATGCAATGGAGTGTGAGATAATAATGGAGTGAGAGAAAGGGGGACTAAAAGAGAACAGGTAGGGTTGTGTTTTTGTTTGTTTTTGCTCGTCACCAGGTATTTACTAACAATGTGACACACAAAGCATTCTAAGCTGTCTGTACTGAAGCAAGGTTTTATTTTTGCAACTTTCCTCTTAGTAATATTTTAATCTCTTTATTTAAATTTGTGATCTTCATTACTTAACATTTAATATGACTGCCAAGTATGCTTCTGTAATCTCCTATAAGTAGAGATCTCAATGCCATTTATGTGCTAGAATTATAATAATAAATACTTTTTCAAGTTTCTTTTCAATACTAAACAGGTTTTTCTTTTGTCGTTGTTGCTCCTTGAACCTTAAACATTCGTTTGTTTTTTGGTCTCCATCATGTGCTTTGACCCCTCTGGTTCCTGTGGTGGAGGGAGGTTAGGTTCTTCTGACCCAAGCTCTCCCCTTAGGGAATGCACACATTTTCTCAATTTAAGAGGTTCATTGGGTAACAGCAAACAATTCTCATTGTTCTGACCTGGTAAGCTTGGTATGTGACAATGACCTAGTTTTGGGTTTGAGTGTTAGTTGTAAAGTAGAATTCCCATTGAGATGTTATACTTTCAATTATGCTTCATTGTCTTAGAAAGTGACTTTTTTGGAATCAAACATGGCCCAACAGTTTCTTGCAAACTTTTCCTTAAGCTTGTCTTCTGATGAAAGACAAATAGAGGATCAAATCTAGCTTCTTAGAGAAGCTTAATCTTGAATAAAACATAACAACTAAACATTATATCTAAGCCAAGACCAAAGGGAAAGTTTAACATTTTGTCTAGCAAATAGTGGAGAGGAGTTGTTGATGGTTCCCCAGGATATTGTTTATAGCCTGAGGACCTGGCTATCCTAAGTTTAGGGAGAGGCTTATCCTACTAGACACAGAGTGATGAATTTTTAAACCACTTTTAAAGACTGTCCATTAAGGAAAATTGCATGTTTAATTTTATTGATGGAGAGATATTTTATATTGACAAAATCACAGATTCTTGACGTATTAGAACAGGGATCTATTCAGAGTTGTATCTATTGTTCATTTGTTTTAAGAATATTTATGGAACACCTATTATATGAAAGGTATTGTGTTAAGGTGCTGTTGAAGAATTTGAAAAAGAAAAAGATATGCAGTGTGACTTCCTGGGAGATTTATAGTGTACCAGAGATGATGAGAACTATATAGTAATAAAGGAGTTTTACTTTTTGGAGAAAGGTAATGAGGCACTACAGAAAGTTTGTGTGAAGGTGACAGCATGATTAGAGCTATGTAACTGGAAGATTAACATGCCTGCAGCATATACAGTGTGAATTGGAGTTGGGGAAACTGAAGGCAAAAAAACCAGTTCAGAGTCAAGTGAGGCAACAAGGGCTTGAACTAGGGTGATGGTAGTGGGAATGAAACGAGGTGAATTGGAGAGAGATTGTAAAGGTAGAAAGGACAGGATTAGTAGCAAATTGGATGTTGGTATTGAAGAAGAAGGAGGAATCTGAGGTTTCAAACCTGAGTAACTAGAACTAGGGTAGTACAATAGCAGATGTAGGGAAGTCAACAGTAAGAGCCAGCCTTTTTGGAGAATAGTTTTGGCTATGTTGAATATGTGGTGGTGTAATATTTGACAGACTATGTAGTGTGTGTATGCGTGTTCAATCATTTTCACTATGTCCAACTCTTTATCAGAAAATCCCATTTGAGGTTTTCTTGGCAAAGATGCTAGAATGGGTTGCCATTTCCTTCTCCAAGAATGTGTAGAGAAGGGTAGGAATACACAAAGAGCCAATGGAGCCTCAAAAATTCAAAATTGTTGATAATTTTCCTTTTGAGCCATCTCTGTACTTATCTCCTTATCTCCTATTTATCCACCTCTCTCTTGCTTTCTCTGTTTCTGTCTCTCTGTGTCTCTCTTATTTAGTTGCCAGGGGATAGGACAGCCCTCTGAGGGTTTACATAGGTATGAGAAAATATAGATTGTAATCTCTTCCCTAAGAAGGTAGCAGAAGATAAAATAAGTGATGGGATATTTATATAGAAATATTCAGGATAAAGAAATACCATGCGATATTTCAACACAGCTGAAGGTAGAGATTTGGAAATATGCTTCATAAGGGAGGATACTAGACATAATTTTTAAAAATAATTCTCAAAGACAACTTTTATTTTTTCCACTAGAGCACCTTTTATAGAAAAAACAATATTATTCAATTCATTTCCCTACTTGACATTGTTGAGATGTAGCAGGTGATAATTCAATCAACATCAACGATTACGTTCTTAGTTGATATGAGATACAGCATACTGAAAGGATAAAAAGCTGGCTTTGAGCCAGGAAGACCTGGGTTCGCATGAGGTTTTTGATACATGCTGGCTGTGGGACCCCAGGCAAATCACTGAACTTTTCAGTGCTTTAAGCAACCCCCTAAAGTTGCCAAGAAGGTGGTTTTGACCTACACCAGTGGGAAGAGTTTCCTATTCTGGGAGTTCTCTGTTCCAATTAAATCAGAAATCCAGTCCTGATCCCATCTTTTCTTGTGTGTTTAAGCAGAGTCTAGAGCAAGGCTGGGGAACCTGCAGCCTTCAGGCCACATGTGGCCTTCTAGGTCCCTAAAGGATTTATTCTGTAAAATTTGGATTCAGTCAAAAGGCTGCCTGGAAGGACCTAGAAGGCCACATATGACCTGAAGGCTGCAGGTTCCCCAAGCCTGCTCTAGAGGGTTTGCTTGGCAGAATAACCAAGGCCTGGTGAACAGTATCACTCCTTGCCCTTTACTCAGGCATTTAGTTTGGGTTTATTTGCTGGACTTAATGAAATTCTTGGTTCAAAGGGAATGGATATTTTAATTGCTTTATTTTCCAAATTGCTTTCCCAAACTAGTAATCGTAATACCTTATACTTATGTAGCGTTTACTATGTGCTAGGCATTGCACTAAGTACTTCACTTCATTTGCTTCTCACAACAACCCTGGGAGATCGGTACTGTTATCATTTTAGTTTTACAGATGAGAAAATTGAGGCAAACAGAGTAAGTGATTTGCCCAGGGTGCGGCACTGTACCTACTCTATCCACCTAGCTGCCTCTGGTACCCTTTCATGTGCCTGTCATTCCATAATCTCTCCAACATTGTCAAGCTTTGGGGGGTTATTTTTGCTAATTCTCAGGGTGCTCTTGGGTGTCCTTGCTACTAATGCACCTATAACCACTCTGGTATGCCCTTGCATACAGACCGATAGACCTTTCAAGTTCACAAGGTTCACAATTCCTAAAGAAAGTTAACACAAAAGAATCCCTGCAACCAGGGGCCCCACACAAGTTTTGTGAGGACGATGACCATTTTTCTTTATTTGTATCTAGAGTTTTGGTACAGTTCCTAGCACAGAATAAGCACTCAGCAAAAGTTTGTTGACTGACTTGTTTCTGCTGCTTTATTTTCCAGCTTTGTCTTAACAAACTAATCCCTTAAGAGCCTGCCTCTTCATTGCTCCTTTCATCCTTCCTTTTCAGTTCTGATTCTGGCATAACAAGCTCTGCTGTGGACACTTATAAAGCCTTTCTCCATTGGGTTCATCAAGTTCTAGTTCATCCATCTTTATAGGATCCCTTGGAAAGCCTTCCTTTCTTGTTTCTGGTATGAGTTGTAGAGGCAGCTAGTTGGTAGAGTAAAATAGTGTGCTAGGCCTGAAGTCAGGAAGACCTGAGTTCAGATCTACCCTCAGACATTTACTAGCAGTGTGACCCTGGTCAAGTCATCTGGTACTTTGTAGGTACTATATAAATATTTATTCCCTTCTTTCCCCCTTTTCCCCAAGTAAGTCTAGGTCTAATTAATGCAAACATTGAATCCTCTGAAGGCCTTGATTGTATTTGATTTTGCACCTTTGAAGTTTTAATTATGTAAATTTAGCAATTGGTCTCAATCTGATGAAAATAAGCAATGCAAATTTGAATAAGAACACAGCCAAGAGATTTGTTATTCAGTGTAATGGGACCTAGCTGTAGATAAGGTGGCAGGTTTAGATCCCCATTGGGGGATCATATCCATTGTGCAGCAATCAATTTATATTTGGAAATTTTGAGCTCCTGAAGGTTTGGATTCCTGGGATATTCAAACAGAAAAAAGCCTTAGATTCCCAGTAAGAACAGTATATACATGGCACGTTTTTTCAACTTGTAAGTTAAAAAATTATGGAATTTTAAAGTAGAGATGTCATGGGTAGTCTGGAAGGAAAGAATATTCAGAGGAGGCCTTCCATCATGGCCCTTCTTAATGTGGTGCAATGTGGGGAACGGCTAACCTGGCTTTTTTACTTTTCTCTGGTCCCATTTAGCTACAGGAACACATTTTATCTAATTTGACACTCTTTATGGGGAAGGTCTTTGGAAAAGAAGCAGAATGAAACTTTGAGAGTATATTAATTTACAGGATAGTAGATTCCTAAAAAATCTGTCCATGTAACTTCTGTTACATAACTGTAGCTCTGAGTCTAAATGGGACGGTCCTGTGATATTTCTTGAAAATTACTTTGTTTGACTCAATCAACCTGGATTCACATTGGGAACATCAAAAATTGTCTTGTTTTCAGGTCTTTAAAAAAAAGTAAAAAGGATTTTTAGTTTCCATATAGGCATTCAGTCCAACAAGACATTGAACAAAGAATGACTTTAATTAAGCCTACAACAAATACAAAAGACTTAAAAAACTCCCTGTCTCTCCTGTGGTCATTCATTCACCTTAGTTCAAAGATAACTAGATTTATAGCACTTCTTTGAGGTTTAGACTTCCTCAAGTAGAGAAAGAACTCTAGGTTGCAAGGGAGGCAAACTTCTACTCTGTGTTACTTGAGATTGAAAGCCTCCCCTCC
Organism: Notamacropus eugenii; assembly: GCF_028372415.1. Taxonomy (NCBI): domain Eukaryota; kingdom Metazoa; phylum Chordata; class Mammalia; order Diprotodontia; family Macropodidae; genus Notamacropus; species Notamacropus eugenii. The sequence continues at coordinate 198,006,757 of NC_092875.1, read as the reverse complement.
CACCCCAAACTGGGAAGCTCTTCCTGAGTTTATAGAGGAATAATCCTGTAATTAATTATAACAAATCGCACCACATTTACCAATGTTTTTATTATACGAATACAACTAACGTATGTAAAAATGAAACCATGTAATCACTAAAATCATGTGAGAGAAAATTGTGCCACAAAATTCACCCTATAAATCTAGAATGTAGCTCTGGTCCATGGTGAATATTTCTTATTAAAATCTTGGAGTTTTACCCATCCTTTCTAAAAGAATGAATTTTTTATGATCTCTCTTAAATGTTAATTTACTTAACAGGTCTTCATCAGGCTATTAAACTTTCTATTAATCTTGTTAGTATCCTTTGTTAACTCTTCATGGCAATAACTAGAGTATTTTCTTTGACAGTAAGTGTCAAGCTCACCAATGTGCAGTGTTTGAATTGATAAATTGTATAATAAATACCTTTTAAGAGACTGACTTCTCTTATAATAAATTTGCTTGTAAAAATCAGTTTTGGATATTTTTATGACCCCTCTTCCTCCACTAGGGTAGCTAGGTGGCATAGTGGGTAGAGTGCAGGGCTTGGAGACAGAAAGACTCCTCTTTCCTCAGTTCAAATCTAATCTAAGACATTTATTAGCTCTATGCCCCTGGGCAAGTCACTTAAACCCTGGGCAAACACTTAACTTATCTGTCAAATGAACTAGAGAAGGAAACGGCAAACACTCCTGTGTCTTTGCCAAGAAAATCCCAAAAGGGATCAGGAAGAGTTGGGCACGACTGCAAAATGACTTAACAGCAGCAACAAAACTTCCATTAAAATAAAGTCTATAGAGACTGAAAAAAAGATAGTAGTTCCAAAACCTTAGGGGGTTGAACAGGAAAGATAGATTAGGGAGTGGAAATCTTGACGTAGGAGAATCTGTTAAAGGAACTTCAGAGGTCTCTCAGATAGCAGCGTTCTCTTTCACCCAGAGAGTAGATGCTCATCTCAGGTCATTTAGCTGCTAAATGTCTGAGGTCATTTTTGAATTCATATCTTCTTGTGTTCATGTCTAGCTCTCTTATCCACTCTACCATCAATCTTCTTGTAGAAGAGTTTCTTATTCCAGCTGTTGATCAAACTACTTATGCACAGAGGTTTCTTACCAGTTTAATTGCTTTATTTGGGAAATATTCTTGTCAATGTCTCCTTGTCAAATGTGGTGTCCAGTACTTGACATAATATTCCCAGGGTAGAATATATCAGGATTGTCATTTTTGTCATCCAGGAAACAATGAATAAATCCTAAAATTAAGTTTTTTGATAGCTACATTTCACAAACTTCTGTTGAACATCAGTCCATTTATATCTCAACTTTTTTTTTTTTTTATCCCTTCATAGAAACTTTATTCTAGGTTTGGTTTACCTACACTCTACCTGTCCAGTTTATTCTTTGAACTCAAGTGAACTTAATCCTTTAAAATTGCATATCGTTTAATTTCAGTTCACTGGGCCAGGTTGTTAAGTTCTCTTTGGATACTTGTTCTATCATCTAGTGAATTAGCTATTCCTCCAAAATTTGCCATTTGCAGATATGATAAACATTTTTAATATAAGTAAATAATTCAAGAAACATTAAGTGCATATGTGTTTTGTCATGTTAAATAGAACAGGGCCAAGTGGCACTCCATTCAAGACCACTTCAGGTTATACTGACTGTAATGAGAGTTAAAGGTCTTCCCCTCCCATTGATACTCCACAGGTGGAGCCCATTAAGGGAAACTTGATTAGGGGAGGCTTGTTTTGTAGGAAGGCCTGCACCTTTTGTTAATTTCAAATGAGGCACTGGTCATGGGGGGGGGGTCATGCCCTCTTTCTCTGAAAAGTGTATATATACTCTGAGGTGAGATTTTGCTTTGGGGCTTACTCTTCAGAAGAAGGTTCATGTGCCAGATGAGACTCTGAGTAACTGTTAAGGAGCTCCCCCCTTCTCCCCCCAGCTTTGAAAACTCAGATGTTGGTGCTTCACTCTCTGGTAACTATGTGTGTATGTATGTAATGGTCAGACAGTTGGATCTGTCTGTTGATCTGTGATGTATGTATTGCTTATGATCAGACAGTTAGAAGCCCTGTCTGTTGGTCTTTATTTCTCTGCTTGTATTTTCTGTTGGAATATGTGATTAAAGAAGATTGCTGACCCCTCAAAAGTTTCTTTTCTTTTACTAAAGCAGATCCAAGAATTTGTGCTAGCAAGCCATTCTAGATGTGTCAGGGAACTTGCTGATACACTGACCTATTATTACTCTTTGTGTCCAATTTGCAAAACATTTCTAAACCCATTTTATTTTTTAATCCACTTGTTTTCATCTTGCCTATAAGGATATCATTACCTTGTGAAATACTTTGTTGAAATATTTTGTCAACAGCATTTCTCTTAAATGCTAATAACCCTATCAATAAAGAAATGACATTAGTTTGGCATGACATTGTTAATGAAGCAGTATTAGTTAGCGATCCTTTCTTTACTTAAGAAAGAATTTACAAACCATTTCTTTTGTAATTAGTTCTGGAATTTCAGCAGGAATCAACATCAAAGCTTCCTGTTCCATAGTTTGAAATATTAACTTTTGTCACCTTTTGTGTATCTCCAAATTCTGTGACAGTTTCCACCATGATTCCTCAAAGATCTCTAAGCTGCTCAGTTTGAATTTTAATTTCATTAATTGGTTTTGTTCAGATTGTGTAAGATAGAAGATCATTTTTCTTGGCAGGAAAATCTAAGTTAAAATAGAAATTCTTTTTATTTATTACCATTATCATCTTTCTATCAGTGCCAAGGACCCCAGTGCTTTCCTTGATCTTTCTTAAAAGACTTTTATTTAAAAGTCTTATTTTGTTGTGCTTAGCTTATACTCAGCTTCACCTCTCCTCATCTTATTAAAAGACAGTGATATCTCTGTATCTGTCTTTAGTTACTAGTCTCCCATTTCCATTTTCTGTACATGTCCTTTTTCTAAGAGGGGAGTAGTGAGGTACTCAGTAGAGAGCCAGACTTAGAGACAGGCAGACTGGGTTCATGTCCTGCTTCTGACAACACACAATAGCTCTTTGACTCTGGGTATGTCAGTCCTTAAGGCATTTAGGTTGTGAAGATATTGTCCTGCACTGGTAAAGGAAACTTCCTTATTCAGGTATTCCAATGAAATCACAGGTCCTAGACCCTGTCCTTGTGAAATCTGAATAATTTGTGGCTAAGCTTCATATGTAGCCCACCAGTCTCTTTCAACACCTTATCCTCTTCTTTCTTATAGCTTTCAACTGCAATTACAATATCCAAATTTTGTCCTTAATTATTTCTCTTTCATTGCCCTTGAACTAATTCCTCTTTTAAAGACTCAGGTTGTCAGAGTTCACGTATTCTATCTCTGAACTATTTGAAATCAATTCTCTTCAGGTGATAATGTCTATCAGACTACTCAACTAACAAATATTCATTAAGTGCCTTGTGTGTGCAAAGGTGCCAGTTACTTGGTCTACAGAGATGAAAAACAAAATATTCCTTGTCCTCAAACAGATTTTAAGAAAATAGAAAAGTAGAGGAAAATAGGTCCTAGTCCCTCAGTTGTAAGATAATATGGTCACTGTTTCTCAATGTGTCTATAATTTTCATTTTGCCAACAAATTCTTCCTTATTGGTCAGAATCAAGTCTAGAATGATAGCTGTCTTTCACTGGAGAAGGTCTGCCTTCTGAAAGATAAAATTTTTAGCTAGGAAAGTCAAGAAGGTATCAGCTGCTCAGTTTGCAGCAGAGTCAGACTTTGAGATGATTTCTGAATAGTTGAGATGTTTACAGTCACAATTATATTCTGCATCCATTTTCTCCAGCCAATCAGCAGCCTGTAGTATCCTTCCACTACAGTTTTTCCTTTGTTACTTCTTTTGATTCTCATTTAAATGCTCTCTACCATGTTTCCTCCCCACTCTTGCCCCAAAGATTGGTAGATTTCCTTCCATTTGTTCCATTTGAATAAGGTATCTGCTATTACCTTATTCCCCCATCATGAATTCTATCTCACAAGCTCCAGTGATATAAAATTTATGAGGTCATTTTTACCTCCTTAGGTTAAGTTCTTTAGCCCATTTTTGTTTATTTCCTGTACTCCCACACAAAGGTATATAGGAAACCTGAGATTCTATTATTTTCCAACCCTCCTCCCTATCAGGTTCTTTTCAATTACTGAATATTTATATTGCTTTTTTCCACATCCAGCCTCCCAATATGTTTCTTAACTTTATCTGTCTGGGCACTTTTCTCCCTTTTCTCATTTTTATTCTAAAGCCTTTTTAATAAGATCAGTCTTCAGGAAAATATATCCTTTATGGTGATATGTATATGTATGATATACATGTATATATATTCTGTATCTTATTCATCATTATAATATCTTACTCCAAGATCCAGAAAGCAAATTCTATTCATTAACATCACCTTTTATGAAGCATGTTCATATCTAATATCCTTCTTTCTTTTCTAAAGATCATATTTTCAATCTACAACAGAGATGAAACCACCATCAGTTCCTGTACATCCTTTATCTCTAAGTCTTTTTCTGCCCAGGCTTTCATAGTCTCCAAAGATTTTTTCCAGGTTCCTTATGGCATTATAATTAGCTCCCACTTGAATTACAAGAAGTCGCTAGCATTCTCAGGTTTGAAAAGTCCTAGGAGGCTCCCTGTCATATCTGAATACATTCTCTGGGGTAGACATCAAGGACTCTCAGTTTTTGTCAAGTTGACATATGACTGCTACCCTGCCTTTTATCTAGGAAAGTTATGGACCACTAGGACCTGTGTCTCTTCCTGGGGTCAGGGAAGCTTTTTCTGCTTTCTTTTCAACTTAAGGTAGTTTCTCATACCTTACTAGGAAGCATTTTATTCTCCCTGATAAATTGAATCATAGAGAAGTGCTCTTTGGCCCTTTTTTGCTTTCTCATTTAACAGTGATATATTTTATATTAACTTATCTATGCATTTGTTCCCTCTGCCTCCTCTGCCAGTAGAATATAAATTCCTTAAGGACTGGGACTATTTCATTTTTGTTTCTTTGTCCTAAAGGTATATCACAATGTTTAGCACATGGTAGTCATTTAATAAATTCTTGATTTGAGTGCACACATAATTTTTAATTTGCCTGTATCACAAACACAGAAATGGGACTGTCTTTCCAAGGTTTTAAAATAATTCCCCACCCTTGTGCCTAGCCCTACTACAACTGAGATCATCTTTTATTTGGACCTTCCCTCTAGATACTCTCACATTAACTTCTAGTTGTTAAACTTCTAAAACCTGCTACAGATTCTAGAGCTAGTTTTTAAAAAGATCGTTATTTTTATTGTTCTAGTTCACTGAAGGTTCTGTTCTTCTACTCACTTTGATTCTCTCTCCTCTCCCCGTTTAAATCCCCTAGTCTCCAAGGTATGAATAATCAGTAATTATTAGACCCCAGGTTAGAACTCTAATTGTCCCAATGCTAGCAGTAGCTTCAGTCTTGGTCAATCCCTTTGAGAAGCCCAGCTGGAAAAATTCCATTGCTTGCCTATTTCAACAGAGGAGAGGGAAACTGGCATGTAAACAAAACTTCACAAAACTTACTAGTACTTAAGTTATATCTATTAGGAAAGAACTACTTAGAGTTATGACTTTGATGCTATTGAGTATATATAATATATACAAATCTGTATGTAAATGCTGTTGAATGTTGATTTAAATCATGTAGGATAATTCTTCACCATGGTGCTTGTGTACCTTCTTGAGCCAAAAGTCCTATCAAGTACCTTTGTTGTAAAACTAAATACTGAAATGGATACATGTATCACTATTAAGTCACTGCTTTCTTCACAATGGTCCATTCAGGACAATACAAACCATTAACATTAGTCACTCACTTTCATGAACAATAAAATCCATCAGTCCAGTTTTAAACTTCTTTCAGGACCTACTAATCACTGAAGTTAAACTTTATTGATACAAATGTAATTTAATCATATTTTATATATAAAATTTTTGTTTGTAGTTATAGTATGCAGTAAGTCATTTAAACTGATTGCTTTTTAGATTAATATATTGAACATGTATATAATTGACTTAGCTGATAAAAATGTTATTTTGTTTTGCTAACAGTCACCAGAGGAAAATGTGAGTATCTCATTTGGCATGTGTTATAAATGTCATTCTAAATGATGTAAAATGTTTAACAATTTGTTGGTATAAAAATAAGAACTGTACAGTTGTATTAGTAATGGAATAATTATTTCTCAGGCATTTAGGCATATTTTTCATAACTTAATTTATAAAAACATTTTCTTGTTCAGGGCCAATTACTTTCAAATTATTCATTTAAACTTTATAATATAAGATCTTTAAACTAGGTACAGTTTTAAATATAATGTTTTATTTAGGACACTTCATCCTTTTATTTCAAAATATTTCTGAACTTTCATCATGTCTTTGAGAGGGTCTGAAGGAGGTTTATATTCTTCTTTGATCTAAAAAGTGAGTCAAATGGGTGATATATCATCTGAATGGTGAATATGAAGACTAGTATGCAATTTATTAATTCATCAACTCTGCAACCGTTCTTGGCTCTGTAAATATCTTAAGGCTATGATTTTACCATGCCTCAGAGACTAAGGTGAATTTGGCAAGAACCTGTCAGCAGGTCTAACTTTATGAAGAAATAGCAGGAGGCTGGTGTGATTTAAGGGAGTTTTAGGTAGAGAGCTTTGTTAAAATAAATCAATCCATTTTCTGACATTCTAGCTTTGTTCTTTTAGATCTTCAGCAGGCCCATTTTTAGAGTGCAGATATTCTTGGGAGCTGATAACCTGGTCAGCAGATCTCTTAGTTGACAGCCAGCAGAGAGAATGCAGAATTGGGTCACAGGATAAATATTTAGGATTGGGTGAATGCAATGGTGGTAGTTCTGGGGGGAACAAATGGAGCTTATTAGGGGAAAGGAGAGGGTAGCTAGGTGGTACAGTGGGTACAGCACTGGGCTTGGAGTCAGGAAGACTCATCTATCATCCTAAGTTCAAGTTCTGCCTCAGACACTGTGTGACCCTGGATAAGTCAATTAACTTTGCCTCAGTTTCCTCATCTGTAAAATGAGCAAACCATTTCAGTGTCTTTGCCAAGAAAACCCCAGACACTACTGAACAGCTCTAAGGGGAAATGAGATAGTGCTGAAAACCAACTTCATCAGCTTAAGAACTTTACCTCTGATATCAGTCATGCCTGATAAATAATTTGCTTGGGCTATTCCTAAGCCAAAGATCTCTAGTGTCACAAAGTATCAGGATGTATGTCTTCTTATTCATGCTATATTTCAGGAAGAATGCAAAACTAGGATTCTGCTTATCTGATTTTAGCCACTTCAATTTTCTAAAGCCAGGGACTAATTAGAATGAGGTCAACAGCTCAGTTTCTGGATGTAGGAAGGAATTGATTGGTACACTTATTGTACCCTTCTAACTTTCACTTTTATGTGCAAATGCTACTGATCAAAAGAGAGAATGGGTGAGAAAGTGTGAGTTCACAACAAATCCATCACTAACTGTGGGGCAAGTTGCAGCCTGAGGGTAGTGAGTTCCCCAGTGCAGCGTGTGTAGTTAAGTAGAAGCTATATTTATTGTGGATATTGCAGATAACTCCACATAGACCAGGTTGGAGTATAGTGGAAAGAAAATGGAAGTTGAAATGGGAATACCTGGGTTTGACTCTCATCTGTATTATTTACTAACTATTTGATTTTGGGAAATGTCATTTAGCTTTCTGGAGCCCCAGTTTCCTCATATATAACATAGGGATCATCATCATAATTGCTTACTTTATGTAGCACTTTAAGATTTGCAGCACATTTTACAAATATTCTATTTTATCCCCTAACAGTTCTAGGAGGTAGGTACCATTATCCCTATTCCACAGTTGCGGAAACTGAGACTGAGTGAGGTTAAATGTCTTGATTAGAATCATACTTCTAGTAAGTTTATTATTGCAATTGTCTGAGACCCTCTTTGAACTCAGGTCTTTCTGACTACTCTCCACTGGGTCACTTAGCCACTGCCCTTCTACTTCACCGCTTGCCTCATAAGGTTATTGTGAGGATCAAACGAAATAATCTCCATGAAGTGCTTCATATTAAAAACAAAGGCTAAATCAAAGCATGCGATTAATACAATGTCCCTTTTAACTCTGAGTTTCTGTCCTTACAATAGCAGGTCTTTGGATTTAGTGGGTCCTTTTGTTCACTCCTTTCAGTCATGACAGACTTTTCACGACCCTTTTTGGGTTTTTCTTGACCAAGATACTGGAGTGGTTTGCCATTTCCTTCTCCAGCTCATTTTACAGACCAGGAAACAGAGGCAAACAGGGTTAAGTGACTTTCCCAGGGTCATGTAGCAAGTAAGTGTCAGAGATCAGATTTGAACTGTATTTGAGTTCGTCTTCCTCACTCCAGATCCTGCACTCTATCCACTGTGCCAGTTAGCTACCCCAGTAGATGCTTTATAAATGCTTATTTTCTTCTCCCTCCTCTTTCCTCCTTTCATTCCCCTTCCTTTTCTTCCTCCCCTTCCCTCATCACAAAAGACTGATCATTTCAGCTGCACACTTGCAATCTAAATTAAATTCCATAAACATTTATTACATGCCTACTATATGCAAAGCACTGGGGTTACAAGGACAAAAGTGAAACCATCCATCCCCTTGGGGAGCTTACATCTTACCATATGGATACAGTATGTGCTAGATTACAAAAAATATAGAAGTAATATCCAGATTGAGAGAGAGGCTTGGGGGAAGGATGGAGAGGAGAGAGGAGGAAAGACCTCTTGTAGAAGACAGCACCCAAGCTGTAATGTGAAGGAAGCACAGAATTCTCTCACTCTGAGGTGAGGAGGGAATGCATTCCAGATATGGTGATCATAGCAGGAGGTGGAATGTTAGGTATGGGGAGTGGGGACCAGGCCTGTTTGACTGTGGCAAGTGATGTGAAGGGGATGAATATGAAGTAAGACTGGGAAGATATATAGAAGAAGCAGGAGATCTTTTCTGGAAAGAGGAGTATTTTGAATTATTTATGTCAGTAGAACTGCGTATTTGTATTATACCTCTAAACTTCCCCTTGTCTGCTCAACACAGTTTACTTTCAATCATTTTTTAAAAAATAGGTATGTTGCTTTGTGTTTATTTTAAAGAAAATGTTGCGTTCTAGTCTTAATGTGGCTGGTGCAGCTGATGGAGTCTAGTAAGAAATTTAGAGTACCAAATCCTTAACAGTCTTCTAATTTTACTTGAATTTGTTAAGAATTCACTTGGGTTAATATGTAATTTTTTAACTGCACAGGGGTCATCTTCTTCCAGACAACATAGCATTGGAATACCCCCTGCAGACAAATTTGTGAATGCATTAACTAGGGTTCAAATGTTTTTAGCTTTTGTAGAAGATAAAAGTGCTCTTTGGAAATAATTATCTGTTATCTAAAATGAATGTGTTTAATATTACACATTCACATTTTTTTTTAGTATACCCAATTAGAAATTAATGCATTAGCATGGCAGGTAAGGAAAGTAGAACTGAGTCTCTGATAATTTCAGATTTGAGTCATAAGAAAAATTGCCATGGTGGACTTGGATGTGCTTGCTGGTAATTGTAAAAGACTTTTTTTCTTTATAAAAATCAGAAACATCCATGAGTTTTGATAAATTTTGGACTGTTTTTTTAAAAAAAAAAACCGTTTTATGATTGCATGGATGTGTGATGTGGTAATCCTTGTCCTAACCTAGATATTCGACTGCTTGGAAAAGTTATTCACATGCTCTTTAGAAAAGAGAAGAGTAGGTTAAATCTTCCGTGTCACATTTAAGCTGGAAAGAAACCTTTTTTTTCCCCTTGCTAAGCGGCTAACAGCCAATTTTCCCTCATGATTTGCTCATTTAAGAACTGATCAGGGTTGTTTTCCTGCTGGAGTAGAGAAGCTTGCCAGAAATATTAATGGCCCTTTGTTTAGAAAGCACAAAAGACAAACTTGCAACCTGATTGTGTGGTATTTATTATTGACAGAAATATAAGCTTTGGAATTACAGAAGATAACAGAGTCTGGCAGGTATGAATCTTTTCCTTGGGGACAAAGGCCTGGACTACATAGAACAACATGGCAGCCTTTGGAGAACCTTCGATAGAAATGAGTGGTTTCATCAGCACATAGAAACAACTAATTAATCAGACCCTCTGGGGAATGGTCTAAACAGCTTTTTCTTTATAATTAGCAATAGCTTTTACTGGGTCTTCAGCTTAATTCAAGTGGAAAATTTGTATAATGCAGCAATATTCATGAATGTGTTTTGCTTAAGCCACTTGAGGTTTAGTCCATAACACTCCCCTAGTCCGAGATCATCTACCATTACTTCTATGAAACCTCTTCTGAAATTACTAGAATTCTTATGGATTCATTTAGAATCAGGGGTTCATTTCAGGGTCCATAGAGTTTAAAGGTTCATTCTGACAAAGCAGAAAATACATGATACTGAAATAACCATAGAAAATAATAGTTAACAGGCAAGAGGAGAGGAACTCCCCTTGGATGTCAAGTTTGGCTAACATATTGACATATAATTAACAAGAAAAGGCTTACATAGAGACAAAGGTATAACTGTTTTTACTGTCTCTAAGCAATTTATTCTCTTTTGACAAGTCAGTGTGCTTTTTAAGGCAGTATGACATGCTGGAAAAAGCTTTGGACTCGTAGTTAGGAGAACCTAAGTTAAAATCTGCCCTCAAATACTTACTAGCTATGTGATTCTTAGGTAAGTCAATTAACCTCACTGGGCCCCAGATTCCTCATCTGTAAAATGAGGGGGCTGACCTTGGTGACCTCCAGGGTTCCTTCCAGCTCTAAATATATGATCCTATGAACAATACATTAACTAACCTGGGTAACATAAAAGTTGAATGTTTCTGCCAGCAAAATGTTTCCCAGAAACAAAATTCAGTCAATGCAAATTGACTGGTCTGTCTTTAACCCCCTTCCCCTCCCACCCCCTGTCTACTAAGTGCAGGAAGTACTAGAATGCATATTCTGGAGTTAATCATCCTTGCAGTCGTGTTCAGCAGGTTTGAAAACAGTCTTCTAGTAGACCTTTTCTGCCTACCACATTAGTGTAATTACGTTTTAGGTCTTGATCATTCTCTTCTATTTAATTATAGTTCTTAAACAAACAAAAAAAGAGAGTCTTGCCTGAAAATTGGGTTATGAAACATTTATATTCAGTGATAAAAAACAAGTGGTCAACTGAAAGGCTAGCAGATCTGTAAGGATTCCACAGGATGAGAAGACAGTTGGTTGTGATTTTTATCAGCGAAGAGAAGACTTGATGTGTGTTCCAAAGTAACGGTGGTATTCATATGCAACTTAGCTATCCAGAGTTTTCAGGGAATGGGTGATTATGGATAGCTAACAGCTACTCCTTTAAGAATCAAAACTTACAATATTTGAGCTATTTTGTATAAAACTTTAAGGGTTCTATGATCTCAACCCAATGGATACTCTTTCCTCCTTTGTTGATCCATATTCCTCTCTGCCTTCTTCCGTACAATTTTAATTCATGTTTTTTTCTCAAACATTTCATTCATGGAGGACTCACTGACAGTACTGGAGGCCTTTCTCTAGTGATATTTCATGGTATAACCCCACTTCCGCTCCAGCCTGGGTTGGTTTTCTTGAGGGAAAGTCTCGTGGTGCCATGTGCCAGTTTCATGGAAGGTATGATATGGACAAATGGGTACCACCATTTGATCTCTTTCTCCTTCCTTCAATACAAGGCTGCTCCACCTTTCTTTTCAGGTTATACACAGCCATTGTAAAATTCTGTTCTTACTCTGTGTGCTTGCAATATAATTTCAAGGTTTGAGAATCTTGCACGAAATTGTGTTGTGAACTAAGTGCATCTGTGTTTGTCATTATAATCTTGTGATAGTCTCTTCCTCTCTAATCTTCAACTTTTCCCTGTCCTCCCGGTCTTTCCTTGCCTACTGCCTTCAAACATGTCTTAGTATCCCCCTTTTAAAAAAAAAAAACAAGCAAAATCCAGTCTTCGCTACATCCCACCATCCTCTCAAGCTGCATATCTATAATCTTTCCTTCCTTTCCCAACCAAATTCCTAGAAAAAGCTGCCTCTTCCTCATTCCTCATCTTACTATAGTCTAGCTTCCCACCTTAATTGAAGCTGCTCTTTCTAAAGTTACCAAAGCTCTTTTAACTGCCAAATCTGATGATATTTTCTCCCTCCTAAATCCTTCTTGACCTCTGCTATCTCTTCCTTGATATTCCTTTCTGAGTTTTTATGACGTTGCTCTCTTCTGGTTCTTTTCCTTACTATCCAACAGCTCCTCAGTCTTCTTTACTAGTCCATTGTTAATGTTATACCCTCTAGCAGAGGCTCCCAAACTTATTTGGCCTACTGCCCCCTTTAAAAATAATTTCTCAGTGCCACCCCTTGGAAATTTACTTTCTTTCACTCTTTAACGTTTTTTGGGGAAATTTGTATCATTTCAAACTACTACGGCCCCCTTGGATCATTCCAGTGCCCCCCACAGGGCAGTGTCGCTCACTTTGGGTACCTCTGCAAGGATCCGTACCTCACTGCCAGTTATCCATGTCAAACAGAATACCCTAGAGATAAGCCAAAATCACCATCTCATAAGCTATTGATTTCCATTAGCATAAGCATTTGAGTATTATGTGCTACATGCAGTTATTCATTTTTAATAGAATATAAGCTTCATGAGGACAGTAACTATTTAGACTTTATCTTTGTATCCCTCCCACCTATCACAGTGGGTGCTTAATTAAATGCTTTTTGAATTGAGTTCCTGTGAAAATGGACAAATGCTTCTTGCCAATCCCTGTTGTCTGGTTGGATCCTAGCCCAGAGAAAGTTTCATTTGAGGTCTTCTGGTGTGCACCTAACCAATTTCTGTCACACTGTGACAAATGCAGACTGAATAGAACAGTGTTTGGTAACAGTACATGTGCTTGGTCACCATGGTACTTGTGGAAACTATCTCTACCTTCAGCTTCTCTGTGCTTATTTCTTCATCTGTAAAAATATTGTTAACTTTTGCTTTTGTTTCTGGTTCATTGGAAAGTCATTAAGGCTAATGGAAATTAAAATAAAAACTCAATCACTTCAGATTTTGTGTTATTCCTGAAATTCACTTCCAAACGCTGTATTGATGACCCAGATATTTCTTTTTTAAATTTTTTTAAAATTTATTTATTTAATTTTTAACACTCATTTTCACAAAATTGTGAGTTCCAAATTTTCTCCTCATTTGTCCCCTCCCCTCACCCCAAAACACCGAGCATTCCAATTGCCCCTATCACCAATCTGCCCTCTTTTGTCCTGTAGGGCCAGATAACTTTCTATACCCCTTTACCTGTATTTCTTATTTCCTAGTAGCAAGAACAGTACTCGACAGTTGTTCCTAAAACTTTGAGTTCCAACTTCTCCTCATCCCTCCCTCCCCACCCATTCCCTTTGGCAAGCAAGCAATTCAATAAAGGCCATATCTGTGTAGTTTTGCAAATGACTTCCATAATAGTCGTGTTGTGTAAGACTAACTGTATTTCCCTCCATCCTATCCTGCCCCCCATTGCTTTTATTCTCTCTTATGATCCTGTCTCTCCCCAAGAGTGTTGACTTCAAATTGCTCCCTCCTCCCATCTCCCTCCCTTCCATCCTCCCCCCCCACCCTACTTATTCCCTTGTGCCCCACTTTCCTGTATTGTAACATAGGTTTTCATACCAAAATGAGTGTGCATTTTATTCCTTCCTTTAGTGGAATGTGATGAGAGCAAACTTCATGTTTTTCTCTCACCTCCCCTCTTTATCCTTCCACTAATAAGTCTTTTGCTTGCCTCTTTTATGAGAGATAATTTGCCCCATTCCATTTCTCCCTTTCTCCTCCCAATATATTTCTCTCTCACTGCTTAATTTCATTTTTTAAAGATATGATCCCATCCTATTCAATTCACTCTGTGCTCTGTGTGTGTGTGTGTGTGTGTGTGTGTGTGTGTGTATAATCCCACCAACTACCCAGATACTGAAAAGTTTCAAGAGTTACAAATATTGTTTTTCCATGTAGGAATGTAAACAGTTCAACTTTAATAAGTCCCTTATGACTTCTCTTTGCTGTTTACCTTTTCATGCTTCTCTTCATTCTTGTGTTTGAAAGTCAAATTTCCTTTTCAGCTCTGGTCTTTTCATCAAGGATGCTTGAAAGTCCTGTATTTCATTGAAAGACCAATTTTTCCCCTGAAGTATTATAGTCAGTTTTGCTGGGTAGGTGATTCTTGATGTTAGTCCTAGTTCCTTTGACTTCTGTAATATCCTATTCCACGTCCTTCTATCCCTTAATGTAGAAGCTGCTAGATCTTGGGTTATCCTGATTGTATTTCCACAATACTTGAATTGTTTCTTTCTAGCTGCTTGCAATATTTTCTCCTTGACCTGGGAACTCTGACCTGGGAATGTTCCTAGGAGATTATCTTTTGGATCTCTTTCAGGCAGTGATCTGTGGATTCCTTGAATACTTATTTTGCCCTCTGGTTCTAGAATATCAGGGCAGTTTTCCTTAATAATTTCATGAAAGATGATGTCTAGGCTTTTTTTTTTTGATCATGGCTTTCAGGTAGTTCCATAATTTTTAAATTGTCTCTCCTGGATCTATTTTCTAGGTCAGCTGTTTTTCCAATGAGATATTTCACATTATCTTCCATTTTTTCATTCTTTTGGTTTTGTTTTGTGATTTCTTGGTTTCTCATAAAGTCATTAGCCTGCATCTGTTCCATTCCAATTTTGAAAGAACTATTTTCTTCAGTGAGCTTTTGAACCTCCTTTTCCATTTGGCTAATTCTGCTTTTGAAAGCATTCTTCTCCTCATTGGCTTTTTGAACCTCTTTTGCCAATTGAATTAGTCTATTTTTCAAAGTGTTATTTTCTTCAGCATTTTTTGTGTCTCCTTTAGCAAGGTGTTGACCTCCTTTTCATGCTTTTCTTTCATCTCTCTCATTTCTCTTCCCAGTTTTTCCTCCACATGTCTTACTTGATTTTCAAAATCCTTTTTGAGCTCTTCCATGGCCTGAGCCCATGGAATATTTATTTTGGATATTTGGGATAAAGAAGCCTTGATTTCTATTTCTTTCCCTGATGGTAAGCATTGTTCTTCCTCATTGGAAAGGATGGGAGGAGATATCTGTTCACCAAGAAAGTAACCTTCTATGGTCTTATTTTTTTTCCCTTTTCTGGGCATTTTCTCAGTGACTTGACTTCTGAGTTTCCTGTCCACATCCACCTCACCTCCAGATCTGCCCAGCTAGTGCTTGGGGGCTGAGATTTCAATGCTGCTCCCCAGCCTCAGGGCTTTTGGCTGCTATTCAGTGTGAGATTAAGTTAAGGTGCTCAGGTGGGGGCAGGGCTGCCACACAGGGCTCAATTCCCTCAGGGGGTTTATGATGAGACCTTCAACAATGGATCCAGACTCCTGCCTGCTTTGGGAGCCCTTGTCTGCTGCTGCCTCCCAAGGGGGCCTGAGTTATGGAGATACCCCACTCCCCTCTCGGCGAGCCAAAAAGACTCTCTCACTGACCTTTGGTGTCTGTGGGTGGAAGGACCTTCGCGGCTGCTGGACATTGAAGCCCCTGAAGCCTGCTTGGGTCTGCTCCTCTCGGTGCCACGCAACCAAGGCAGGGCTGGGCTCTGCTCTGGGTCTGGTGTGCAACGGACCTTTCGGGTCAGTTTTTCAGGGCTCTCTGGAACAGAAATCTCCTCCACTCCATTGTTGTGTGGCTTCCACTGCTCCAGAATTTGTTGGGAGTTCTTCTTTACAGGTATTTTATGGGCTGTGGGTTAGGAGCTAGCATATGTGTATCTTTCTACTCCGCCATCTTGGCTCCTCCCCCCACTATCTGACCCAGTTATTTCCAAATTAGGCTATCTTGTGAGAAAGTGGGGTGCTCATCAATGAAGGTATTCCTGAAGGGATCCAATTCCTGAACCCCAGGATTCTCTCCTTGCCCTCCTACCCTGATCAGTCTGTGGTTTCAACATAAGCCTATGCTCAGTGTCCCAAGTGACAAAGAGAAAAAAGGTTCTTTGAGAAGGTTTTGAAAGATTTTTGAGAAGGTCCCCTGGCAGGAATGTTTTAGTAGGGATTCATGCTTTAGGTAGTGATGGAACTAAAATATTTCTACATATCTTCTCCTGCGATATGATTCCATTGTTTTGATTACCGTATTGGGAATGGAATTACTCTTGATACTTTCAGATTGTGAAAAAAAGAATTGGAAATATATGGGAAAAGCTTTGAATTGGGAATCAGTAGACCTGCCACTAACTTACTATGTGGGACCTTGACTAGTGACTGAATTTCCTTTTGCTTCAGTTTCTTCATCTAAAAATGTGAGGGTTAGACTAGTCAGGCTCTTACCTCTCATATCTTTGGATATGGTGATTCATTTGTTGGAGGCTTTTATTCTCTTAATTTGATTCTTATTTTGTTTTTCAAAGAAATGACTTCAGAGCAATTAGGTTCAAATCTCAAGATTTTTGACCCAATATAACAGCCGAGGAAAACAGTCACAGCCTGGTCTAAAATTGATTGACAGCTCAGCCAGATAATGAAATTCATGGAAAGATGAACAAATCTATGCCTCACACTCTGGGGGGCACATGCAAAATGCCTGCATAACCCTGCTTAGAAGGAACAAACCAAGCTAAAAAAAAAATAAAAAACCCAGCCTTTCAAATGGTAGCGTGTTGAAAGCAGTGATTGCACTCTTAAGGCATTTTGTGATACTGCCATCTGAATTGCATTTGCCTTTTTGTTTGTTTAGGAAAAATTGTGAGACCCTGTTAATCCTTCTCAAAGAACCCCTTTTCTCTTTGTCATTGAATGGTGCATTGAATATAACCTATGTTTAAATCACTAAATTGATCAAGGTAGGGGTGTGTGGGTAGAATTTTGTGAGTCAAGAATCTTATTAGTTGTAATTTTTGAAATAAGGAACAAGAGTGGTGCCAAGGGATTGGGTGGCTTAGAGTGCTACCTATAATCATGCTCCTTTGTATTCATCTCAACTCCAGCCTTCAGCTTTAAGAGGTGGAGTCAAATAAAGAGTTTGCAATGGGTCCTGGGCTGCTTTTTTCCCTCCATCAGTGGAATACAAATCAGTCTGTGAATTTGTCCCCAATGCCTGTCTGCCCTTGTAACTTTCCTAGTGAGGTCAACTCTGTACCTTGAGTTATCCCTCAACTGTTCAGCAGTCCATTTTTTAACAGGAAATACAGTATTTTAAAATTGTGCATTATTTTCATTGTGCCTATTTTTTTCATTTCAAGGAAATTTAATTTTAGGGGAATAGATATATTTAAGGATAGCCAATATTTAGATCAGTATGGTACTGCTATCATCTTGTATTGTTGCAAAATGTCAAGTCAATAACCATTTATTAAGTAGTTAATATGTGCCAGGTGCTATCTAAGTGCTTGGGACACAACGAAAGTAAAAGAATAGTCCTTGCTCTGAAGAATTTCGAAGTCTAATGGAGAAGACAGTATACAAACAACTATGTACAAACAAGATTATCTATTTACCTTGTACACGTATATGTGTATATATGGATATCTGTGTGTCCATGTGTATGTATGTATATATGTATATATATACATATATATGACAAATTTGAGATAATTTGCAGAAATCTACTAGCATGAAAAGAAATTATGAAAGGCTTCTATTTAAATGTAGGATTTTAGCTGGTACTTTAAGGAAGCCAAGAGATGAGGAGGGAGAGAATTCCAGGCATGAAAGATAATCAGTGAACATGCCAAGAATCCAGAGATGGAGGTTGGAGAAAGTAAGGTATAAGAAGACTGGAAATGTAGAAAGGGGTGAAGTTCTGAAGGACTTTGAATGCCAAACAGAGGGTTTCATATCCTGGAGCATCATCTGCTGGAGAGAGGCATGGGAGATTTTCCTAAAGGTGACGTGGTTGAAGCCCTGCTTTAGAAAGTTCAGTCTGACAGCTCAATGGAGGATGAACTAGAGTGAAGAAAATTCAGGTGGGGAAAGTAACTGGCAGGCTATTGTAATAGTCTTTTAGTGAAATGAGGGAGGACTGGCAT
This sequence comes from Notamacropus eugenii, assembly GCF_028372415.1. Lineage (NCBI taxonomy): Eukaryota > Metazoa > Chordata > Mammalia > Diprotodontia > Macropodidae > Notamacropus > Notamacropus eugenii. The sequence continues at coordinate 197,988,541 of NC_092875.1, read as the reverse complement.
AATGTGATGGCAGTGTCAGAGGGAAAAGGAAGCATATAAAAGAAATGTAATGAAGGGAGAATCAACAGTATATGTTGCAGAAGGTGTTATTTAAACTTATTGTTAATTTCCTTTTGTGTTGTTGCTTTTTATATACAAAAATGATTTTCTGAACCACTATTGACTTGTTCTTTGGCTTGGATAATGGTGCTCTTTTTACACTGACTGGTGCTAAATCCTGTCACATTACACACCTTATGGCTAACAGCTTTAATTTTCAAGATGGCTGACTATATATCATGGTCTAATGAGCTAAGCTAATTCAATTTTAAATAATTTAAAAATTGTAGTGGATATTTAGTTAATGTGTACCAGATACTTTCCTTCTTGATTAGTGAAGAGGGAAATGAGGTCTTCCTTAACTCCTCTAGCTACTTCTTCATCTTGTCCACATTGGCCCAGCTCATTGGGCTCACACACTGTAAACTAGAGTTGAGTAAAGACATCAACATATTTTTCTTTCAATGTGAAAGGATTTTCTAACCAACTTAATAACTGGGAGGAGATAACAGCTCAGATTTTTATGTGTTTTTTTGGTTGTTTGGTTATTTCAGTCATGTCCCCATCTAGGGTTTTCCTGGCAAAGATACTGGAATGGTTTGCTATTTTCTTCTCCATCTCATTCTACAGATAAGAAAACTGAGGCAAATAGGGCTAAGTGACTTGCCCAGGGTCACAGAGCTAAGGATTTGAGACTGAATTTGAACTCAGGTTTTCCTGACTCCAGGGCAGGTGCTCTGTCCATATCCACTGAGTTATCTGGCTGTCCTGGTTCTTATAATATGACAGAGTTTTCAAGAGTTTGATCCTTAACTTCCCTTGTTTCCCATGAATATTGTACTTCTTGTAGAAGCCAACCTTCTAATGGACAAATTCTGTTGGTAAGGATAGGGGTGAGGGAGCAGAGAATGACAGTGTAGATGGAGCATATTAGACAAAAAAAATGGGAAAAAAACCAACTAAAAGTCTGAGTGCTACTAACTCAGTGTGTTGGTACCTTCTTTGTATTTGAAAGTCTCTACACTTTCAGTCAAAGTAAATTGTTTAGGCTAGGAAGGAAATAAAGATAATTGAAACTTTATACTTTGCCAAGCTTTTTATATTTTAAAAAGGTCATTGTTTAAATCTTTTGTGGTTCATAATATCCAAAGTTATAAAGGCTAAATTAGGATGACTAATTAAATTCCTCTTATAAGAGCTCAGGAAAGGTGGGGTGACTATGGCTTAGATACCCTTAATTTGTCCTGGTTTTAATTGATTTAAAATACTAATTATATCCAATTTAAACCAAAAATCAGAATGAATTAATTTATTTGATTAATTCTGTGAAAAAGAAACTTAATACTTAAAAATTCATGCAAATGTCATTTTAATGATACATTGCACATCTTAAATCAGTTATTTACTTTGAGAATTTTTTAGCTTAATTTTACAGTTATATCAGAACATGTCTAATAAAAGCTAAGTGAAATAGATATCTGTAAAAATATTAAGACATAAACCTAATTCTAATGGTAAATCATGCATGTTTTGAGTATATTTGTATTCAAATCTAGAAACTAATAATTTTATTTGACTAAAACATCAAGCTTACATATTCTAAATATTTAAAAATAAACACACAAACTTATTTTAGTACATATGTATAGTTTTGGATTTTTAATCATAATTATACTTTCAAACAAAAATTAGTCATCTTTAGCCAGTAGAACATCAAATTGCATTATGCATTCCACTTAGTATCTTCATCTTCAATTAATTTCACTTAGCATTGGAATTGAGTTCCTACTGTACTCATTACTATGCTAGATGTTAATGGAGGATACACACAATATAGGTTGGAGACCTTGCTCTGAAAGTATTTGACATCTTACTGGGGAAATGAGAAATATATATTTAGAAGAATTAGCAAACAATACATGGTAGTGCTGCCATACAGACATATAGTGTTACAGTTAAGTCAGACTTAGAAGCTTTCTTACTTTTTCAGTTACCAAATGATTTCTTAATTTGGAAGAATTTAATACAAACAGAGGAAGTGGATATCTATAAGGATGTTAAGAGATAAGCCATTTCTAATTCAACTGGTAAATTATGGATATTTTGAGTATGATTTTTATTGTTGCCATTTTTATTACTAGCAGATTTCTCTCTAAAATGTACAAAAATGATATGATTCTAAGAAATTATTGCTCATCTTTGCTGCATCTTTTAAGGGATTTCCACCAATTATTCACTTAAATATTTATTCAACTACTACTATGTGCATGATATTCAGCATAATAAAGAGATATGCCATTTTATGCCTTCCAAGGGTTTAAAATTTAGTTGTAGTTTTCCTGCATTATCATTTGAGTTTATTTCTTGAATGATTTGACACATTCTCTCCTCACCCCTTCTAATTCATATCTGTTACTATTGCGGAGAAATGATTGCTTGATGCCTGTGTCACAAGCCATCTTTTCAACCAACCAACCAACCAACCAACCAACCAACCAACCAACCAACCAACCTACCTACCTTTATTGAGTGCCTTCTATAAACAAGATACTGTGTTAGTTGCTGTAGAAATACAAAGATGCATTAGATGTGACAAAGAAGTTTAAGGCGTGGTCTTTCCCTCAAGATGACTACAGGCTTGTTGGGAAAATAATTCAGGCACACGTTAAGAAATGACTAACAAAATAGAGCAGTAAATGAAGTGTGTCAGATTAGTGGAACCAACTTATAAATGCCATAGGATTTAGGAGAAGGAACTATGATGTCCATTTGGTGGGTGGTTAGGGAATGCTTATGTTGAAGAAATTTAAACAATGCTTTGAACAATGGAAAGGAATTTGATAGGTGGATCTCAGCTGGGAGAGCATTCTAGTTCTGAGAAACAGAGCAAAATTTTGGATCTAGGGTGTTTAGAAATATTTTCAGTGTGTCTGGAGACTAGTTAGTCTGGAGTGAACAGTTCATGGAGGCAGGTGGTAAAAGATAAGGCAGAAAAACATTGAGACTGGATAGTTGAAGGTATCTGCAGTATTTTATTCTGATATTATAGTTTTGAAAAGACACTGACAAAGTGGAACATCTCAGGACGATGTTGAACAGGATAGTGAGAAAACAGGAGACTGTACTACATAAGGTTTAGTTGAAAGTACCGGATTTGACTGGTTTGGAGAAGATGAGACTTGGAGTGGAGATGGGAAATAACAAGGAAACTGTCATGTGAAAGAAGGATTAGACTAATGTTCTAATGCATAAGAAATGAGTGAAAACTCCAGAGGCAGATTTAGGCTTGATGTCAAGGAAGCATCTTACTTTAAAATTTTCCAAAAATGTGAAATGTGCTGCTAGTGAGTTCCCCATTACTGAAGGATGTATCAGTTGGAGACTGGATGACTCCTTTTCCATGCTGTTGGAAAGATATCTGTTAAGTTCTGTCGGGGTCTCTGAGGTCCCTTCTAGATATTTAATTCTATGGTTTTGTGAATGTCAGGCTAAGTATTAATCTTCAGCCTGTTAAGGGCTGAGTTTATGAGTATTGATAATGGAGACAATAATTTAGACTGGAAGTAGTCTATGACCTCTTGTTTTTTATTCCCAGTATTATATAAAAAGATTGTATGAATTTATCATTTAAGATACTACACAATTAAAAGCTAAATCTCCTTTTTCTAAGAAGCAGCATGTCCACTGAGATAAAGTATGCTTAGAAGAGTGGAAGACTTGGGTTCAGATTCCACCTCTGACCCTTAGTAGTTATGCACAAATTGCAGTTTATTTGAGTTTCAGGCAAATTCTTAGGACTTACCTATTAGAATTCTCCAGCTGAATTATCTTAAATGTAGTATAATTTTTGTTTTTGGCTTACTACAAGCATTTTTTTTGAGGGGTGTCAAAAATGGTGGTGGTGGATTTGGACATATTATTTTATCAGTGTGGGAAACACCTGTAATTGATGTCCTTTGGCAACTCATCTATAATTTCTAGTCTGGGGCACAGAGATGATTAAGTGAATTGTCCATAGTCACACAGGTAATGTCAGAGGACTTGAACTTAGGTCTTCCTATTTCTGAGAGTAGTGTTTTCTCCTCTATGAAGTTTGGTATTTCTCAAAATAAGCATTTTAATTTTAAAAAGCTTTTGTGTGACTCTCTTGGCAGTATCATGTTGATTAATTAATTTATTTTTAGTTTTGAGCATTTACTTTGATAAGTTTTAAATTTTCTCCACCTCTGTCTCCCTTACCCTTCCCAAGATGGTATACAATCTGATATAGGCTCTACATGTGCATTCTTATTAAACATATAGTTTTAACATGAGTCATGTTGTATAGAAGAATTAGAATAAATGAGAGGAATTGTGAGAAAGAAAAAACAAAACAAAACAAAAAAGAGCAAATAGTATGTTTTGATCTGCATTCAGATTCCATATTTTTTTCTCTGGATGTGGATGGCATTTTCCATCCTGAGTCTTTTGGAGTTGTTTTAAGTCTCTGCATTGGTGAGAACAGCTGAGTCTGTCAAAGTCGGTCATCGCACAATGTAACTGTTACTATGTACAATGTTCTCCTGGTTCTGCTAACTTCATTTAGCCTCAGTTCATATAAGTCTTTCCAGGTTTTTCTGAAGTCTGCTTGCTCATCATTTCTTATAGCACAATAGTATTCCATTATATTCATACTACAACTTGTTCAGCCATTCCCCAATTGATAGGCATCCCTTCAATTTCCAGTTCTTGTCCACCACAAGAAGAGCCACTATAAATATTATTGTACATGTGGGACCTTTTCCCATTTTTATGATCTCTTTGGGATATAGTCCTAGAAGTGATATTGCTGGGGTAAATGGTATGCACATTTTTATAGACCTTTGGGCATAGTTCCAAATTGCTCTCCAGATGATTGGATCAGTTCACAACTCAGCTAACAATGAATTAGTGTTAAAATTTTCCCACATTTCCAGCATTTATAATTTTCCTGTGTTTTCATGTTAGCCAATCCGATAGGTGTCATGTGGTACCTCAGAGTTTTGATTTGCATTTCTTTAATCAATAATGATTTAGAACATTTTTTTCATATGACTACAGATAGCTTTAATTTCTTCTTCTGAAAACTTTGACCATTTATTAATTGGGGAATGATTTGTATACTTATAAATTTGACTCAGTTCTCTATATATTTTAGAAATGAGGCCTTTGTCAGAGACACTGGTTGTAAAAATTCTTTCCCAATTTTCTGTTTCCCTCCTAATCTTGGTGTGTTGCATTGACTTGTGCAAAAACTTTTCAATTTAATATAATAAAGATTATCCATTTTGCATTTCATAATGTTCTCTATCTCTTGTTTGGTCATAAATCCCTCCATTCTCCATAAATCTGACAGGTAAACTATTCCTTGCTGTCCTAATTTGCTTATAGTATCAGCCTTTATATCTAAATCATGTACCCATTTGGACTTTATTTTTGTACATGGTGTAAGATGTTAGCCTGTGCCTACTTTCTGCTATACTATTTTCCAGTTTTCCCAGCAGTTTTTTGTCAGATAGTGAGTTCTTATCCCAGAATCTGGGGTCTTTGGGTTTATCAAATAGTCATTGACTACTGTGTACTTAACCTATTCCACTGATCCACCACTCTATTTCTTAGCCATTATCAAGTAGTTTTGATGATTGCTTCTTTACAATACAGTTTAAGATCTGGTATGGCTAGGCCACCTTTCTAGCATTTCTTTTCATTAATTCCCTTGATATTCTGGACCTTTTGTTCTTCCAGATGAATCTTGTCATCTCTTCTAGCTCTATAAAATAATTTTTGGTAGTTTGATTGGTATGGCACTGAATAAGTGAATTAATTTAGGTGTAATTGTCATTTTTATATTAGCTCAGCCTTTGCACAAGCAACTGAAATTTTTCCAGTTATTTAGATCATTGTTATCACTTTGCCATCAAAAGTGAGAAACAGCATTGACAGGACTTTAAGGGAATGTTGTGATCCGCTTCCTGTCTGTCAATGAGTTCATAATGAGGTGAGATGTTGGTGAGGTGAGGGGAGCTAAATAGGTAGAAAAGGCACAGCAGCAGGACTGAGTAAGCTACTTCTTTAGGCTTTTGTGTATTTTCCCGGTACTCGAAAAAGAATTCCTCATAGAAACTCACTGTCTTACATAATCTTCCTATGCTTTTACAGGTAAAACCTGTAGTCCACAGTAGGATCAACGTATCAGCACGTTTCAAGAAACCACTTCAGGAGCCATGTACCATCTTGTAAGTTGGTGTAGTTTGTATTTGGATTTGGTTAACTTAATGGCTTGTGTTGTTATTTCAAAATAGCATCTTCAATTTATTTGACTCAAGCACTTTATTTTTTCCTAGTTTGATTGCTAATGGAGATCTTATAAGTCCAGCATCACGCCTCTTCATCCCTAGAAAAGTCTTGAATCAGTGGGATCTTGTACTTGAAATGGTCACAGAGAAAATAACTTTAAGGAGTGGAGCTGTGCATAGGTAAGGCAAAGATGTCTTGGGATTTTCCATTACTAGAGGTCTTCAAGCAGAGGCTGGATGATCAATCACTCAAGTTTATTATAGAGTAAACTTTTGTTCTCTTAATGGGTACCACTAGATGATATCGGAAGTCCTTTCCAATTTTGAGACTTTATGATGACCTGTTTACTTGACATCTGTATAGCCTTGGTTGGGCAAGTCCCTTGACCTCTGTGGGCTTTGGATGTTAGACTAGAAAAGGGATAAACAAACTATCATGGTCTGATTTTTTTCTGCCCGTGAGCTAAGAAGGTTTTTTACATTTTAAAGTAAAGTTTTATAATATTTAAGAATGCATAAACCATTCTTGGCTTTCAGGGTCATACAAAAGTGGGAGATGGTCAGGATTTGGGTTTTAGGCCATTGTTCACTGACCCCTGTATTAAGTAATCTCTAAACTCCCTACTATTATTACTGTCTTTCAAAAAGAGAAGCATATGCAAATACAATAATAATTATAATGACAGTTTGCATTTCTATCTTTACAATAACCCTTTGGGATAGATAGCACTAGTCTACCTCAACTTGTATTGTTTGTGATGCTTCTCTACTAGGTCACTGCTAGGTCAATAGGACATAAAATACAGCTGTGAAACAGTTCTTGAGAAAAAGAAAGAGCACTGGTTTTAGCATCAGAAGGACATGAATTCAAGGACCATTTCTGACATTAACCTGCCTTATGACTTTAGGAGCAAGTCACTTAAATCATAGAATGTCTCAATTTTCTTATCTTCAGAATGGGGGTGAGGATAATACACTGTCATGTCATTCATAATATTTTGAGTTTTACTTTAAAATGTGAACTATTTGGGCTATTTTGACTTTGTTAATACCAAGCAATAATCAGCTGAAGTAACTGGCCCTGGTAATAAATGAATTATTATGGTTTGGAGTTCCCATAGTAAATTATTTGCAGCCCTACAACTGATGGTATATGGTAGTCGCCACACAGGATTTGTGCTCTCTTTATAGATTTTGCATGACAGCAAAATTAACATAGGGAAATGAGAACTCTTCTACATGGTTGCTCAGCCAGACTAAAAGTCAGATGTTTATTCTGAGAAGCAGGATAATGTAGGGACTATTATATAGGGAGCCAGAAGGTCTGGGTTGTATCCCAATTTTGACATTAGTTGTGTAATCCTGATCCCTTCTGAACCTGAGTTTCAATGTCTTTAAAATGGGGTTTACCAGATAGTCAGTAAGCATTTATTAAGTACTTACTATGTGCCTGGCAGTGTGCCAAGTGCTAAGGATAGAGAGAAATACTTTAAAAACCAGTTCCAACCCTCAAGGAACTCACAGTTTGATGGGGGGAGACAACATGCAAAGAACTATGTAGAAATTACATGCAAAATAAATAGGAAATATTCAACAGAGGGAAGGCACTAGAATTAGGAGGGATTGGGAAAGACTTCCTGTAAAAGGTAGGATTTTAGCTAAGACTTGAAGGAAGCCAGGAGTCAGATAAGGAAAAAGAGCATTCTAGGCACAGGAGGCAGCCAGAAAAAATGCCTGGAGCTGAGAGATGGAGTGTCTTCTTTGAGGAACACCAAGGAGAGCAGTGTCACTGAATCATGGAACATGGGGGATAGTGGGGTTAGTGGGGGTGGTGAGCTGTGCCTAACTCATAGAGCTCCAATGAAAGCACTTTGCAAATGTGAAAACATTTAAAAATGTTAAATGTTATAAATGTGTGAACTATTATCATACCATTTTACCAGTTTTGAAGGTTGGTTTATGTTAACAGATAAAAGTGTGAATATATCATAGGTGAACTAGTGAAGTCAATGAGATTTGCTTGTAACTGATCTGGGCTGTGTTCACTTATCCCACATAGAGGTTAATGATTACCCAAGAGGGTCATTATCCTATGAATCAGTATATTTATCTCCTAAAAATATTCATATAATCCTTTTTAAACTCCCATTTTTCTATTTTCTGCTTCATAACAAAAAAGAAGAATCAATAACAACATTTTACACAATAATTCTGAGGCCCAGAGCAGTGGTTAGTGTAAGTTCTTAGTCATTATCCTTACCTACTCAAGATGTGCAGAGTAAAACAAATCTAACCTTTGTGTCTTCAGAGACTCTTCCTCTTGGTCTTTCTACGTATAGTTATTCAAGTTAACTACTGATTCAGACCTTAATATTTTGAAAGAAATTTGAAATTAAAAAGGGTTTGGGACTAGATAAATGCAAAGAAAATAAGAATTTGGATTTTCATTTCAGTGCTTTGGATTGTGCCAATACAATTTTTTTTTAAAAAAAGCGTAAAATAATAAGAGATTTCAACTGAACATAAAGTAAAACCTAATATTGGTCTTGGATTTTTTTTTGCTTTGTTTTTCACAAATGCATACAATGTTGAATTCTCACTTGTAATGTAGTAAAGATTCTGATGGAACACTGGCACTTTATTCTTTGCTTTTATAGAATGTTACCAAATACATGTTACCAAATACATGTTGATTAATTTTTTTGTGATAATGTTATCTGTGTCTCTGATTTTAGTTGATAGCTTTCAGTTAAGTATTTATATTTGTGGCTAACAGAGAACAAATCAGCACCACATATTTAAACATTTCTATTGTGGCTTGTCTTTTTATTTTCTAAGTTTCCTATTAACCTGCTTTTCATATTCTTTTGAAAATGTGACCAACACATATTAAATAGGCTCATAAAGTAATCACTGTTCTTTTAATAAGTAACAGATTAATTGTGGTTTGTTGTAGCAGTCTTACCGTAAAGGGAGGTTCCTGTAAACCCTTTGATTCCGGCAAAGATATACTGCTCACTTACTTATGAGGTGGGGAAAAAGCCAAGCATTCATGCTATGCTGTTCTACATCATTAATCCTAAAGTTGAGCTGTGTTCCCTCCCTGTCTCCTCACTTTATTTTTTGACCCAATTCAATGTTTATTTTGATGCAGCCCTCTGGCGTTGGGCCATTCTAGCAGAGAATGGGGTTAGACAGTTTGTCAGTCAGCCTGATGCATGATTAAAATGCATTTCTTAAAATTCTTAGGAAATATTTATGTAAATCTTTGAACAGTGAAGACAAGTTTTGATTTAAAACACCAGTCCTCTGTGAGTTATGCATTTAGGGTAAAGATTACAGACCAAGAACTGGATGGGACCAAAGAAGACCATGCTATCAGAGACATGACTTGCACTTGACTTTGTTTTGAGTGAGGGAGGGCTGTGCAGGTCATCAGCCTTACTTCTCCTCCAGAGCCATCTGAATTCAGTGACTAGATATTTATCACAATGACTGTAGATGACCCAGGATGAGGCAATTGGGGTTAAGTGACTTGTCCAAGGTCACACAGCAAGTGAGTGTCAAGTGTCTGAGGTGAAATTTGAACTCAGGTCCTCCTGACTCCTGCACTGGTGCTTTATCCACTGCGCCACCTACAGATGATCTGGTCCAACCCTGTCTTTCTGAAGATGAAGACACTGAAGTCTAAACAGTTTGACTTTTCCAAAGACACACAGGTAGTAAACAGAAGAGCCGAGATTTGAACTGGAGGCCTTTACATTAAGATCTGTCACTCATTACTGTACCAGACTGATTTCCTTAACTCTGAGACAGTAACATGAAATTCTTATAAGGAGAGGCAGGTTGATGTAGGAGAAAGAGTCAGTCAATAAACACTTATTAAGCCCCTACTATGTTCCAGGCACTGCGCTAAGTGCTGGTCAGCACTGGAGACGAATGTTTGATTCCTGATTCTAACACTTTTTAGATGTACGACCCTTGGATATCATTTAATTTTTCTAAGCTTTTGTCTCCTCAAATGTAAAAGCCACCTTCTGATTCATGGGATTGTTGTGAGGAAAACCTTAGAGGTCTTTATAAGGGGTGATTAATTATAATTAGATTTTTTAGACTCACTCGATGTATAATATTACTCAACAACTACTCTTGACTGAATGTCAGTATGATTTTCATTTTTGGTGAGCATTTAATCTTAGTAGTGGTATTTATCAACCAAACACCAGAACTCTGAATATCAAACCACATAAATAATGAAAGTTACAAATACCCCATTTTGAGCAAACCTTTGAATGCTAATAAATCTAATTGTTTGCCACTAATATTTTGACAGACTGTATACTTTAGAAGGAAAACTTGTCCAAAGTGGGTCTGAGTTGGAGAATGGACAGTTTTATGTAGCAGTTGGCAGAGACAAGTTTAAGAAATTGCCGTACAGTGATTTACTTTTTGATAAATCAACAATGAGAAGACCTTATGGGTAAGTTCTCATCCTTTTTTTTTTTTTTTAAAGCTGACATTTCATTAGTTATTGCATTAAGCCATTTGCTGACTACCAGTAAGTTTCATATTTAATTGAAATTCTTGTTCAAATGTTAGGATCCAAAGAATTAGTGATATCATAATCTGTATCTTTACTGCTGTGATAAGACAATAAAAGAAGTATTTAAGAAAATTCATTTTTTTTGAATCTGGGAAAGTATACTTGGGTTTTATATTGGTTACAGAGCATGTAATGAATTTAAAAGATTTTTTCATATGAAAAAGATTTACAGTAATGAGCACAAAAAATATTAAAACTAATGGAAATGTTACAACTATCTTAACAATTTAGACAGAAAATGCTATTTTTCTGTTTGGTTCAGGGAGAAACAGCAACTATTTTTTGAAAATAACCAGCTTTTCATGTGCTCTTTTTATATTAAATCCAAATATTTTGCATAATTATTATATTACACGTGTAAAGGAATTGAGTTGTTAGTTATATAGTTAGTGTAGAGGAACTGCTTTTATTTCTAGTTGAGAATATGTTTTTCTAGTTGAGAATGCAAAATGGAGAATTCTCTTCATTCTTGAAGAGTATTATATTTTTGACTAAAGAAGAGAACCTTGAAAGAATTTAAAGACTATAAATATACTGTTTGCTAGATACATGGCTATTGTAACTCACTGTCACGTCCTTGTCCTTGCCATATTGGCCTCCTCTTCTGGCTACCAAAAGGAGACAAGGGAGAATACCTCATCTTTCCTTATGTCTCCTACTTTTTTCTATGAGATGAAGTTTTGGAAGACAGAAAAAGAAGTCATTGGTTTGAATTCCACTGGTTCAGATTTCACAATAACTGGGAAAGAAGATAATGTCAACAAAATTTTGAAGGGTGATGGTCTTTGAACTATAAAAGAGAACAAATATTTTTAGGTACCCTAGAAGCACCAAAATGTTATTTTAATCATAAATCACTCATCCATTTAAAAATTATAGATAAAAACGTTATCTCAGGTTGTTAAGTAACTCCTTGCTAATCTACTTCAAGTTACATATACTTCAAAGGAATAAAAACTGCATTTATTTTAAAGTGTTTTATGAACCATAGTTTCTCATCAATATAGATGAGTCTTTAGTTCATTAAGGTTTTAAAATGTCTGTTTCTGTTACCTTTCATTTAGTGGAATTGGGCATGGCAGTGTAAATTAGATTGCCTTCCAACCATGTGTCTCATGAGATTTTTTGTGAATATTGGTAATTTAAAATCTACTTTAAAAGCTTACCTTGCAGATAAGTGCCAACAATTTGCCAGCTTCTATATATTGAATAGCCTCATCATTCTTTACTTCTTGCCCAGCAGAAAGTACCACTCAGTCTGGAAAGTGGCTTTTTGCAAGATAAATTTATAAAATTGGGATTTGAAGTTTGAATTCTTTGAAATAAGTTTTAAAATGTTCCTGAAAGCCCATAGACAAATTTAAATTAAGGAACTATCCAGGAAATTATAGTCAGTGGACTGATGCTAACATGAGTTAGCATTTTCCTGTATACCAGTTACTTAAGCATGGACAGACAATGTATTAATGCTTTTATAATGGTACTGTGTATGGTATATTATTGATAAATATTCCAATTCTTAAATTAATTCTTTCTGCAGTCAGAAAGCCTCTTCACTACCTCCTATTGTTGGATCCAGAAAATCTAAAGGGAATGTAAGTATCATATGCTTTAGTCATTTTCTTTACTGTTTTGAGTTTCCAAAGAATGTGGAGAGACTGTTGTTTGGGTTTCAATTAAATCAGAAGATAAAATTCAGGCACCTAGAGATGTAGTTATAATTATATGAACTGAATGTATAATCATAATATTACAACTACAAGAATAGATATTTGAGACCTAGACTCTAAATTCGGTTGTAGAAGAGTGTTATGAGGTGGGGGGAGGGGGTGTAAGTGGATAAAACATTATTGAAGTGGGACTAATTTTTTTTTCACAGTGGCTCCTTGTTCTGCATGTACCTCTATCTCTCATTTTAAGTCATGATTGAAGCCCTGGAATAGAATCTGTGATAAAGTCAATATCATATTGATTTAAATGAATGGCATATCCTTCCTCTGTCTTATATCAATGATAGTGACAAGGGAAATTTTCTTTAAGAATATGGTAGAAGGGCAGCTAGGTGGCACAGTAGATAGAGCACTGGCCTTGGAGTCAGGAGGACCTGAGTTCAAATCCAGCCTCAGACACTTACTACCTATGTGACCCTGGGCAAGTCACTCAACCCCAATTGCCTCAAAAAAAAAAAAGAAAAGAAAATAAAAGAAAAGGTAATATTCCTTTTTCATGCCCCAGAAGGTAAAGGCTTCCTTAATTTCCTTAACAATTTGTTATGGATTTTTCATCCATCCAGTCATCCCATTTATTCACAAGAATAAATCACTTCCTTTAATTTTTCTCATTTCTAAAATGATCATAATAATTACTCTATGACACAGGGCTAATGTGAGGAAAGTGGACAGTATGCTATAAAGCTCTCTATAAATGTGACCTAGTAATATATTATACCACTTCTATCTCTCTTTATATATGTGTGTATATATGCATATATACACATGTACCTAATCATATTTACTATCCTTTAATTATAGGTAAAGGTAATTAATTAAACTAGTACTATTATTGATAAACATTTAATAAGTTGAGAGGCATGTACTTGGAGTGGATAAGTCAACGCCATAGGGTGGCATGGTGGGAAGAACTTTGGTCTGAGAGACAGGACACCTGGGTCAAAATTCCTCCGATACTCAGACTTCTGACATTATTCATAAAATGAAGGGGGTGTTATTTAAATAACCTCAAAGGTCCTTTTTCACTCTTAAAATTCTGTGGTACTCTAAGATCTGGTATTTACTGATATGCAATTTTCTTTGGCTGTGTCTGCAAAGGGTTATTGGTTCTATTATTTTGACTGAATTATTTGGTTAATCAAACAGATAGTTTGACTTTTTGACCCACTGAATTAGCTAAATTGAGGTGTTAATTTGGCATCATGTAGACCTAGTTGTAACTTGATAATTTAATTGGTGATTAACTTCATGTACTTTTCTTTAGTTTTTTTACCTTAGCTAAAACACTCTAAAACTATTAAACTATAAAACAATTCTTGACGAATATGAGCATAATGCTATTAGTATGTCAATAAACCAGTAAATATTTTTTGAGAGAGCCAGAATATTGTAGTGGAGAGAGTGCTACATTTGGCTTTGGGAGAGACTTGATTTAAAAACCTGCTTCTATCACTATTTAAAGGACTGTATAGAAGTCAGTTTCACCTTTCTGAGTCTCTTCTCAGTGAAGTAGGTTTTCTCTTCTGTGAAGTGGGTATAACAACATCTCTAGCATCTATCTTACAGGGTCATTGTAAGCATCAAGTAAAGTAATGGATGTGAAAATGCTTTGCAAACTTTAAAGTGGTATGTTAATGCCAACCATTATGATTATTATTATTGATAATGTATTTTGTATCAAAGGCTGGGTACTCTGAGGGTATAAAAGAGTATAAGACTCAGTTCCTATTGTAAGACAATTTATAATCTCTGTGAGAAGCAGGAAATAGACAAAATAATTACAAACATACAGTAATCTGTGATAGTGTTAAATGAACATCAGGACTTCAAGGGTTAGAGAGAACACTAGGCTGGTGGCGGGAGAAAATGTCATAGATTAAGTAGAGTTTATAATTATTATAAGCAGTAATTATCAAAACTATGTGGTACTGGCTAAGAAATAGAAAAGTAGATCAATGGGACAGAGTAGACATACAGTTTATAGCAGCTATATATAGTAGTTTCATATTTGACAAATGTAAAGACTTAAGATTTTGGAATAATAATTCATTATTTGATAAAAAAATTATTCAGAAAACTAGAAAGCAGTATGGCAGCAATTGACTGTAGACTAACATCTTACACCATTAACCATAAGGTCAAAATGGATGCATATCCTAGATATAAAGAGAGATATTACAAGAAAATTTAAAGGCATGGAGCATATTACTTATAAGATTTATGGGTAGGTGAACAATTTATGAATAAACAAGAGCAGAATGAGGTATAAAATGGATAATTTTGATTATATTAAATTAAAAAGGTTTTGTATAAATAAAACCAAGGCAAGCCAAGATCAGAAGGAAAGCAGAGAATTGGGAAAAATTTTGTAGACAGTTTCTCAGATCAAGTCTCATCTCAAAGAACTTTGTCAAATCTATAAGAATATGAGTCATTCTCCAATTAATAAATGGTCAAAGAATATGAGCCTCAAGAAATTACATAATCTAAGTAAGTAGAAAAGAGAAGGCAAGGGAATTCCTCTGTCTGTCCGTCCGTCTGTCCGTCCGTCCGTCTGTCTGTCTGTCTGTCTGTCTCTAGCTGGGAGAATTAGCTTGAGCAGGCAATTAATAAGCATGAAGTGCTTGGGAGAAGATGAGTCAACTGGAGTGCAGGTTTCATGCAAGGGAGTTGTTATTTAGTTGTTTCAGTCATGTCCAACTATTCGTGACCATATTTGGGGTTTTCTTGGCAAAGACAATGAAGTGGTTTGCCATTTCCTTCTCCAGATCATTTTACGGTTGAGAAAAGTGAGGTAAACAGGATTAAGTGACTTGCCCAGGATCACAGAGCTAGTAAGTGTCTTGACTCCAGACACAGCATTCTATCCACTGCATCACCAGCTTCCTTATGCAAGGGAGAAATATGTGATAATTTTGGAAAGATAGGTTGGAGCCAGATTATAGAGGGCCTTAAATGCCAGGCTTATAGAATTTGAACTTTATCCTGTAGGCATTGAGAAGCCTTTTGATATGTTTGAGCAGGGGAGTGACCTGATCAATATTAGGAACTTTACTCTAGTTTCAGTGTGCTTGAATGATTGGAAGGAAAAGAGACTGGAATAAAAAAGACAAGTTAGGAAGCTTCCACATTTCAGATAAGAGATAATTAATGGTCCTGATACTGTGACAGGACTGAAGAAGAATCCACAGGACTTTGTCTCTGGTTGCATGTTGGAGTCATGGGAGAGGAGAAGGAGTTACTGATGACTTAAGATTTCAAACAAAATTAACTAGAAGAATAGCAGTTCTAAAATGAGTATTCTTTCTTTCTTTCTTTCTTTCTTTCTTTCTTTCTTTCTTTCTTTCTTTCTTTCTTTCTATCTATCTATCTATCTATCATCTATCTGTCTATCTATCTATCTATCTATCTATCTATCTATCTATCTATCTATCTATCTATCTATCTATCTATCATCTATCTATCCTGGTCCTGCTGCTCACACCCTAATTTGGCATCTGACATTCGTCTGCTCCCTCTCTGTCTTTCCCCCCCATCCTTTTCTTAATCTTCTCCCTTCCTTGAATATAGATTTCTATATTCAACTGATTGTGTATATTATTCTCTCTTTGAGAATACTAATGAAAGCAAGGTTTGAGAGATGCCCATTACCCACCCTCCCATCTTTCCCTTCATTATTGTAGGTTTTTTGTGTCTCTTCATGTGAAATGATTTACTCCATTCTGCCTCTCCCTTCATTCTGTACTTAGTGTACTCCTCTTTCTTGTCCCTTAAATATTTTTTTATGTCATTCCCTCAAATTCACCTTATATCTGTACCCTCTGCCTGTGTATATTCCTTGTAGCTGTACTATTGGTGGTACAATTTTTTTAAGAATTACAAGTATCATATTCCACTGTAGGGAGGTAAACCATTCAGCCCCGTTGAATCCCTTGTGTTTTCTTTTTCCCTTCCTTCCTTTTTTGACTTCTTTTGGGTCTTGATGTTGGAGGTCAAATTTTTTGTTCAGTTCTGGTCTTTTTCTTATGAAAGCTTGAAATCCTTCTATTTCGTTAAATAGTCATTTTTCCCTTGGAGTATTATATTTAATTTCACTGGCTAGGTAATTCTTGGTTGTAGTTACAGTTCCTTAGCTTTTTGGAATATTATGTTCCGTGACCTCTGATCCTTTAATATTGCAACTGTTAAATCCTGTGTAATTCTGATTGGGTTCTCCAATATTTGAATTGTTTCTTTCTGACCACTTGCAGTATTTTTTTCCTTGACCTGATAGTTCTCTAATTTGACTATAATATTCCCTGAAGTTTTTATTTTGGGATCTCTTTCCTGAGGTGATTGGTAGACTTTTTCAATGCCTGTTTTACCCTCCAGTTCCAGCATATCAGGGCAGTTTTTCTTGATAGTTTCTTGAAAGATGACGTCCAGGTCCTCCTTTTGATTATAGCTTTCAGGTAGTTCATTGATTCAGACATTGTCTCTCCTGGCTCTGTTTTCCAGATCACTTGTTTTTCCAGTGAGATATTTTACATCTTCTTCTGTTTTTTCATTCTTTTGAATTTGTGTGATTGGTTCTTGAGACTATAGTGTCATTAGCTTCCACTTGCTCAGTTCTAACTTTTAAGGAGTTGTTTTCTTCAGTTAGCTTTTGTGCCTCCTTTTCCATTTGGCCAATTCTGGTTTTTGAGCAGTTGTTTTCTTTTTCCAAGCAACCTCTTTTTTCGTAATTCTCTTGCTTTACTCTCATTTCTTTTCCCCAGTTTTTCTTCCACATTTCTTAGGTGATTTGTAACCTCCTTTTTGAGCTCTTCCATGAGTTCTTTCTGGGCTTCAGACAGCTTCTCACTTTTCTTTGGGGTTTTGCCATTAGGTGTTTTGACATTGTTGCCCTCTTCTGAGTTTGTGTCTTGGGCCTCTCTGTCACCAATAATAAATTTCTATGATTAGATTTTTTTTTTTGTTGTTGTTGTTTGGTCATCATTTTTTTTTTTTGGCCTTTTCCCTTTCTTTTAAATTTGAGCTTTACTCCCAGAGTTGAAGGGGCACTGTCTGAGACTTCTTGTGTCAAATTTACCTGGTGCTGAACTAAGATTGCCCTGAGGCCCTTGGGGAGATACCAAAATATAGAAGTTAAACTATGATATCATTTCATTTGGCTACTAAAAAGAAAATAATTCTAGGGAGTGGCACTCTAAGAATCCTTTATGTCGATAAATCTAAAGTAGTAAATCACATTTTAACCAAAGAATTCACTGATTTTTTGTAATTGTGAACTTTCCTAATGCATTTAGGTATTTTGCAGATAATTACATGCTAGATTATGGGCTAAGGGAAGATAGAAATGAAGAAAAAAGGAAAGTGAAAAACTTGAGAGTTCTTAGGTGCCACTACTAATGTAAATCAAAAGGAAAATGTGGTTTGATTTTCAAAAATTCAGTTTACACATTTTTCAGGAGTTATACTTATTGCACCAAATGTTATGTAACAGTATATTTAAAGTTGGGAGACTGTAATTGTCCTGTTACAAATCTGGACAGTTTGCTGCTTAATGAGTGGGGAGTAATTCATGTAGGTCACAGATCTCCTGAGTTCTGATAGTTCAGGATGAATAAGGGTAAAGAAAAAATTCTAGAGGAAGTTACTTATTGAGAAATTTGCCACAAACTTGCCCTGGAAGCAGCCCACCTTGTAGGGAATGTTGAGTGGAGTCAGAAAAAATGTTCATTTACTAAGCAAAGAGGAAAAAAATTGTGATTTTAGTTTAAAAAGGGAAAAATGGTGAATGGATGCTATGAAATTTAAAGCAGTAGGATACAGTGGAAAGACTCCTATATTAGCTATCAGATCCAAATCCTACCTTTACTTCTTAGAATGGTGTGCCCTGTGGGCAAGCTAATCAGTCTCTTTGGACCTCAGTTTTCCCTTTGGTAAAACTGAGAGACTTGGACTAGATTCCCTCCACAGAATCTTCGACCTCTGAATCTTTAAAAAATCATCAGATGAGGAATTTCTTGGCTGTCTAGGTAGTTACACTACAGCATGAAAGTGCCCTCTAGTGTTCATGATATGCATTTGAGAATTATTTAGACATGGGTGCTGGATTTTCATTTTTTGTTCTTTGTCCCTTAATATTTCATGAACTGCAACATTTTTTTTTCAGACTTTGTTTTCAAAATGATCACGATTTTGGGCTACCAAAGTCTTACTCTGATGGTTCATTGTGTTATGAAGGTATGGTATAGAGGGAGATAGTGTCATTCAATGAAAAGAGACCAAAAGTAGAGTCATTACATCTGAGATCATATCCTGGGTTTGTACCTTACACACAAAGTTTGTGGCTTTGGAAAAATTACTTAACTCCTGTAAGCTTCAATTTTCACATCTGTAAAATGAGGGAATTGAACTAGATGACCCCCTCAGGTTCCTTTTTCCCCTCAAAATCTGTAATCCTCTGATACAAAGTCTGAAAGGCCCTACTAAATGGAGAAGGTTTTAGAATAGATCCATAACAGAATGTCTGATGACTGACTATATGTCAGGTTGCTCACCAGGGGACTTTTTTTTTTTACCATAGCAATTTGTGGGACTATCTGTTAAGGGCAGGAGGGGTTGCAATCCATATCCGAGGATCACAGCTCTTTTTGAAGCATTAGAAAAATTTAGGGAAGCACACTATTGAATTAAGCAAGTATGTAGGTTAAAAATGATGGTAGATTACTTTGAAAACATGTTAAGCTAAACTCTTCTTACTATTGTAAAAATATTTTTAACCTTATATTTATGGCTGAAGAAATTGAAGCCCAGTATAATTAAATTTTCTTGCCTGGTGTTAGAGTCAAGGATAAGAAATCAGCATGCATGAGTCAGTGTTTAGCCTCCTGGGTGGCACTTTCTCCTGTAAGCATCTGAAAATTGCACATTGTTAAGTCTGTTCAGTGAAGCAAAACACATCTTGAAATTATTGTAAGCTTGAAATGACATAATATGATATAACCTTTTAAAAGTTCTGGTTAGAAAAAAATATGTTTGCCCTAGTAAACTAAAAGAAAAAAAAATCTGAGCTAGAATAGATTCAACACAGTGCATAGTGACAAGATGTATCAGGACTCAATGGAATATGGCTATGAAATTACTAGGAAAATCTGGCCACTGCCAGAAGTAGTGGTTTCCCAGGTGACTCTCAGAGGTCCATTCTTTTGTTTTGATTTCTCTTTCTTGTTTTTATATGTTCTGACACATAAAGGCATTTAGGTGGTGGCATAGTGTGTAGAGCATTTCACTTGTAGTCAGGAAGACCCAAGTTTGAATTCTGCCTCAGATACTGCTAGCCAACTGTGCGATCCTACACAAGTCACTTAACCTCTATCTGCCCCAGTGCTCTCATCGGCAAAACGGACATTATAATAACAACAGCTTTTTCTTAGGGTTGTTATGAGGATAAAAAGAGATAATATATGTAAATAATATGTGTAAAGTGCTTTGCAAACCTTAAAGCTACACATAATAGTAATTACACAAGACTATGTTATATTAATGCATAACATGTAACATTGTATATTGTGCATATAATAATAAATATCATCTTCATCATCTTCATCTTTATCATCATCATCATCCCTGGAATGTATTCTTTCTACACTTCCCCTGTTGAAATGCTCTTAGATATCTAGTTTTGTTACAACCTTCATAAAAGAAAAATTTTCCAGATATCTCTAGGTAAAAGCATACTCTCCCTCTTCAGATTTTTTTTTTGCATCATCTTCTCTGGATCCCTTTTCAATCCAATTCAATAAATTTTAAGTCCTGTCAAGTAAGAGCAATATATACCAGGTACTGGGGACAGAGAGAACTCAAAGTACTTATGGATCAGTGAAATACAACATGTAGGGAGTGTTCTTGAAAAACTCAAGGAAGGAGAAATATGTTTATCAGAGAGAACCGGGGGAGGTGGCATTGAAAATACTATGCCTTCAAAGAAGGTAAGGATCCTAAAAGTCAGAAATGAAGGAGTTCATTTCAGGTTTGCGTGAAAGCACGGAGAAGGAAGTTGTCAAGTTGAGTGTGGGAAACGAATTCAATTTGACTGGCATGTATGAAAGGGCGAGAGACTAATGTGAAAAAAACCCAGCAAGGTAGATTGGAGTCAGTGCCTTGGTGCCATCACATTTTGTTTTGTATCATGTATTTATGTATGTGCTTATTATGGTTTAGTGGAAAGAGCACTGGATTTATAATCTAAGGACTTGGGTTGAAGGAGGAGATAGTGGTAGAAGAAATCTGAATGATGTGGGATGGAGAGGAGGGAAGAAGAAAGTGAAAGGTCTCAATTTTTTCCTTGAAATTTGAAGGCAAGCTGAGAAGGTAGGGGTAGAAGGAGCTTTGGGAGGTTTAAGCAAGGAAGAAAAAGTTTTGGAAAAGGAGCTCTCATGAGCAGGATAGTGGATTGCTTCAGTGAAGGCCCAGTGGAAATTAGGCAAGATAAATTTAACCTTTTGCAGTCTCATTTTCCTCCTCTATAAAATAGGGTGTTGGATCAGATGATCTCTAAGGTTCCTTTCAAATCTAAATTTTTCATCTCTGTAAGTAACTTGAGGGACTCAGTCATTTTTATCTCCTTCATCTCTTCCCCTTTCAGTTCAGCACCAAGAACTAATTTAACACCATATTTTAGATGTGGTCTGACCAGGATAGAGTTGAGTAGTACTCTTAACTTCCTATTCCTAAACACTATGCTTTTCTTAATTTTTTTCCTTTTTTTAGCATTTATCATTTAAATGAAATTTTGATTTTTTCTCCCTCTCCTCCCTCTCTCCTTCCTCAGATGGTAAGCATTTTGATATGTTACATATATGCAATCTTATGAAACATATTATCATATTAGTCATGTTGTGAAAGAAGGAAAAGTAACAAAAGGAAAAAAGGACACAAAAAAATAAAGTGAAAATAGTATGCTTCAATCTGAATTCAGACTCCATCACTTCTTTCTCTCATTGTGGATAGAATTTTTCTTTGTGATCCTTTTGGAATTGTCTTGGATCATATTTATTGCTGAGAAGAACTTTTCTTAAAATACAGAATTGAATTTGCTTTTGTGGCTGCCATATTACACAGTTGAATTATATTGAGCTCATAGTTCCCTGCTTCTCTCATATTCTACTTATGAAATTAATTTTCTGTGAACTCAAAGGTAGGATATCACATTTATATCTATTAAATTTCATCTTATTAGATTTGGCCCTGAGTTCTAGTCTGTTAAGATCGTTTTAATCCTGACCCCATCAACCCACATGTTAACTCTCCTTCCCAACTTATTTCAGATCTGATTATCATGGCATCTTCTGTCTTTATTTTAGTCACTGCTAAAAATATTGTATAGTACATGGCTAAGCACAAATTTCTGAATTTACTACATATAGAGATATCCATTCAAGTTGACATAATATTTGTAATGTGCTCTGTAACCCCAAAGCACCATATATATATATATGTATACACACACACACACACACACACACACACATAAGCTACTATCTAGAGGCTCTAAAATGTCTTTGAGCTCTAAGAAAAATTAGTAACTGAAAATGCCTATAATCAGGCATGGCTGAAAAGGAAAGAGGGGGAGCAAATTATTCATCCTTGTGATGTTGTTATTGTACAAATATCCTGGTTCTGCTTACTTAACTTTGAATCAATTGATAAAGTCTTCTTATGTTTCTCTGAAACCATCCCCTTCATCATTGCTTATAGCACAATAATGTTCCATTACATTTATATACTTCTGCAGTATTGTTGGTTTGTTTAGTCAATTACCCTTTTTTCTTCTTCATCAGAATTGTTCTTCTTTGAGTTTTCAGAATATTTCTATTTCTCCTCGACTGATTTCTTTCTTACAATTTTAAGCTGTGGGATCTTAGCTTTCATTTTCTTCTGAAGTCTCTGTAATCTGAGCTTTAATATCTGAGAGTACATGTCAGGGTCACTTCTATTATATTTTAAGAAAGAATGCTGACTTCTCAAGCTTTTCATCAGTTCCACCCTGGCAACTAATTTATACCCTATAAGTAATAATCATATATGAAGTAAAATTTTTCTTTGTTTTTTTCTATGATTTTTGAAAGATAAAATTAAAATTAAGGCACATAAAGAAAGTTGCTCTGCGTTTGGCATTTGATGTTTGAATAATTGAAGTCACTAATCACTATGACAGGTCTCTGTGGTAGACTTGAAATCTGTTTCCCAGTTTTTCAACAAGTCTTGGAGATTAACTAGAAAATCACACTGATTACCTTACTCAAGGCTTTCTAGTTATCTTCCCTGTCCCTCATATTATGTGCATCTGTGACACCTGAAACCATAGGTTTTTATTATTAGATAATTTATTGGATTATATTTCCTCTGAACAAAGGGCTATTCTGCTATTTTTCTTCTCTATGGTATATATCTTGGTGGCTGTCAAGTTTTCTCTCTGCCCCTTCCTTTTCACTTATTCTGAGCGCAAAGACATTTCAGAGGGATATCCCTCCTTAGAGGGATAGATGGGCATTTGGTGGTGCAGTGAATAGAGTGCCAGGTCTGGAAGCAGAAAGATCTGACTTTAAATATGACTTCAGATACTTACTAGCTTTGGATAAGCCTTACTAGCCTGGATAAGTCACTTAACTGCTATTTTCCTTAGTTCCTTGGGGTCACACTGGAGAAAGAAAGGGCAAACCAGTCCAGTACCTTTGCCTAGGACTTCCATGGGGTCACGCAGAGTCAGACATTTCTCAACAACTGAACAACATTATCTGTACTAGCATGATTCCTCTCCTCCTCCTCCAGTTTCTTCCTTATTCTTCATTTATGAGGAAACACTTTGCCTCCAGAACTGTGAAAGCAGCGCTTGATCCAAAGATTCCCATTCATCTTGTCCCAATTTTATTCCTAGCACAGAAACATTGCAATGAATTCTATACTTTAAAGTTGGTTCTCTGATGACTTGAGAAGGGGTTTTCCTTCTATCCAAACTATTTTATTCACTCTTGGCATATATTTCCTTTGGGCAAATTCCAGGATGAGTGCAATTTTTAAAAACAGCCTTAAAAAAAAAAGGTGGTAGAGCTTGTGGTTTTGAACCTAGTACTTGTATTTTTTTGGTAGTTTTGAAACTATAATTGTATTATTGTATCTCCCTTGGCATTGTAGCTCATAGCTGTGGAACACTCAGAAAACCTGAGTGTTCATTAATGCAGTAATTAAACTTTGCTTAATTTAATTGCTAATTAAATAGAATGTAATCAGAATGGCAGATATAAAACTGTGTTTTACGCTTGTATGGGCTTTGGTGTTAATAAACATGCATAATTCTTTTTCTTATGGATTATGGAATTCTAAAGCTGTGAATTTTTCCCTTCTTAATTAAAAAAGTAACTAACATCCAGTTAAGTATTTCTAGATTGTTGAGCAGAAACATTTTCAAGGAGCTATAATATAATATAATATAATATCATCCAAGATGATTTGTCTTATTCTAAAACACTTATTTCTAAATTCTAGTGTAGTTGTATGGATGTTACAAAGAGATTGTGAAGATTCCAGTGACTGTGGGCACAACTGGTGATGGGATTGGTTGGGCAGTTATCACTTCACTTGAATAATTTATTCTAGGAAGTAGTAGTTAAATCTCAGAACTGGGCACCCGAGAGTTGTTTTTCTGAGTCTTTTCACCTGTAATTGCAGGAATTATATTTCTGTTTTCTGTATGGTTGTTCTTTGTCAGTCACCAGGGCCCACCATTGGCATGGGGGTTAAATCTGGAACCTTCAGTGATTTCCACATGTGTCATTCTCCAGAACCTCAGTGGCTATGACAGATGTAATAATGTAAACTTCCTAAATGTGTGACCTTTACCCCTGGGTACTTGGTGGCATCCAGTCACCAGAGGTGACAACCAAAGCGCTTTGTATTCAAGTGGGAGGATGGGGAATAAGGCAACTATCTTTCTCCCTATTACTAAGGGTGAATGAAAATTCAGTGGTGTTTTCCCCAACTTCTGGCACCTCAGATGGGTATTGAGCTATTTTTTTAGTGGTTGTCCTGGGTTTATGATTCAGAGATTGTGATAATCATAATTCTAGAAAGGAGACTAGTGATCTTTTACAAGGGTTGTAAGTGTGTGAATACATAAGAGAATATCCTTCCATATCTGCAGTAGTTCTAGTAGTAATAATTGTTGGTGTGTGTTTGTCCTTTGTTATTGAAAAGGACCATGACATCAAGATGATGGAATGACTTACATTTGAGTGAGGGAGGGCTGAGCAGGGTCACCAGCCTCACCTTCTTCTCCTGAGTCATCTGGGTCCAGTGGCCTGTTACTCATCAGGATGGCTGGAGATGATCCAGGATGCAATAGGAGACCTTGACCCTTTCTGGCTAAGGTCTTATAGCACTCTCTCTTTGAGTGAGATACACCCATTCAACGAATAGGCTTCTTTAAGTAATTGCTCAAGGGATGGCCCCTTTAGGTACC
The DNA here is from genome assembly GCF_028372415.1 of Notamacropus eugenii. Taxonomy (NCBI): domain Eukaryota; kingdom Metazoa; phylum Chordata; class Mammalia; order Diprotodontia; family Macropodidae; genus Notamacropus; species Notamacropus eugenii. The sequence continues at coordinate 197,963,350 of NC_092875.1, read as the reverse complement.
ACCCCCTTAATTTCCAGTTCTTTGCCACTTCAAAAATGATCTGCTATACATATTTTTTTTAAAGAGATCAAAGAATGAGTAGTAACAATAATGATAGTGCCAAGGTCTGGATCTGTGATTTCACTGGAAAAGGGAACACCCAAGTGAGGAAACTCCCATTAAGGCAGGTTTAGTACCTTCTCTGCAATTTAAAATGCCTAGAGCATTGAGAGATTAAGTGAAGCATCCAATATTAGGCAGCGTCTATCAGAAATAGGATTTGAATCCAGTTCTCCCTGGCTTCAGCGCCACCTCTCACTACACCATGTTGCTGCATGATGTTAATGATGGTGATGATGACAGCTAATGGCTCTATGGCACGTTGTTTTGCAGTGATTTTTGCATGTATTAATAATCTCATTTATTATTATTAATCATCTCTGAACAAACTTGTGAGATAAGGACTGCAGGTGTTGTTAATTCCCATTTTGCAGATGATGAAACCAAGGCTGAAAAGGGTCAACTTTGTCACACAACTTATGCCAGAGGCACAATTTGAAGCTTGGTTTCTCCTTACTCAGAAGTCCAGCTTTCTTTCTATCCCATCATGGTGTTTCTCTAGTAATGGTATATTTTTCAGAATAATGACTTATGTCACAAAACTTTTTGCAAATTAACTGAGAATATTGCAAGATTCATATTATTCAGAATCTGCACTTATATTGACTTTCTTTTCTCTATGAATTGTGATTATATTGAGTCTTTTTTCCCCTCACATTGGGCAGGAGTGTATTTCTCTTTTTGCATATGGAAAAAAGAAAGTTATGGTGCCTGCACAATTTAAAATCTGATAAATATAATAGGATATCATCGATTTGGAGTTGGATGGTGATCTATTCGTTTATCTGTATGCTATCTCACATCTTTATGTAGCACATTAAAATATACACATTTCTTTTCTCACAGTCATTTGTGAGGTATTAGTTATCCCCATTTTTAAGGATGAGGAAACTGAGGATCAGACAGTTAAGTTAATTTGCTCAAGGCTACATGGCTTGTAAATATCAGTCAAGATTAAAAGCCACTTCCTGTAATTTATCCATTTAACAACATGGCCTCTTAAGGTAGATATTAAATCAAAAGTAATGGAAGAAATTGTAGCTTTTTTCCCCTGTTTTTTCTTGCATCTAGTAAGTATTGTCTCTTGTGGGAAGTCATTCTTAGTTTGCAATTAGTCAATAAGAATCTATTCTCTTTCCATTTAGGGAAATGATCGTCAGTCTAAGTCAACTATTGGTTCCAGTGACAACTCATCCCCTCTGCCCCCTAAGAGAAGGGGAAAGAAGGAGGAAATTTTGAATTCAGAAAAACCTGGTAAAGTGAAGGAAAATACAAACCCAAAGACTCCACCAGCTGTGGTAACGCCACCAAACAATGGTAAGCTCCATGTTTCTGCTCGTGTTTAGTCAGCTTGGTTGAATGGAACATGACCCTAAGAAGCCAAGGACAAGGATTCAATCTTTATGTGGACAAATTGGACAAAATTGAAATATGATAAATTATGGGAGCAATATAGAGATTCTGGGACTTCTTTTGCATTTAGTCAAAACCAACCAATTTCTATTAAGCAATTCCTGTTTGCCAGGTGTCATGCTGGGGGAATTGTTACCTTTAGATAAGGCATAGTCCTGTGTTTATGGAGTGTACACTCAGTCAGGTACTGACCCTGAAAGGGTGCTGGCTTTTTATTTTTAAAAAATCTCTTATTTTTAGCTAGATATATGTAGCATTGTGAAATCACTTATTTTGAGGCTGCATGGTTCCCTGTACTCTGATGTACAGCATATACATATACATATATATATATATAATGATGTACAGCATATACATATATGTGTATATATGTATTTATATATGAATGGCATATAGATATATCATATACATAGTGATACATACTATACTACTACCAGTAATTACTGCTATGGCAGTTCCCCACTTGTACATTTTCATCAGATTCTGTAGGTTTGTATAAGCAAGGACCTTGGCATACATAGGAGGTCCTTCTGTACAGGTTTTTTGACCCGTTTTTCTAAAAGGAAAGTAACTTTTGAGGGAGTCAACAATCACTTTGATCAAGCTCATATAGCATTCAATTAGTTCAAGGGAAAAAGTCAGCACCTTGAACTTCAGAGAAAATACAAATAGAGAAACAAAGATCAACCAACAGACAAGGCTTCCAACTGTCTGACCATAAACAATACATACATCACAGATCAACAGACAGATCCAGCTGTCTGACCATACATACATAGTTATCAGAGAGAGAAGCACCAACATTTGAATTTTCAAAGCTGGGGGTCTCCTTAGCAGCTCCCCAGAGTTTCATTTGGCCAAACAAATATTTCCAATGAGTAAACCTCAAAGTAAAACCTCACCTCAGAGTATACACTTTTCAGAGCCAGAGGGCATCACAACACTTGGGAATCAGTGCCTCATTAGAAATTAACAAAAGGTGGAGGGCGGAGCCAAGATGGCAGAGTAGAAGGACAGAACTCCTCTAGCTCTCCCCTCATAGCCCATAAAATACCTGTAAAAAATGACTAAATGAATTCTACAGTAGCAGAAGCCACAAAATGACAGAGTGAAACAGATTTCCAGCCTAAGACATCCTAGAAAGCCAATAGGAAAGGTCTATCGCATGGGGCTCAGAGCAGAGTGCAGCCCAACCTGGGCCACATGGCACAGCACAGACAGGACTGGAACAGACTTCAGAGCGTGGAATCATGGGTAGCAGCTGGTTCCCAAATTTTTCAACCCACAAATGCCAAAGACAGATTCAAAGGTCAGTAAGAAAACTCTTTCACCTGGGTGAGAGGGGAGCCTGGTCCTGCCCTGGACCCAAGGTGGCAGCAGCATCCACTTTTGGAACCCTCAGTCTAAAGACATTGGGGAAATCCAGGAACTGATCTGGATCTCAGCCCTGAGTGGCAGTCCTGGGGTGAGAAGGAGCACTGGTGAGGTGGAGCTGGTGGTGGTTCTGGAGAGGAAATCCTACTCGCAGATCCAGGACAGAAAAGAGTGCTTGTGGTTGCTCACAAACCAGAGGGTAGGAGAGAAGTAAACTCCTCTCCCTTGATTGTGTCACCTTGGTCACCTTGGAGGAACTGAGAACTTACAGGTCCTTAGAGTATACCGTTCTCTTGACAAGGACTCAAAAGTCAAGTAAATGGCTGTGAAAATGCCCAAAAAAGGGAAAAAAATAAGACTATAGAAGGTTACTTTCTTGGTGAAAAGGTATTTTCTTCCATCCTTTTGGATGAAGAACAAAGCATACCATCAGAGGAAGATATAAAAGTCAAGACTTCTACATGCAAAGCTTCTGAAAAAAATATGCAATGGTCTCAGGCCATGGAAAAACTCAAAAAGGATTTTGAAAATCAAGTAAGAGAGGCAGAGGAAAAATTGGGAAGAGAAATAAGAATGATGCAAGAAAATCATGAAAAGTGAGTCAACAGCTTGCTAAAGGAGACCCAAAGAAATGCTGAAGAAAATAACACCTTTAAAAATAGACTAACCCAAATGGCAAAAGAGGTCCAAAAAGCCAGTGAGAAGAAGAATGCTTTAAAAAATCAGAATTGGCCAAATGGAAAAGAACTTTCAAAAGCTCACTAAAGAAGATAGTTCTTTAAAAATTAGAATGGAGCAGATGGAAGCTAATGACTTTATGAGAAACCAAGAAATTATAAAACAAAACCAAAAGAATGAAAAAATAGAAGATAATGTGAAATATCTCATTGGAAAAAACAACTGACCTGGAAAATAGATCCAGGAGAGATAATTTAAAAATTATTGGTCTACTTGAAAACCATGATAAAAAAAGAGTCTAGACCTCATCTTCCAAGAAATTATCAAGGAAAACTGCCCTGATATTCTAGAACTAGAGGATAAAATAGAAATGGAAAGAATTCACTGATCACCTCCTGAAAGAGACCCCAAAAGGAAAGCTCCTAGGAATATTGTAGCTAAATTCCAGAGTTTCCAGGTCAAGAAGAAAATATTACAGCCAGAAAGAAACAATTCAACTACTGTGGAAATACAATCAGGATAACACAGGATTTAGCAGCTTCTACACTAAGGGTTTGAAGGGCTTGGAAAATGATATTCCTGAAGTCAAAGGAGACAAGATTAAAGCCAAGAATTACCTACCCAGCAAAACTGAGTACAATACTTCTGGGAAAAATGGAATTTCAATTAAATAGAGGATTTCCAAATATTCTTGTTGAAAAGACCAGAGCTGAATAGAAAATTTGACTTTCAAATTCAAGAATCAAGAGAAACATGAAAAGATAAAGAGGAAAGAGAAACCTTAAGAAACTCATTAAAGTTGAACTGTTTACATTCCTCCATGGAAAGATGTTATTTGTAACTCATGAGACCTTTTTCAGCATTAGGGTAGTTAGAGGGAATATATATGTAGGCATGTATGGGTATGTATGTATGTGTATATTATATATGTGTAGGTATGTATGTGTACATGGGTGTATGTGTGTATGTTTGTATATATGTGTGTGTATATACATAGACAGAGGGCACAAGGTGAGCTGAATGTGAAGGGAGAATACCTAAAAAAATAAAATTTACTGTTGAATGGAATGTACTGGGAGTAGGAGAAAGGGAGAGGTAGAATATAACGGCTCATCTTGCATGGAAGAGGGAAGAAGGAACTTTTATAATGGAGGGGAAGATGAGGGAGATGAAAGGAAATAAGTGAGCTTTGCTCTCATGGGATTTGGCTTAAGGGGGACTAACACACACTCAATTGGATATGGAAATCTATTTTACCCTGCAGGATGGCAGGGAGGAAGAGGCTAGGAGAGGGAAGATAATTTAAGTGACAGCATATTGGGGAATGGGATAATCAAAAGCAAGAGCACTATTGTGGGAGGACAAGTTGGGGAGAGAATGGAATAGATTGAGGACAGGATAGGACAGAGGGAAATGTAGTTAGTCTTTTACAACATGACTATTATGGAAGTGCTTTGCATTATTATACATGTATGACCTAATTGAATTGCTTGTTTTCTCAATGGGAGTGGGTGGGGAGGGAGGGAGAGAATATGGAACTCAAAGCTTTGGTAATGAATGTTAAAAATTATTTTAGCATGCAACTGGAAATTAAAATATACGGGCAATGGAGTATAGAAATCTGTTTTGCCCTACAGGAAAATAGAGGGGAAGGGGAATGGTTGAAGGATGGATGGTGGAAGGTAGGACAGACTAGAGGAAGGGGTGGATGGGGTATATGCTGTCCTGGGGTGAGGGATGGGAAGAGATGGGGAGAAAATTTTGAATTCAAATTCTTGTGGAAGTGAATGTTGAGAACTGAAAAATAAATTATATTAAAAAATTAACAAAAGATGTGGGTCTCCTCTAATCAAATTTCCTTTAATGGGCAGGCCTTTAACTCATTAGCATTACAAGTTTGTTAGTTCTTTCTGTATCTACCTCTACTTCCCCAAACGCATAGGCCAGGCTATTTATACATGAACTTTCCTATAAATTTTTATTTGATAGAGCTTTATCAATCAAAGTGTGTGCGTGTGTGCATATATATAAATGTACAGATATAGGAGCAAACCTACTTGGATCTAAGAGCATATACACCTCAACTATTTATGTAGTTTCTGTCAGAATTTACGATGCTGAAGAACTCAGAGGCAGAAGTGGATCCTCTCACACCACTCCCCCCCCCCCCCCCAACTCTCCTCCTCCTTCTAGGGGGGATTGTGGGGAGAAACGAGAATATTTAGGCAAAAGTGGTCTCCGTATTGGCATCTGTCTCTCTGTTTTCATGGTTAGGGAAACCATGCTGTGAATACAGTCTATACAAGTGTGGAAAGAGTGCTGATGGCCTCAATGAGTGTATATTCAAGAGTGCATGACAATGCATGTTGAATTGGAGAGCTTGAGTGAACAGAAGAGAGTTCTAACTGGAGTGTGCTTTCAATGAGCCTGTGTCTAGGAGTAGCCTCAAGAGAGTGAAGACATGGAAGGCTCAGAGGAGACCTTGACTCAGAGCTTTGGGAGTGTCCAGGAAGGGAGAATGATGTGAAAAAAGAAGGGAGGGGGAACACACAGGAAATGTATGGGGTAAGTATAGGTATGTAACCTGTTTGACACCCCTTTGGGGAGTGCCAGGGCGATGCAGAGTATACCAGTGTTGAGTTTAGGATGATAGAAAGCTTTAATATAGATTCTGGCTAGGAGTGCATGGGCTTCTGAGTTCCCTCTTGGTTGTGTATTTGGAAGAATGCTTAGGGGCAAGGGCTAGAAAAGATCAGGGGATTAGTTGGCCCTGGGCCTTAGTAACCTGACAGATTTTAATAAAGTTTGAAATAAAAAGAATTTTGTGGTTAACCCTGAGTTAATCAGAAGTTTTAATGAACTAGAACGCTTCCTTATTTCTTAAGGATTCTGATTAATGAGGGCTTTATTATATTATATAACATATTATATAATATATATTATATTAATCGTATGTGAAAAATGCAAAAGCCTGAATAATACTTCAGAGTAAATCCCAACCCCTACTCTTCCTCCCTTCCTTCCTTCCTCCCTTCCTCCCTTCCTCCCTTCCTTGTCTTACCAGAAGTCATTTCGCATATGTAGTAGTTGTATCTTATTCCTAAAGTTTTTTGCTCAAAGTTACTTTTCTGGTCCTTATTTTTAATTTGTTGTAGAAAGAACTTTGGAAACTTTTTTCTTTTCTTTTTCCTTTTTGCAGACTATGGGATAGAATAGGATTTTTTTTAAAGTTGGAAGGTAACAATAGAGATTATCTAGGCTAACCCTCCTTATTTTACATGTAGCTGCCTGGGAACCCTGTGACTATGTTTCATAGTGATAACTAGATGTTTGATATTCATCTCCTGCTACTATGCGCACCATTCAACACCAGAGGGCACTCAGTGGCAGCTATCAAGCTCTCTGGTTCTGAGAAAGCTGCTACATCTCTCCCTTTAATTGTGGGTGGCAATATTTGCTTCATTGATTTAGGATAGACCTGTGTGGAAAAACCTTTCAGCCTCTAAACTGCAAGGAAAACTTCCCTTCATCCTTTACATCCCTATGTGCTTCATTGATTTCCCTTTAAGTCAAGGACATACTACAATAGACGTTCCATTAGATTAAATAAAAAATAATAGAAGCAGAATCATTAGTCAGCTTGTTGCATAGACATACACCATACGTTTCACTAGAACTCTAGACCTAACTGCTCCCAAGGTAAGAAGTCCATTGAGAGTGGAGACCAGTTGTTTCGAAATTCAATTGATCCCATTCATGAGCTGAATGAAAAAGGTTTTTTCTGTTCCCAGATTTAGTTTCTGAAGTGAGACTTCTCTTTGATGTAAGGCAAGAAATAAAGAGTATCCTCAGCAACTCTCATAGGATGGTATTACCTGAGCAGTCAGGGTAGTACCAGGTGCCAGGGCATTTGTTGATCAGTAGATCAGTTGTGTTGCACTCTTTGTGACCCTCTGGACTGTTCACGCTAATACTATCCCTTGGCAAAGATTCTGGAGTGGTTTGCCATTTCCTTTTCCAGTGAATTAAGGCAAATGAAGATTAAGTGACTTGCCCAGGGTCACACAATTAGTATGTATTTGAGTTTGGATTTGAACTCAAGTCTTCCTGACTCCATACCCACTACTCTCTCCACTGAGTCGTCTAGCTGCCTAGAGGTACAGGGCAAGGGATGTTTCAAGTTCTACACTTGTCTTCTCCCCATATCTCTGTCCCTCAAGTCTCTGAAAAAATTATGTAGGACTGCCCCAAAAAGAAAGGCAGTGACTGCCTACTGTTAGATTCTTTTCAAATGAGAAGGAAGGAAGGTAGGTGAATCATTCCCCATTGAGGAAGCAAGGTACCGCAGTGCATAGAGTGCTGGACTTGGTCAGGAAGGTGGCCTCAGAACTTTACTGATTGTGTGATCCTGGGCAATATTTAACCCTTCTCAGGTTCTTCATCTTCAGTTTCCTTATCTGTAAAATTGTGCATTTATGAGCACCTACCTTACAGGATTGTTGGGAGAGATAACATGTCAATTGTTTTGTAAAAACTAAATGCTATATAAATGATATTAATAATAACAATCAGAACTATCTTATCTCCCCAATTTCTTTGAAACGCTTTTGCTCTCACTCATATCTTGTGTGTTCTCCCTAATAAGTGTATCTGCCTTGGCTCTCTATATCAAGGAGCTTGAGTTCCACCTACCTGAAGGTAAGGAAACCAAGGAAGTAGGGAGAGGTCAAGTGGTTTGCCCTGTACCAAATTAGGTAGTAAGTAGCTTCAATGGCATCCAAATTCAGGTTTTCATCTCCAATCCCAATGTCCTTCGTGCCACAGCCAGTGCCTTCCAGCTGTGGGATTCAGATCAATTTATCAGAGCTTTACTGAGTACTGAGGCACTATGCTAGGCATGATAAAATTCTTAAATGGAAATATCAGTTCTAAAAATGTTTTCCTCTGGAGGACAGAGACCCTTGTTAAAAGTTTCATTGTGGGATTTTTAACTTTGCAAAAGCAAAGCATGAGCAATCATAAGTAGCTTGTGTCTAGTTGCTGTAACAGTGGCAAAAGAGTGTTTAAAATTCAAGCAAAATTATATTCAACAGTGTTTTTGTGTGTTTATATGTTTTTATAATACTGTTTAGGAAAAGGTAGAAGTCAGTAGTTGACCCCTGCCTTTCCCTCGGAGAATCCTGAAGTTACTTTCGAAAAGCACCCTTTCAAAATTGGAGCTTTTCTAAGAAATTTTCATACCTAGATAATCCTTATTTTTTAACTTGCAGCTCTTATTAGTATTCAATATTATGTTATGCAATATTATGACTTGGAGTTTCTTTCGTGTCAAGGTTCTTAGGGCCCAGGACACTTGTAACAGCCTAACATAAGAGGGTTTGGTGTCTTTGATTTGTATGTATGTGAAGGAGCTGAGAAGGAATATTTTATATTAGTTCATCTCGAGAGAGGTATATAATATGGAATATAAAATACAACCGTCTTTTAAATCTCTTATAGGAAAAAGTGAATGTTTTGCATAGCTTGCAGACATAAAATAATATTAGTAGATACACTACATTAGTAGATACACTAATAATATTAATAGATACAGCACATTAGCCTGTGTTTTGAATACTTGGAAATTGAGTTTTCCTCCACACATGTCTTTCAGATTGATTATGGAGGAGAAACTTTTTAGCATGTTATTTAGTTTTTTAGGATATCCAGTATGTATTTTTTCTTATTCCTGTAAATGTATTATTCAGACTTCCTTTGCTATTGTGTTTATTTTAACAATCAAACACAAAAGTATGTACATAATAATAGCTGACATTTACATGGTGCTTTAAGGTTTGTAAAGAACTTCAGAATTATCATCTCATTTTATCTTCACAATAACACTGGAAGAAGGTACTAAAATTATCCTCATTTTACAGATAAGATAAACTGAGGCAGACAGTGACTGCCCTGACCTGCAAAAAGGGTCCCACAGCTAACAAGGGTCTGAGGTTGGCTTTGAACTCACTTCTTCCTGATTTTAAGTATAGCACTCCCTAACTGCCAGCTAGGTTAAATACGGATTCTTAATGTCAAAAAAAAAAAAAAAGTTTAAATACTGAGGCCTCTGAAGGTTATTATTTTTTTGAAAGAAGGAAATAGAATGAAACTGAATGGATGTTGAAGATAAAAAGCTTGTTTGGTACTTTTGCTTCCAATATTTCATATTTCAGAGAATATATGTTATTTCCTCAATATGTGTTCCCTCCAGTAGTGGGGATTGCCAACCATTCATGTCTCCTCATTTTGTCCAGTGCTTGTCCATGTTCTTCCATAAATCTCCAGGTACTTAATATACCATTCCTTTATCTGCATCTTTTTAACATCACAGAGGTGGCAGTGCAATAATTGGGCTGTCCATTTGGTATCATTTTGCCAATACTGTAGAACTGTGCAGGTGAACCTGGATTCATGAAAACCATGCCAGTGGGGTGCCAACCCTACATAGGTTCTGCCATGCTAGAAAGTACCTGTGACAGACTGGGTTTGCAGTTTAGGGACTATCCTCGCCAAGTATAGAAACATTCTTCACTGGTAGGTTGGCTGCTAGATGAGGAATCATGGTGTAACTGTCATGTGACAGACAGTGGATAAAGATGTATGGATTTATCTTAATAAAAATCTAAAAGCTTTTTCATCTTTAAAAGACTGTTTTGGAAATTTTCTGCATTAAATAACCCATCCAATTTTAATTTGAAAAAAGAAAATTTCATTGATAGTGTGAATACTGTTGCATGAATTTTCTCTGGGTCCTGACTAGCTGTTGCCAGTAAATAAACCAGGACAACATAAAGACAGACTGGAAAACTGTAGTTTATTTACTCTCTCAGGAGTGTGTCACACCCCACCAGCAGTTGATGGAAACGTGTGTCCAATAATTTGGCAGGTGATGTTTATATATTCTCCCTTCCAAGCTACTTGAGCCAGAGAGAGTAACAAAAGGGACGTGCAGTTTGGTCAGAGCAAATAGAACATTTAGATGGAAAAGGTATTTATTACACCAAAAGAGCATGCTTAAATTGTTACAAAGGAAAGAGAATGTGTCCTTGTTTCTGGTCTTTGTGATCCCATTTGGAGTTTTCTTGGCAAAGATGCTGGATAAAATGGCTTGCCATTTTATAAATGAGGAAACTGAGGCAAACAGGGAAGTGACTTGCCTGGGATCATACAACTGGTAGGTGTCTGAGGCCAGATTGGAACTCTGAAAGATGTCTTCTTGACTCCAGGCACTTTATGTTCTTGTTCCCACAGCCATTTACACTACAAACCCTAATCTCCCCTCCAGTCAGCCCCAAAACAAACCAAAAACAACAGTACCTTCTTTTATCAATTAATAAACATTCGTTAAGACTTATGTGGCAAATAGGTCAGCTAGGTGGAGCCAGGCTTGGAGTCAAGAAGACCTGAGTTCAAATCCTGCCTCAGACACTTACTAGCAGTGTGACCCTGGGCAAGTCATTTAACCCTGTTTGCCTCAGTTTCCTCATCTGTAAAATGAGATGGAGAAGGAAATGATAAACTACTCCAGTATCTTTGCCAAGAAAACTACAAATGGAGTCACAAAGAGTTGGACACAACTGAAATGACTGAACAGTCATAAAAAACAGTCAATAAAAAACCTGGCAAATACAGAACAAAATGGAGTTGCTATGTCCTTTTTTGACAAACCACTTTTAGCTCTTATAAAAAAATCCTCTTTAAAAAATTTGTGTGACCATTAATTCATAGATCAAATTTCTGTGTCTTGTTTTGAATTCAGCCATGGGACTGAGTTTAAGGAGAGTTAAGAAAGAAGACATGGGTTGAAATCTTGGCTCCAGTTCTTGCTAGCTTTGTAACCTTGGACGTCACTTCATCAAATAAGAATAAGGATATCTTTGCTACCTACTTCACATGGGTATCAAGAATAAAATTCTTTAACCAAAGTATTAATGTATATTGATATTATCTATATGCTATCAATTACTTATATAATTTTATTTGTACTTTTTTAATTTGAAAAGACAACTATAGTCTCTGATTGATGTTCAAGTTGTGTTCCCGCAGTTCAAGTAAATAGGTTGTTGGTAGCTCAGGATGCATTCTCTTGTGGAAATAGGGTTGTGTATGATCTTATGATTCTGAGTCTATCCTTAGAATTGAAATACATTGTACCAGTAGGGTTAAAAAACCAGTCACCATATGGAGTGATATTTCTGTGGGAAAATGCACTTCAGAGTTTCACTTTAGGAGGCCAGGATTACATCTCCATCCACTTATTCAGTGAGAACAGAAATCCAGAACTTCCATTTTTCCCTTATCTTTCTCACCCTGCCCCACCCCTTTAACCTGGTAGGCTTAGGATCCTCCTAGCTCCTAGCCACATAATATTATTACCAAAGCAAGATGCCTGATGCCTAGAAGTGTAGGAGTTGGGGGATGATGGTGGTGGTGGTGGTGGAAGGGGGTGAGGTGTATAATGTGGATGGGGGATGGGGACATGTTTGAAACTTAATGATGAGAAGTCATCATAGAGTTTTAGGAGGTCATCAGTAAGGTACTTCAGGCAACTATCTCCATTCACTAAAACCTTCTTTTTTATCTTTCTGTCCCCTTAGCCCTTGGTTATAGATTAACAGCTTCCTCAACCCAACATTTTTTCTTCGCTTCCACAGTCCCCAGGGAATTAGCTTGTTTATGTCCTTTTTGTTGATGGCACAGATTGCTTCCAACCACAATTTCTTTCCTTCCTAGCCCCACTGCTGAACAGAAGAAACCAGATTTCAGTTTGTTTCCTATTCCCTTAACTCAAAAGAAGACAGGCTTCTGAGATTTCCTAAGAGTTTTGCTGCTAGAAATAGCAGGAACTGGGGGAAAAAAGGTTTCCTCTGATGCCACCCCTTTCCCATTTTCTCTAAGACCTTATTAGAGGCATCTAATGGCAAATCAGAGGACAACACAGGAAGGACTGAAACAAGATTCATTTGCATGTCAGATTTAGTGTGTTTATAGTAGGAAATGTGTTAGCTGTGCAATCAGGAGTACTTGGGTTCAGTTCCACCTTTTACAGTTATTACTTGTCTGACCATGGATAAGTCATTTGACCTCTCTCAAGTTTCAGTGTTTTCATCTGTTTAAGTGGTATTAATAATATTTGCAGAACCTACTTCATAAGATTGTGGAGAGACTCAAATGCAGCAAAAGATGTAAAGTGCTTCACAAACCTTGAAACATTACATAAATCTCAACTATCATCATCATCATCATTATCATCTTGAGAGGAATAGTAGACCCGGGATGTTTTACTGCATATATGATCCCCCATCATTGAATTTTGAGGTGAACAGGATTAGAGACTGCCTAGTAACTAAGTTGTGAAGGAAGAAATGGGAAGGAGAGACTGTAGGGTATTTTGTTACTCAGTCATGTCTCACTCTTCATGACCTCACTAGGGGTTTTCTTGGCAAAGGCACTGGAATGGTTTGCCATTTCCTTCTCCATTTCATTTTACAGATGAGGAAACTGAGGCAAACAGGGTTAAGTGACTTGTCCAGGATTACACAGCTAGTAATTGTCTGAGGCCAGATTTGAATTCAGGGAGATGAGTTTTCCTGACTTTTGGTTCAACACTCTGTCTAGTGCACCACCTAACTGCCCCCTCGAGGGGATCATTGGCCTTTCCTATCCCTTCCCATCCCTTACTTAGTCTTGCCTTCTCACACTCCCTCACAACCAAACTTAGAGTAAAGTGGAAAATGTGGACAGGCTTGGGGGTGGGGGTTTGGGTTTGGTGGCCATTCTCAGATGTCTGCAGGCCAGAGGGAGAGGGGAGAGAGAAAGGAATGCTAATCAGTGCCAGGAGGGAAAGAAGTGAAGTTACAGTGACCTTCCCTCCAGCCATTTGTTTACAAAGGAAATCCTTAAGTCGGCTTCTGTGGAAACTGCTTGTGTAAAGAATAATTTCACTTATGGAATTAGTATTACAAATACAGTGTTTATTTTGTGACCACTCCCCTTCCTGCATTCTGTCTTTTTGTGCTGCTGCATGGTACAGGCGTGCGTGCGCGCACACACGCACACACACACACACACACACACACACACACACACACACATATACTTAATGAGCAGATGAGCAGCGCTGGAAACAGCCTGTAGATGGCATCCTGTATCTTATTTTCTTTGTTTGGTTGACTTTGTTTCCCTCTGGAAGGGTAAAGCGGCTGAACATTGACATATTTCTTCAGGGAAACAAATCCTATTTTCTCCTGGTAAGCCAGGATGTAATGTGAGACTGGGTGGTGATTGATGAAGCTGGGTGTGAAATGCATTTTTTAGTGTTACGTTTGAATACCAACCTGACTGGCCAGCTTACGTTTTGTGATGCTTTCCAGTGCTAACTAGAGCATTGTACGATTATTTTAGAAATGACACTGGCTACAGTTTTCAGAGCAACTAAATCAGTAATGATCATGTTGAATGATCATTCAGATAATTGAACAGAGTCATCCATATGTTTAGTGTTTTGTGTTTGCCATGAAGCGTAATACTATTTTTTTTTTAGTACCTGAACACTAGGAGTGCATCAATTTGGCAAGCTATCCAAGATATGAGGGAGTGAACAGAGAAGATAGCTTATACTACAATTCTTTAGCTTAAATTATAATGATAGCCAGCATTAAAAATCACATTAACATAGATAAAAAACTAAGCTTTATCTGTTTTCAAAGGATGGAATACCTGAAGGATCATGGAGTTTTCATCTAGTGATGTGCTTTTGATGCAAAATGTTCCTTTTTTTCCTTGGTCATTTTACTGATTTTGAGTTGCTTGCCATGACAGTAAAAGCAGAAGAGATTGAAGCAGAAATCCAAATTCTAATCAATAGTTAAAAAAAAAGTTATCACCTTTATGCTAAATAGAGCATGAGTTCCCCGACTCATTCTTGTATCTGCCAAGGAAAGATGGTAGTAGACTGAGAGACAGTTGAGCAGAATAGATTACTGGATTTGTAATTATAGTCCACACTTTGCATCTGACTACTTATGAGCCATTGGGCAAATACCCTAAACTTTTTAGGTTTCAATATCTTCATCTGAAAAGTTAGGGCATTAGATTAAAGGTTTCTAAAATTGAGTTCTGTAAAACCTGGTGTCCCACGAGTTTGTCCAAAGGGTTTGCAAACTCAAAAGTGGTAACAATTGACAAGCATATATTAGTAGGCCTGTCTTTTTTGCTGTCTGTGTAGTAACTGGGGCAGTGTGTGTATGTAGTTGATATAGAGAAGCACTGAAGATTTCCCCATATGAAATTTATTACATGACCAAAAGTTGGCATATGTATGGTATATATGTGTGTGTGTATATGTATGTATGTATATGTATATATCAGTCATACATTTTCAGTGACTCCTTAGGTATATTCTTAACAGTAGAATCTCTGGATATGGGCATTTCAGTCACATTTATTTGCATGTTTAAATTGCTTTCCAAAATGACTGTAACAATTCACTGCTCTACTTGCAAAGCTTCAGTGTACCTCTTCCCATAACTTCTATAACATAGACTGTTCCCTTTGTTGGTCATCGTTGTCAGTATGAGGGGTGGGAGGTGAGATCTCAGACTTGCTTTTATTTGTAGTTTTCATATTATTAGTGATCTGGAATTTTTTTTCATGTTGTTGCTAATAGTATGCAGTTTTTCTTTGGGAAACTGCACATATCCTTTGATCATGCTTTTATTGGGAAATGGCTTTTCGTTTTATTTCTATTAGTTATTTATATATCTTGAATAGTAAACTCTTAGAGATATTTAATGCAAATATTTTTTCCCAGTCAGAAAACCAATATTATCTTTATTATTTGTTCATTTGAAATACTTTCCTGCATCTCTGTTTAAAGTGAAAGGTTCCATCACAGCAAGAAATTGGGAACTGTTGAATTAAATGGCCTTTAATGTCATTTCCAATTCTAACATTTTTATGGGCAATTGAGAGACATATTTTGGTAATAAGCAGGCTTCAGCACATTATACAGACCAAGAAGTTGGCAGGAGAAGTAGTATAAATTATATAATCAAAAAGAAATTTGATCAGAAAAAAGATGAGTGAATCATGTGATGAGATTCAAGAATGACTGATAGACAGCCTCCTTTTTCCACTGATTTCTGGACAATATGTATAGAACTAGAGGAAGCCCTGTAGCAGGTTAGTTGGACAGCCTATGAAAGATTTAGTGGAAGTACATGAACAATACTTACATAGGACCGGTAGGCATTAGTTTATCACAATCTGGATCTTTGTAGAGGGTATACAAAAAGATGTGATCACAGAAGCAATCGAAATATTGAACTAAATATCTTAGGTACTGTGAGATTTTGTTTTGTTTAAGCTTTGACAAGTATTATATATTTTTCTTTATTCAGCATAGCTCCCAGCTTGCTCTCACTTAAGTGTGAATGATAGTTCTCATGAAACATATGATATTTAGGATCTTGAATTTTCCTAAATGATATGTCGCAGGTGCAGTACTGGTAAAAGAGTTTGTGAATATTATGATCTTGCTTGGTTGACTCCCCCTTAAGCAGTCATGCTCTTGAGCTTTGTAATAGATTCAACCAGCAAATTGTTTTTCAACAGAGCCTCAAGCATAAAGCCTTACTGTAATACATCTTGGAAATTACAGTATCATGAGGGCTTTGGAATCTGAGCATCTCAGGTTCACTTCATGGAACAGTATTTAGGCAGATTCATGTTTGCCAGTCAAAACGTCATCTGAAGTTAAAAATAAAAACACATTTTGTTCATGTTAACCTTTAGATTAGCCTTGCTCTAATCCTCTAAAGAGGTTGTCTGGTAGAATCTTGGGCACCAAAAGAAAGGAACGCGTGAACAAGCAAAGAGGATTTGAGCAATTTGATGGTTTCTACTGATAAACTCAGGTAGGATTGTGATTTATTAATACCTATTGCAGCCATAACAAATGGTGTCAGACAACTACATTTCTTTCATTCCCAAATTAATTATAACTTTCTATCCCCTTACCTGCTACATTATTTATTCATAGAGATTCAATTCCATTGCATTGAATACTCCAACACAAGAATCTTTTTAAAATAAATAGATTTTCAAGCTTGAGTGAAACACCATTCATTGAAGTAATATTTTTTCCAACAAAATTCCCATTTAACAAAGAATCACAGAATCACACAATTTCATAAGAGGAAGGCAAAGACACAAGCATCTATTAAACACTTACTGTATGACAGACAGTGTATTAAGTGCTTTATAGATTATTTCATTTAATCTTCACAACAGTCATGTATAATAAGTACTGTTATTTCCTCCATTTTACAGTTGAGAAAACCGAGGTAGAGAGCAATTAAGTGGTTTTCTCAGGATCGCGGAGTTAGGAAGTATCTAAGACTAGATTTGAACTCATATCTTCTGACTTCCAGTCCACCATTCTATCTACTTTTCCACCTAGTTGCCTAGGAGGTACCTCGGAGGTATCTCAGGGATTACTTCTACACTATCCTTGACAAATGGACAGCTGACTTCTTGAAGACTATTAGGGATGGGAAATCAACTTTGTCCATCTACCCATCCATCCATCCATCCATCCATCCATCCATCCATCCATTCATCCATCCATCCATAAATATATATGTAGGGTGTTGCGTGTGTGTGTGTTTGTGTTTGTGGGTAACTAGGTGGCATAGTGCCCCATAGTCCAAGTTAGAATTCTGCTTCAGACATAGCTGTGTGACCTTGGCCAAATCACTTAACCTCACTTAGGTTCCATTATCTTACATGGAAAATAGGAATAGTAAAAGCATCTACCTCCCAGGGTTGTTGTGAGGATCACATGAGATAATATATGTAGGGTGCTTTGTAAACCTTAGAATGCTGTAGAGAGTTAACTTTTTAATAGATTTCTTTTTCCCCATTTTTTTTTAGCATGTTTATTTAAAGTTTTGAGTTCCAAGTTCTCTTACTTCCTCCCTCCTCTCCCTGATATGGTAAGCAATCACATATAGGTTATACTTGTGCAATTATGTAAAACATTTCCATATTAACCATTTTGTACAAGAACATTTGAGTAAAAGAAAAATAGAAAGTGAAAAATAGCTTGCTTCAATCTGTATTCAATCAATATCAGTTCTTTCTCTGGAGGTGGATAATAAGCTTTATCATTAGTTGTTTGGGATTGTCTTGGATAATTGTATTGCTGAGAATCCCTAAGTCATTCACAATTCTTCATTGAACAATATTGCAATTACCATGTACTGTGTTCTCCTGATTCTGTTCACTTCACTATGCATCAGTTCATGCAAGTCTTTTCAGGTTTTTCTGAAATCATCCTATTTGTCATTTCTTAGAACACAATAATATTCCCTTACAATTATATACCATAACTTGTTTAGTTATTCCCCAATTGATTGATAATCCTTTGATTTCCAGTACTTAGCCACCACAAAAAATGTTTTATAATTGTTTTTATATAATTCCTGGGTTTGTCTTGGCTGGTAGACTCCCGAGTATTTTATATTGTCTATAGTTATTTTAAATGGAATTTCTCTTTCTATCTCTTGCTGCTGGACTTTACTGGTAATATATATGAATGCTGATGACTTGTGTGGATTTATTTTGTATTCTGCAGCTTTGCTAAAGTTGTTAATAATTTCAAGTAATTTTTTTAGTTGATTATCTAGGATTTTCCAAGTATAACATTATGTTATCTGCAAAGAGTGATATTTTTGTTTCCTCATTGCCTGTTCTAATTCCTTTAATTCTCCTTTCTTCTCTTATTGATATAGCTAATATTTCTGGTACAGCATTAAATAATATGAGTGATATTGGTCATTCTTGCTTCACTTCTAATCTTATTGGGAAAATATCTAGCTTATCCGTTATATTATTTATCAGTTTAAGGAACATTTCCTTTATTCCTTTGCTCTCTAGTGATATAATAGGAATGGGTGCTGTATTTTTGTCAAAGCTTTTTCTACATTTATTGAGATAATTATATGATTTCTGTAGGTTTTGTTTTGATATGGTCAATTATACTGATAGTTTTCCTAATATAGTTTTCCTAATATTGAATCGGCTCTGCATTTCTAGTATAAATCCCATATAACAGATTTCTTAGGAATCAGTTTTTCCTTTTGGATTAGGGAAAACACTAATAAGCCATTTGTTTTCACAAATAGTATTTTGTAACCTTTTGTGGACATGTATCTAGGTGTTACTTTTGAGATTAATATAGAAGATCAACCCAGTATAGAATAATACAAGTTAGCTGTATTCTTGAAAAATCTCTGTTTTGGATTTTGTATAGTATTTGATGAGCTTTTTAAACAAATATCTTCAACTGATAAGTAAATACTTCTCTCCCCTCAGTTTTGTAGAAAAGAAAAATAAAAGAATAGATAAGAGAATGAATGAATGAAAAATGATAAGGTGTTAAGTACTGTACTAAGCAGTGGAGGTAAATATACACATGCATATGTACATACATATATGTGCACATACATGCATGTGTATATGTATGTGTGTATATATGTATGAAAGCAAAACTGTCACTAGCATTAAGGAGCTTACATTCTAATAGTGAAAGATAATACATATAAAGGATGGATGATCAGGAAAGGGCATATTATTTTGAGTATTCATAAGGAGAATGAGTGGAGCCAGAGGCAGATCACTTGACAGGTTCTTTGAAGAAACAATGGTAGTATTGATTTGATTACTGTTCGCAGAGAAAATGGTGGAAGGTATGGGATGAGGGAAGACGATACACATGCTCTAGTGGGATATGAAGCATCGTGTAGCATCTATGGCTGGTTAGATGTAGCACATCATTTGTGTCTTTGCTGTCTAATCTGCACAGCATTGCTCTGTGATAGTGGTGCCAAAGCTTAGTGGAATTTGTTGTTCAGGGCATAGCTCAGGAGGTCCCGTGGAGAGATTTTAGTTTATTCAAAATATAAAAAAATCTCATTTTGTTGTAGAGAGACAACTCTGAGGCTGACTCTCAGATCTCTTGCTAAACCATTAGACTATAATGTGATCCAGAGTTACTTATTGGTTCCTAACACCTGCCTCAGGGTTGCCTTATTTTCTGCATTTCCTAATGTTCTACCAGGAATCATAAAATAAAAAAATCTCGAAATTAGAAGGCACTCAGAGGTTATCTAGTACAACTTGGACTTAAGTTGGAATCCCCTCCATAACATTCTTACAAGTAGTCATCCAGTTTCATTTTCTAGCTCACTGTGAAAAGGCAGACTGTGAAAAGCTCTAAATTCTTAGGGCTTTTTTTTCTTTTCTTTTCTTTTTTTTTTACAACAGCTCTTCAGATACTTGAAGATGACTTTCATGCCCTCCCTAAGCTTTCTCTTACTCAGGCTAAATATCCTCAATTTCTTCATTAGTCCTCAGATGGCATGATCTCAAAGGTGTATATGCCATTCTAATTGCCCTCGTGAATGACCATGCTTAATACTTTTACATACACAGAATTTTTTTTGGACTACTTTAAGGAGTCAGTATGATTTAGTGAAAAGGAACTGGTCTTGAAGTCAGAAAGATTTGGGTTCAGGTATAACACTAGCTTTTTAAATATTGAGCCCTTTCTGCCTCAGTTTCTTCTTTGGTAAAATGGAGAAAATAATTTGATCACTAACTTTCAAGGGTGGCAGATAGGTGGCTCATTGGATAGAGTGCTGAATCTGGAGTTAGGAAGATCTGAATTCAAATTCAGCCTCAGACACTTACTAGCTGTGTGACCCTGGGTAAGTCATTTAACCTCAGTTTGTTGTAATCTCCGCGTAAACCATTCTAGTATCTTTCCCAAGAAAACTAGAACAGTCTGGTCCCCAGGCTCATGAAGATTCCAACATGACTGAACAACGACTTTCAAAGATATTGTGAAGACAGTAGTTGTTAGAATGTAGAGTGGTTAGAGAAACAGAAACTTTCATTGTTCCCTTTCTTTTACTCTATTTTCTAAACACCCATGCTAAATACCCTTGAATTAATTCTAAGAAGTCTTCTCTGTTGAAATTAAGATGGAATAATTTCCCTTTTCCGTTTTGAAACCATAGTGTTTTTGAGCTGGAAAGTATCTTACAGATAATTTAGACCAGGATATTTTTACCTTTTTTGATCTCTCAGAAAGTTTGGTTAAGTCTTTGGATTTCTCAGAATAAGATTTTTAAATGCATAAAATAAGTAGGATTGCAAAGGTATACACTTATATTGAAATAGGTACCAAAATATCTTTAAATTTTCACAGCTTGGATAAAAGAATCTTGACCAGACCCTTCATTTTATCCTCAAGAAAGAGACATTGAAGGATGAGGTGACTTACCCAAGGTCAGGGGATATAGTTAGATATCCTGATTCCTGGTCTCCTGTTTTTTCTACCATAAGATTCATTTCAATGACTAGTTCACATTTCTTGATACCAAAAAATCTAAATCCTAAAATTTACATATGCATATATATATACATCATATGCACAAAAATGCATATATAATCATTCAAATTTTTAACTTTGGTGGCAAGTCATATCTTAAAATGTATATTAATATTTCCTTCCACTTTAACATCTATATCAGCATCCATGCTAATCCATGTTTAGAACATAATGATTTGGACAGGACCTTAGAGATCATTTAAGCAGTGTATACCTGTGACTGTCTAGATCATCCCTCTTATTTTGTTTTACAGATGAGGAAAGGGAGATGTGGAGTGAAGTTAATTGTGCTAGGCACACTGCATGGTAATGGGCTAAAACTTGGGCATCTTGATTCCTAGCTCAGTGTTCATTTAAAGTTGGAAGGGACTCCAGACGTCTTCATGTAGTAAATTCCTCCTGGAAGGAGCCATTTCTGTTAAATTAATCTTGTAAAGTTCCTAAGACCTAGCTAGCTTCTTGTAAGTTCTTGATGCTACAGAAAATCAGACATATGTTTCTGATCACATAATAATAAATGCGATTTACATAGATCTTTGTCTGCAAAACATTTTACATATGTCATCTCATATAAAGAAACTGTATTGCCACATATGGTATGTTTTGTCTGGATATTTGATTCATATTTTCCCTTTTGTTGCCACAATTGTTTCTCAAAATATGTTAGAATCTATTTGCTGAAAACATCTATATTCTGCTACCTTATCATATAGGGATAAAGATTAAAAGATAATACTGTAAAGTGCTTTTGAACTTCTTAAGTATGAAAATATCACCCATTGAGTCTTGATATTACAAAAGTGGGTGAAAGTGCCAAGTAGTTTCAACATAATTGAGTAGATTATATTCTATTTATAATAATACTTTGAAAGCCTCTTTTTGTGATAAGGTTTCAATATATGCACAAAGTACAGATCGTTCTTGCTGATAAGCCTCTGTGGTACACTCTTTCTAGCTATCCCCCAAGTTAAAGCAGTTGAGTTTTACTTGCTATTAATAGGTTAGTCCAGAAAAAGTTTGACATCACTTTCTTCTTTTTAGTACCACTTAAGTGAGAAGGGGCAGCTGGATGGTGCAGTGGATAGAGCACCAGTGCAGGAGTCAGGAGGATGTGAGTTCAAATCTCACCTCAGACACTTGACACTCACTAGCTGTGTGAGCTTGGGCAAGTCACTTAACCCCAATTACCTCATCCTGGCTCATCTCCAGTCATCCTGATGAATATCTGGTCACTGGATTCAAATGGCTCTAGAGGAGGTGAGGCTGGTGACTTGCACAGCCCTCCCTCAAAACAAAGTCAAGTGCAAGTCATGTCATTATTTCTCTGATGGCATGGTCTTCCTTGGCAATGAAGGATGAACACCCACTTAAGTGAGAAGAATGTTAATTAGCATCATGGGAAAATACCTTAATGAAGTTTGGTTATACTTTCAGAAGAAAAAAAGGAAGCTATGTTATAAACTTCATGGAACCTCAGATGATTGAAAATATTAACTGTTTGGTTTTTTTATGTAACAATATGTCTTACTAGCAAATGCTTATTGATCACTTAGATCTTCTAGGTGTCATGGTGAGACTAGAGACCCAACACAGAACTTCAGAGTATTCCTCAGATTTTTATCTAATTATTATGGACTATGAGACATTTATGATGAGATGTTGAAGAGGGAAAAACTTTGAGCCAGGAGATTTTAAAAATATTTTTAAAATATTAGTCCTTCTACTACCTGTATAACCTTGGGTTTGTCATTGAATCTTTTTTGGCCTTAGTTCCTTAATCTATAAAATGAGGCAGTTTGAGAAGTTGATATCTGAGATTCCTCCTAGTTCTAACATCCTCTGAATCTATGAAGAATTTAACCATGAACCTCTATGAAAATTATATAACTGCTTTGTTCAGAAACCTCACATTATGAATAGATTTGTCAAATATACTTCTGATTAATTTTGCTCTGCTTAAATCAATATGTTAGGCTTTTTTAATAGTCTTGTGTTCATGAAATACAATATAGTGTATTTAATAGATTTTTGAGTCACAAAGACCTCAGTTCAAGGTTCATATCCCATCTCTGCTACTTTTTAGTTGTGTACTCTGGGCAGGTGGCCACTTTTTAAGGTTCATATAATAACTCTTAGGTGGATTTTAATTGGCTCTATGTCAGTTGAGGAGCAAGGAGATCACAGATCCTTGAAGGATGTACTCCTGAGAGATCAGTGGTCACAGTCACTAAAAAGAGAGCACAAATCAGAGAAAGATGACATTGTCATTGAAGTCATATAAATTCCAGGAAGAATGTATTAGTCATTAGACTGTGACCTCATTGAGAACTGGGATTTTTTTTTTTTTTGGAGGGATATCTCTTTTTATATCTCCGGTGCTTAGCACAGTGCTTGGCACATAGTAGGTGACTGATAAATGCCAGTTAACTGACTGTTCAGAATAGGGAGAGATTATGACCTTTGTGTTATGCCATGCAATATCATGGAGAGTTGTATCAGTAAGCACCCCAACATACACAGGGGGACCTATCATAGGTTCTTAGATCTACATTCATAGAAAGAAAGGCAACTTTTGAGAGGTTAACAACCACTTTAATCAAGCACATGTATCAATCCTTTAGTCAAGCACATATATCATTCACCTAGTTCAGGGGAGTCAACACTCTGAACCCTAAAGTAATCAACAGACATGGCTTCTTCTGTCTGACCATAATTCAACAGACAGGTACAGCAGTCTGACCAGTTAACAGAGAGGGAAGCACAACATCTGGGTTCTCAAAGCTGGGGGGCTCCTTAGCAACTTCCCAGAGTCCTCCTCTGGCACTCAAACTTTCTTACGAAAATTAAGTCCCAAAATAAAACTACACCTCAGAGTCTTTATACACTTTTTTACAGCCAGAGGGCATCACATCCCTTGAGAACCAGTGCCTCATTAACAAAAAGATTGGACCTTCTTACAAATCTTCCCAGGCCTGACAATGGGTGGGAAAGATCCTCCCCAGTCACATTCAACTAGAGGCATTATACTTGTTAATGATACTAAAACAAAAATAGCTAAAGCTCCTACTTTATTTGACATTCCAAGAGTACAATATTTATTAAATATGACTTGCATTGGTAGAGGGAGTTTCCTTAGCTGGGAGGTCCATTGCCATTGAAACCACTAATCTAGTCTCTTTCCACTATTATTCACATTTTGCAGATAAAGAAACTAAAATTCAAAGAGAATAAATAACTTGCTCAGTCCCACAAGTTGGAAAAATGTTCAGGCTGGGGACTGGACCTCTTTCTTGTGACTTCAGGTTTTGTGCTTTCTATGCCAAACTGCCTTTCTAATGTACATATGTCTATTACATGTGCTTTGAATGTGAGAATTATGCAAACACTGAGAATGTTCCACACTGGGTGTCTTGAATATATATATATATATCTGTATGTGTTTGTATATGTGTATATATGTAATATAGACATGTTATATACATATATATAACATGTATATATGTTATTACATTCCTAACTTTACCCCTTAAGGGTAATGAGTGAAGAAATGTAAAAATGAGTGAAGAAATGTAAACTTAGACATTTAATAAAAATGCTTGACTTCATGTATCAGCATGAGCTTCCAGAAGCCAGTAAAAGTGTAAGGATTTCTAAGTTGCCTATGTACTTAAATGACTATCTGAACAAGCCAACTTTGCCAAGTGAATCTAATGTTTATTATTCTTGACATGGGGAGAGATGAGTGTGATGAGGTCTTCTATCTAGCTTTTCATGTAGAAGATAGAAACTTTGTAGTTCCTTGCAGAAGTGCTAGGGCGCCTTTTCTTGAACTTTTTAACCAGTGCCCCAAAGCAAACCAGAGGCATTACATCCATTAATCTGTGTAGTAATTTTCTATACATTATTACCTCATATGATATCCTATCCACCTTCAACATTAAAAATATTGTCTGCTAACTGATAGGAGCAAGCCAGCATGCATTTTGTTAGTACTTTAGATGTAGAAGATGAAACATCATCGTAGGAGAAGCATTGGCTCTGCAGAGTTCAAAAGCAGAGGTGACATGTTCTATGTAGTTGAGAACCAAGAGATAATAGCAAGAAGGTTGGCTTGAACTCTACTATAAAGAGAAATAAGGAGAAAATGGTAGTTGCAAATTCTAAAATTGTTCTTTTGGGAGTTGAAAATTGTGCAGTCTTCAATTGAACATCCACTCTAGTAGAGCTGTGTAACTACCAAAAAGAGCACAATGAATGGATAGGCAGAATCTGGTATAGAGTAGTAACCTAAAGTAATATTAGGAGCAAAAGGGGAAAATGGTTGCTGTTTTTCTTAATTAATGGTGTAATCTTATTTATTCCATGATGGGTACTAGAATTCTCAAGAATGCTATTTGGGTTTGAAATGAAGTGGTTTGTATTGGTACCATGATTGGGACAGAGTATGTGTGGTATTTTTCAGCAGATATATTTTCTCTAGTGACTGCCTGTCAGCTTCCTTTTCTACAGTGTGTTTCTGATTTATTAAATTTTCATTGCTCTAAGGTTTGCAAACTAAAATAGTCCCAAAGCTAATTTTTATAGTGCCTGTTAACTGTAAAATGACTGAGCTTATCTTTGGGAATTGTTGTTTTCTGAGCAATTCCACCAAGGCTGAAGTTACATATACATATGGTTTTCTTGGGCAAATGAATATAAGGCAGTTATTCATATATGAGATATGTCCTCAGTTTACTTTTTGTGAATTAGTTTGAGAGGAATCATTCTATCAGCAGACTATTTCCTGGTGCTGCAAATGAGAATCAGCGTTGTAGTTATTTAGCATTTAGATAACACTTATATTAGGAATGTTAATAAAAATGAACTGGAAAATATTGTTGTAGAGACAAAGTGCTCTGGGACCTAAACAGACTATTTGACTAGTATCAACAACTAGGCAAGGAGCTTTTTTGAACTGGTCCTTCCATCTGAATGATAGAGATACAGTAAAAACAAAACAAAACAAAACAAAAAACATTGCTACCTGGCATTTTAGGAGATTGTAAATAAATAGATGGGCAAAGGAGGGGCCCAGTTATTTAAACTAAAATCTCAAGTCCCTATGCATGCCACAGCCAATTGGTTCCCTTACTTTGTTTCCAAACAAAAGCAGGCTTAGACTTTTCATACTAAGACAGTGTAAGGAATCAAGCCTTACTGAAGACTGATGACCTACTAGTGGCCACCCTCTGGTAACCATGTACTCCTGACAAGACAGATAAACTGGCAGGGTCCAACTCTCTAGGGGACATGGACCAGTCTGTCATGCCCTGAGCCATGAATATGGTCAGGGGTAACAAAATTCATAGAATAAAGGAAAACAGAGAAAGTTACCCACAACTCTAAATATGATGTCAGCATGGTTTTTTGTCTTGCCCATGGAGTTCGGTGGCAAATTAACAAGTGTAATTAACACTTGGTGTCAATATATTGAACAACTTCAATGAGAAAAGAATGGTGGGTGGATATGTGGAGATGACATAGTAATATAATAATGACTGCCCCCAGCTAAATGAGCAGGCAACAACCAGGGTGGCTGGAGCTGTCTTCCCAGCCAGAATCCCTCTCTGGGGCTTATTGCCAACAGATTTGTGCTTGCGAAATGTCATTCTTTGTGGTGACCAGGTGGTCAATGCCAGTCACACACTATGGTGTTCCCAGTAACAGCATTAAAACCAGAGGTACTGATGGCAAAGACAGTCATATTTATCTTTTTATGTTTCTCAGTACCTAGCAGAGTGCTTACAGAAATTAGGTCTATAAAAATATGTTTATTGAATTGAAGGCTGTTTTCTAGAGCTTTCTGATGAAAACAGTAACATCACTTAAAAAGCACCCTATAATGAGGTGAGTTAGAAAAGTTTATTATATAAAATGCTACATTATGTACAATTTACTCAGATGTATTCAAGAGCTGAATTCATATTTTAGGTAAACTCAAGGGATCTTAAAAATAAATTTAGTCACAATAAAAAAAACCCTCATCATCTTTGCTAATTGCACAAACATACACAATATTTTGCCCAATCTTTATCCTAAGACATGTAGAGATTCTGGTTTTCATTAACAAGAGTGCTGTTATAGTATCTGATAAATCTTTTCCCTAGCAGTCTAGCAAATAGGAGGCAGCCTTGTAAGTTTAGCACCATGTTTAAAGACTATCCATTTGTTAACCACAAATAAGATGAATTTTTACCACAAGATTCTGGTTCTGGTCCAAGACCGTTGAAGAAAATGCAAAAAAAAGTCCTAAACCATTTTTACCAGACCTGTTTCAAGGCAATTTTAATTGTTAGTTTCTTTATGTCAAATAATGAGCATTGATAATAAATATAGAAATGTCTTAAATTTATGAATTTGAATGAGCATTTGGGTATTGGTGGAAGGCATATTTACTTTTTTTGGTATAATAGAATATTGGGGTAAATCTTGTGGAGATTTTCTTATTATAGTACGGATATTTTACAACATATAATTTTGTATTGTTATTTTTATTTCCTTTGTAACATGAGCTCAAAATACAGTTTACCTGACTCTCCTCTTAAAGTTCTGTTAAGAATCTTCATGTCAGAGAGCTCTGTCACCTGTTAACTTTTAAGGCAAAATAAGTCTTATATGTGTCTCTTTGCTATGTTTTTCATGGATGAGTCTTTAGAAAATTTACACATGGTTTTGGAGATCATCTAGGCAATCTCATTATTTTACAGATGAGAAAACTCAAGGTTGGAGAGATGTAGGAACTTTCCTAAAGTCAAACAACCAGCAAGTTACTAAGCTAAGATTCAAGCCCAGTTCTTCTGACTCCAAGTCTAAGGCTCTTTTCACTATACCTATATACGAACATTGTAAAAACCTAAGCTTTTGGGCTATTATTTTTTCATTGAGTATATTGACTATGATGACTGAGATTTTAGTCAAGATTAATTAACCCAAATGATATTTGGAAAGTGAATTCTGGCACTGGCCATTATATTGGGGACTGAATAAAAGGATAGAAGTTCTTTCTATAGGAAGCTTACATTATAATGTCAGAAGTGATAGACATCAGTTTTAGAAGACATTTTCCCCACATGTATGGAAAAGAATAAAAGTATTGAGAAAAGTCTTTATTTTTTTCTTTTTAAAAATCACAGTTGGAATTAAGGTGCCACATGTGGCTCTGTGCAGGGGGACTAGGAAGTTAATCTTGCCCTAATTTAATAGAAAAACCCAATGTAGTTAGATCAACTCTGAATTGGTTCTCTGTGCTGCCAAGATAAGCGTCTTAAAAGATACCAGTTCTGTTACAAATAGAGGCTATTAAAAACCAAACGGAGTTGAATTCTCCTCAGTTTATAATGTGAAATTATTTCTTATGTAGTGTTCTCTACATGTTACTATATTTTTCCATTGTTAGAGGATTTATTATTTATAATTCACTTTGGAAAAAAATACTCAGATTTCTTATTGCCTAAAATAAGTGATGGAGCATAAATTTAAATTTTCAATCCCCAAGCGCAATTTTTATAAAGTTGATCATTTGACTTCTGCCATGTTCTTTGCATTGCTCCTCTCTGCACTTCTCAGATCTGTTCTAATTATTGTGTCAAATTGGTTTTGCCCTCTATCCTGTGTAATCAGTCCTCTCCTTTGATGACCTTCCACATTGTGACAGGATGGGGGCAGTCATTTTTGTTGATATTGTGGTGGATTTTTGGACTCATTGATATGGGTATTCTAAGGGTATGTATTTCAATCCATCTGCACTTTCTCATCCTATTGAACTCTTGTCTATGTCATTCTGAAAGACTTTCATGGCAGCCTCCTGTAGGTCTTTTGATGCACAGATACTGATGGACAGCTGCCCCTTGAAGGCAAGTTGCTTTTGCTACGTAACTGGCCCATTGCCTTTTTTGATCATACATATATCTGTCTGATAAATGAATGAAAAATTTATTTAAAATTCCTTATATGCTAAGGACTGAGTCAGTTTCTAGGGGATGCAACGATGAGGCAGTTCTTGTTCTCTATAAATTTAAATTGTGGAGACAGTGCATAAAGGGGAAGGGTTACCAAGGAGGGGTATTTTGGTTTGGTAAATCACAGGTATGACAGCAGTTGGAGCAATAGGTAGTAAACTGATCCATTAGTAATGATAGCATTGATTTGATTATGGCTCCAGATGTAGAAAGCAAGTGGTGTGTGTGTGTGTGTGTGTGTGTGTGCTATGCAGATAACAAAGGCAAGAACATGGTCAGGATATAAATGAAGTATGACTGTGGCAAGCTAGATAGGCTACGTGAGGCACTTAATAAATCAGGAAAGTATGGGATCCAGGGTAGGAGTTCTGGAGCCAAAAGGATTAAGCCCCCCAAGGCATAATCTTTGATGCCTCTACCATGGTAACAGTCAAGAAGAAGATGGTCAAGTTGTAAAATGAAGCTTGCTTTGGAATGCCTAGATAGAATGGGCCATGTGAGGTACTCAATAAGGATAGCACAGGGTGGAAGAGAGGCATTCCAGAGTTGAAAGGGTTAAGGTTCCCTAATACAATCTTTGGTTTAGAGGGAGCAGTAGCATGGTGGATGACAAGATGTTTGTGGTATATAATAATATATAATGGTATATAATGAAGTTTTGACTTATTCCTCAGGCTGTTTTTAGAAACATACAATTCATCTTTGGTAGTAAGTTACTTATGTAAGACTACTCATGTCCACCATCTTTGCTGCTCATCTCATGTCTCACAACTTTAATTCTTAAGACTGTGTTGTTTCCTATCTTGTAGCTACACTATCTCATAGGAATAATACTGATGTTAACAAGTTGGGTCTTTGTTTTAGGGAAAAATCTGGAGATCATTAAAAACCTAAGTAGTTTGCTTCCTCCTGTTCAATTCTGGGTCTGGTTCATTGTTTGTCTACATTGGCTGTCCCAAGTATATATGGCGATGAACCAGCTCTATGGGTTAGCCATCTAGCTGCATATATTAAATAGGCTGCACAATAAACATTCGTCATCTGCTAGGTTTTTCCTGTGTGATAGTTAGACCAAATTCTTCTGAATATTTATGGATCTCATTTAGGAGTCTTTGCAGTAGGTCAGTGTTCATTGATTAGCACAGTGTTGTCTGAAAACAGAGACAGATGAAGGATCTTGTCATATATAATAAATCCCTCTTCTACTTGAACTCTGCATTGGACATTCTCTATGACAGTAGCAAACATACTTGGTAATCATACATCTCTTTGGTTTGTGCTTTGCCTGATGTTAGTACATATACATATATGTATAATTATATATGTATTTATATCTTTTGAAGACATCAAACAGAAGCAAAGCAACAAACATTTATTACATTTATATACCATGCTTACCATGCACTGTACTACTTGTTGGTAGCATGATAGAATTGGTAAAAATCTGACTTGGTCTTAGCCCACATTTATAAAAGTATAATGTACAGATAAACAAGAATTTCCAGATGAGAAAGTGTACTATTTTCTGAGCAAATTTGTGCTCATTTCACTTTCAGCAAAATGTATAAACAGATTGAGTGTAAGGGTAAATCTGGGCAATGAATGCATTCATCTGATTGTCTAACAACATTCAATCAGCACACTTTTATTAAGTCCTACTATGTTCAAGTTATTGTACTGGGGACATGATATTCCTGAGGAATTGAATTTATAATTGATTATTTATTATAGTTTTCCAAACATTAAGAATTCTTGAGGTTTGTTTAAGACCTTATCTACATTCTACTGTCAGTAGCTATTACTATTTTAGCTAAGGAGGGCAGGGCTGGCAAGTACTTGAATAAGAGATGATAGGGTATGATGGGCTAAAGTCAGAATAAGACAAGGCACTGACAGGATTTAAAGGGAGAGGTATAGTTAGATGAATAGGCATTGTGAATGGGAAAATTGTTGATATGGGAAATGAATGATTAGACAGAGATTGTGAAAGGGAAAAATTACTAGCACAATTTATGTTCAGATGGGGGCTCATGACAAGATCATTCATGATGGTAAACTAAAGATGTGATCACCAGAGATGAAGATCACATTAGCAATCAAGACAGTTTGAGACCTGGCTGATGAACACATACCAGAACCAGAGAAGCAGATGATGCCAAATTTGTTGGCCACAGTCTTGTTGGAACACCATTTGCTCTGAGCAGGAGATTGTGGCTGACCTTAGCCTTTTATCTGTGATATCTCAGATTTTATGAAGTTCAGTATATTCTTGGGTGGAATTTTTTGTAGGTCCCATGGATGTCAGGGCAGATTATATTTTACCATTTAGGCAGCTGTGGCTTCATCTGCATAAGAACCTCATATTTCTCTCTGTATTACTATATCCTTCATATTGTCATGAAACTGGGGGAGAAGTTAGGGTAGATTGCTTCTTCTGTGGTTTTAGTAGAAGCTAATAATAGTCGTGAATAATGCAACCCAGACCTCTTCTGGGTTGCATTATTCACTGAGGGGTCACTGACTAGGGCCTGAAAATATTTTCTTTTCATTAGGATCTTGGACAATTATTTGGAATTCTGTTTGGGAGATCTACTTGAGAAATGTTTGCAGGCTTCATTTAGGCTTGGTAAAAATGTTTTTAAGAATCTATGTAAAGGCCAGGTATGGAGGCTGATGCCTACAGTCTCTGCTGTTGCAGAGCCTGAAGGTTGGTGGATCACTTGCGTCTGGGAGTTCTGAGCAACAACAAGCCAAACTTTTATAGATTGGAAATGCAGAAAGCCAAAGCTTCTGGGCTGATCAGCAGTTGGGTCAGGCTAATGAGGTGGCATGGGGAGACCCACTCTCCAAAAAACCCCAAACCATACCTAAACCTCAACCCTAAAATTATATGTTTAGGATGAATCTAAATTATGGTATACATAGAACAGAATAGTTAATTGAACATACCAGTCATGCATCTGATACAGATCTTCCTTAAAGTGGAACCATATACAAAAACCTTTGACTTGGAGTCAGGACTCGAGTTCAGATGTAAGTTCTGCTACTTTTTACTTATGGATCATGAGCAATTTATTTTGCCTTTTTTACCTCATTTTTTCCATCTGTAAAATGAGGGGGTTGGATTAGATGAACTCTAAGATTCTTCCATTTAGGAATCGAATGCTTGATGGAATTGTAGCAATACTGACTTTATGAGGAAAGCAATGCAATTTCTTTTCTTTTCTTTTTTTTTAGCAATGTTATTTCTTTGGAACAAATATACATTTAGATACTCAGTGGTTAGGTTTTGGTGTTTAAGGTTTGGATTTCTTATGTTGTAGTAATGAGAAAAAGGATCATTTAAAAATTTTTTTAAAAAAGGATCCTCTTTTTCTTTGAGATCCCTGCAATTTTTATTCTCTCCCCCCAAATTTATTAATTTATTTGTTTTCAGTTTTCAACAATCACTTCCATAATTTTCAAATTTTTTCCCCTCTCTCCTCTCCCCCTCCCTAAGATGGCATGCAATCTTATATGAGTTCTACACATACATGCCTATTAAATACATTTTCGCATTAGTCATATTGCATGGAAGAATTAAAATGAATAAGTGAAACCATGAGAAAAACAAAACCAAACCTAACAAAGGAGAAAATAGTCTGCTTTATTCTGTGTTCCAACTTCATAGTTCTTTCTCTGGATGTGGATGGCATTTTGCATCACGAGTCCTTTGGATGTATTTTAGGTCCTTGCATTGCTGTGAAGGGCTAAGTATCAAAAACAGTCCTCACACATGGGACTGTTACTGTATATAATGTTCTCCTGGCTTTGCTCACTTCACTCAAGCAGCAGATCATATAAGTCTATTCAGGTATTTCTGAAATCTACCTGCTCATCACTTCTTTTAGCACAATAGTATTCCATTACATTCATATACCACAACTTGTTCAGCCATTCCCCAGTTGATGGGCATTCCCTTGATTTCCAGTTCTTGGCCACTACAAAAAGAGCTGCTGTAAATATTTTTGCACGTATGGGACCTTTTCCCATTTTTATGATCTCTTTGGAATACAGCCCTAGAAGTGGTATTGCTGAGTCAAAGGGTATTCACTTTTTTATAGCCCTTTGGTTATAGTTCCAAATCACTCTCCAGAATGGTTGGATCAGCTTATAGCTCCATCAACAATAAGTAGTGTGCCAACTCTTCCGCATCTTCTCCAATATTTATCATTTTCCTCTTTTGTCATGTTAGACAATCTGATAGATATGTATAATGTTAACAATCATAGGCAATAAGAGTTAAATGTCCATTAATAGGCCTCAGGTGTAGCCCATTAAGGGAAGCTAGAGTGGGGAGGCTTGTTTTGTAGGCTCACTCCTTTTGTTAATTGTTAATGAGCCACTGGGTCACAAGTGTTGTGATGTCCTCCAGCTCTGAAAAGTGTGTATATATTTTGCTTTGGGGGGCTCAATCTTTGGAAGAGAATTCATGTGATTAGGCCAGGTGAGACTCTGAGTAGATGTTAAGGAGCCCCCCAGCTTTAAATACCGAGATGTTGTGCTTCTTTCTCTGGCAACTGTGTATGTATGTATATAATGATCAGGTAGTTGGATCTGTCTGTTGATCTGTGATGTATGCATTGCATGTGGTCAGATAGTTAGAAGCCCTGTTAGTCCTTCTTTCTCCATTTGTATTTTCTCTGTTGGTGAACATAATTAAAGAAGATTGTTGACCCCACAAAAGTTGCTTTCCTTTTAGAAAAGCAGGTGAAAAAAACTGTGCCAGCAGGTCATCTTGGGTGTGTCAGGGTGCTTGCTGCTACAGTGTGATGTGGTACCTCACAGTTATTTTGATTCGCATCTCTCTAATCAATAGTTATTTAGAGCATTTTTTTCATATGATTATAGATAGCTTTAATTTGTTCCTCTGAAAACTGCCTGTTCATATCCTTTACCCATTTATCAATTAGGGAATGGCTTGTATTCTTGTAAATTTGACTCAGTTCTCTATATATTTTAGAAATGAGGTCTTTATCACAGACACTAGTTGTAAAAACTAAAAAGCATCCTTTTTAAATAAAAATCATTCTAACCAGGTGAAATTAGAATTTGAAGGGATTTTAGAAATTGCCTGTACTCTATGTAGCCTGTGATAAAGGCTACATATCCTCTTTGCCTGGGCCAACCCCTCTTCAGATACCCTTGTTCCTTAAAAACTTTTTTAATCTTATTTTTCCCCCAGGTTTACAAGTCAAGAAAATTTTTAGCATTCTTTTTTGTAAGATTTTGAGTTCCAGATTTTTCTTCCTCTCTCTCCTCCTCCTTCTGAAAATGGCAGGCAGTTTGATATACTTTATACATGTGCTATTGTGTAAAAATATTTGTATATTAGTCATAGTTGTGAATGAAGAAACAGATCAAATGGAAAAAAAACACAAGAAAGAATAAAGTGAAAAAAGTATGCTTTTATCTGCATTCAGAGAGCATCATTTCTTTATCTGGATATGGATCATTTTTCCTTTTGTGAGTCTTGAATCATTGTGTTGCTGAGAAGGGTTGAGTCATTCATAGTTGATCATCACACAGTGCTGCTATACTGTATACAATGTTTTCTTGGTTCTGCTTTTTTCACTTTGCATCAGTTCATACAAGCCTTTATAGGTTTTTCTGAAATTTTCCTGTTCATTTCTTATTGTACAGTAGAATCCCATTATAGTCATATACCATAGTTTGTTCAACCATTCATGTACCTTTGATCTTGTTGTTTGTGAACTCTGCTATTCAAGTTGGACACAATTGAAGAACCATGAAATAACAGCAAACACTTGTTGATTGATTAATCTTTTCGGATCCTCTTATTTTAAATTTTTCTATCCCATTTCAGTGATCAACACGTCAGTACAATAACTAAATGCAGAAGAAAATAAAGTTGCTGTCTGAATAGTACATTGATAGAGATCACCATGTAAATTAAGATTTTAAAGTTGTAGCTTATTACTTAGGCTACATAGATGCTTTGCATTTCAAAACCACTGATTACCTATTTCCCATAACGATTCCATTTTATTAAACATTTAAATAGCAATTTATATTTTGCAAATGTGTCACAGTCATTTTTATCACGTTTCACATGTGGCAGATCAACTATTCCCTTTGTCTATGATTAAGACTTCATTGACGTCCTGCTTTGTTGCTTCTTTGTGCTGTCAAGGTAAGCCTGGATTCTCAAAGTTTGTGCTAATGGAGCCCACGCTCTGGTATATATGACTTAACTAGAAGGATTTTGAGTAGATTAGGCTTTTCCCTGTGATAGGTTATGGCTGCTACCCAGATGTAGCACCAATGGAATATTCACAGTGCCTGTGCAGCTATAAATATGCCAGTACAGTTCTGAATCACAAAATATAATGAACTCTCCACATGAAAGACAGAACCAAAACATTTATTCAAATACCAGAAAACCAAATCCATCATAACAACAAAGGAATCCAAATTCCTTAAACAAATCACAATCTCTCACTTACATTAGTGGCTGCCTGCTCTCTTTTCCCCAGCTCTGACTGCTCTGACTCACTTTCTGCTTTATCTTCTGCTTTCCCTCTAAAGGCTTCATGTGACTTAGATTTCTATGTGACCCAGGCAGGTCACATGGGCCTATTAATTGATGGGAAAGATCTTTACATTTAAATTACCATTACATTTGACCCCAAGATCTTTTGTATTCATTACGTAGGTCAGTGGGGCAACTGGTATCAACAGAACTTTGTAACAGAAAATAAGCATGTAAACAATACCTCACGGTGGGGTTTGAGCAGAAGCACCCCATCACTCTCCTCTCAAACAAATGGGGCCCCAAATCCCTTAGGGTAAGGGACAAAGGTCTCCTTTTCCATAACTACTTCCTACTGAAATTGGACATAGAGCTCTCCTTGTCCCATTCAAGAGGTCAGTTCCTCAGCCAGCAACCAGCATCCTTGTCAACGCCAGGTCCAGGGGTGACACAGCACATTGGACAGGGTGACATTGGCTTAAGCAATGAGGCATCTACAAGTGGAGGATGTTAAACCTGCAGAAAACAAATCTCACAAACAGGGTGAATAGACAAAAAGCCAAAAGGAAACAAGGAGACAATAACCAGAAGTAGGGTAGATATATAGGGTCATGCTTTTCGAGTCCATGAACCCACTATTATCGCCTCATTCACTGTTGTTTACTGTTTTCTAATTTGCAGTTTTGGGGCCATCATTCTGGCTACAGGTATACTTTATTTAATCTGAGTTGGGGCCTGGCCAATTTCCTATTCTCCCTGCAGGTGTGATGAACTTGGACATAATGTTTCAGGAGGATCTGTAGGAGCAGTTCTTATTTCCCTGCTGTCTAATATCAAGACCTTTTCTTGGTACATTTTGTGTAGTTCAGTGCCATCTATACTTCCAAAATCCACCCCTGCTCTCAGTAGATCAGTAAGCAGTTTTTTATTATCAATCTATTCTAACTTTGAGTATGCTGGCTATTTACTTTTCTCTCTCAAGGAAATTTATCTTTTTCACTGATTCTCACCATCTATGATACTAGTGATTTTCCCATCCTTTGGGTGAACTGACTCAAAATATATGTGACCTCCTGCTGAGAAAAATCCTCAATTACTTCCCCAAATACTGTGTGCCTCCCCAATTCTCCTGCTCTTTTCTAAATATTAGAAGAACTTCAGCCTCATCATCTAACTTTGTTTCATTCTCCTTCCACTCATCCTCCTGGCAGGTATTTGGGCCCCGATCAAGCCCAGCTGGTGCAAAGGCTGCGTGTACCTTCCTCTTGTTCCCCCTTTGCTTAGTTTCCTGAGTTAAATGGACAACTTTTTCTTCTACCACCTGAAACCCTGTAGCTTGCTCCTCCAAAGGAAACTTAGAATACTGTAGTTTAGAAGGCTTCAGCTAATTAATTTTCCATCTGAATTTTCTCAGCAGCCTGTCTCTGCTCCTGCGCATAAGATGATAACTTGTCAATATGGCTCATCTGGTCCTACACACCATTGCCAGTTCTTTCCCTAGTTCTGTTGGTGTTCCTTGCAAACATCTTTCCAAATCTCTAGGTTCTTCCTTCTGAAGCCTTGGTTCACAGTTTTCACAGAGCCTTGTGCTTTTAACTCATTCTCTTGCTAGGGAAGAATAAGATAAATCCTCCCATGATGGGATATTCATTTCTCCATTTCAAGCCTTTCTGCCTCCAAATAGAGGTCTGATATTTCGTAATTCCATCCTCGTCGCCAAATGTGGTGCCAATGTGATATTCGCTATAAATATCCCAGCACAGTTCTGAATTGCAAAATATAACAGACTCTCCACATGGATGACAGAACCAAAACATTTATTCAAATACTAGAAAGCTGAATCCCAACAGCAGAATACAAAATCCATTATAGCAACAAAGAAACCTATTCACAATAACAATGCAGGGTGTACCACCATCCTCAAGCCTTCCCTCTGTTAGGTTTCCCACAAACCAACTCCTTTAAACAAAATCACAAGCAAGCTCTCCCACTCACACTAGTTGCTGCCTACTCTCTCTTTCCTAGCTCTGACTCACTTCCTGCTTTATCTGTTCAGCAAACTCTTCCCACCACAGGCTCTATGTGACTCAGACTTCCTTGTGACTCAGGTAGGTCACATGGGTCTATTAATGGATGGGAAAGATCTTTCCATTTCAATTACCCTTACACCAGACTACTTTAATTTGAGGTTTCAATGAGCAGATTGGCCTTGTTGTGATGAATTCTTTTGTCTCAGAAACTCACATGCTATCTATTAATTTGTAGAGGGTTTGGATTTGACAAGAGAGGGATTATCCATATTGATGCAATAATGGATTATTTGGTGTATTGAGCACATTGGGTAAAATAGGAAACATTGTCCTAGAATTTAAAATTGATTTTTACTGACCTGTTGATAACTCTGTGTCTATCACTGGTGTCACAGGATCATAGAGTTGGAAGGTACGTTGGAGACTCTGTATAGCTGGTACAAAACCCCACCTGAACAAGAATCCTCTCTACAATATCTTTAGTAAATGTTTGTCCACCATTTACTTGAAGATCTCCAGTGAGAGATCCCACTCTCTGCTTCCCAAGGGAACCTGTTTCATTTTGGGATAGTTGTAATTGTTGTGGAAATTTCCTTTTGCTTCAAATCTAAATTTGCTTCTTTATAAGAAGAACTAAGATCTATTTCCTCATAATTCATAATTTATAGCTCATAATTCCTAGTTCTACCTTTTTTTAAAGAAGCAAAAAAAAAAATGTTCTTTTGTTTTTATGACAACCATGCAAAATACTCAAACACAATTATCATATCTCTTCAAAGCCTTCTTTTCTCTAGATTTAGTAGTTACAGTTCCTTCAATCAATTTTCATATGACATGATCTTGAGGAGGCTCCTTATGACCCTCATTGGCATCATTTGAATGTTCTTCACTTTACCAATGTCCTTCCTTAAATATGGCACCTAGAATTGAATACATTGCTTCATTTATGGTCTGACCAGGTCAGAGAATAGTAGTACTAATCCTTTGGAGTATTGTCAATGCAATACTTTTCTTAATGCAGTTTTAAGAATGCATTCACTCTTGGCTGCTATATCATACCTTATTGGCTTGTACAGAGTTTGAAATTCACTAAAACCTTCAGATTTCTTTCTGATAAACTGTGGTTTAACTACATCTCCCTCATCTTGCACTTGCGAAATTGATTTTTTGAGCCAAGGTATAGAGCTTTGCATTTATCTCTATTGTGTTTGATGCTATTAGATTTGGCTCAGTGTTTTAGCCTTCCAGGAGCTCTTTGTGTCCTAATTATGTTATGTAGTATGCCAGGTGTGCAGTTGTGTCATCTGTAAATTTGATAAACATACCATCTGTACCTTTGATTGAGTTATTAATATAAGAAGTTAATCATAAAGCAGGACAAGGCATAGACTCCAGGGGCACATCTCTAGACA
Source organism: Notamacropus eugenii (assembly GCF_028372415.1). NCBI lineage: Eukaryota > Metazoa > Chordata > Mammalia > Diprotodontia > Macropodidae > Notamacropus > Notamacropus eugenii. The sequence goes on along the minus strand of NC_092875.1, from coordinate 197,924,318 downwards.
CTTCCTTTCCACAGTAATTCAGTACTACAGCCAGAATTAAAATTTTCCTTTCTTCTCTAACATACTGCTTAGCTTACTTAGCCAATACTAAATCACTAAACACAGAACACTGCATCAGGTAAACATTTAATGGATTTTCAAAATTTATGATAAACAGCACTTATGGGTGGAACATAAATGGAGTCAACCCTAGGATATAGTTATGAAGTAGATGAAGTGAAAAGAGAGTGCTAAACCTGGAGTCCCAGTAACTTAGTGTGAATCCTGGTTCTGTTCTTTACTATCCCTGGAATCTAGACCAAGTAGATTTATATCTTTGGGTGCCAATTTCCTAATCTGTAAAGTAGGAAGATTGAACTAGAAGACCTCCTAACTCTAGCTCTCTGAATCTTTTATTTCTTTCCCCTTCAATTTAGGTATCTTTTCTTCCAAGATTGGTAGTTCTCTCTCTTTTAAAAAATATTTTAAATTTATGGAATAAAGCAAGCATTTCCACAACATAGTACAATACAAAGATGATTGCACATGAAACTGTAAATCCACTGTGTACAAATTGCTATTCCTTTCCAATGTATAACAAAATTATCAAGTAAATTTCTTTTTTTCTCCCCCACCTAGCCTAGAGATGGCTATCATTAGACGCAAATAGGTGTGTGTGTGTTGTATGTATGTGTACACTTGTATTTATCAGTTCTTTCTCTGGATATAGATAGTGTCTTTCTTCATATGTTCTTTGTAGTTAATTTAAATAGTTAAAATAACTTTTTCGTTCAAAGTTGTTTTTAAAACAAGATTTCTGGTACCGTATACAGTGTTCTCTTGATTCTGCTCATTTTGCTCTACCTTATTTTGTATCTTTCCTTGTTTTTTTTCTAAAATCATTAAGTTTATCATTACCTTCCTCTTCTCCTCAGTTAAAACCTACTCTCTGCTATATGGGTTGGAATATATCTGATAAACTTGACCACACAAAGGTGTTAATGAGTGATAAACACTTGTTGACTCATACTCTATCTTTCTGCTTTCCCCAACTCTCCTGTCCCACACCACTGGCACTGTAATAGGGTACACTCAATCTGTTAAACCAAGGGTTTATATATATAACTTTATATAGTGTTCCCGTAAAATTTTAGACATAGATTTGGGCAAGTCCAGTAGATGAGATTCACACGTTGGTGTGAATTAGTTTAATAGAGGTGCTTTTCTAACATGAAGCCAGTGCCTCCAAGATGAATGGAAGTTTTCCCAAGGATTGAGGAATAAAGTGTAACCTAATTTAGGAATATCAGATACTACTAGGGAGAAGCAGGTCTAGGTGGGGTGCCTGATGTTGATGAGATAGCACAGAAGACACATTTTTACTACTTCACAGTTTGGGTAAGGGCCAGTTCTTCTCTTTGCTTTCTCCACCCCTTCCCAAAAGTGGAATTTGTTTTCCTCATTGAACACTGCAACATTTACTCAGCCAGATAAAATGAAAGAATGTCCTAGACATCAGAGGAAGCTGCATGATCTTGCTCATGTAGATGAAAGGTCAGGATGATTTCTAGTCATCTCATGTAATTTTATATTGGGTGAATTTTCTGTCCTTTGCCCTACGTTCTAGATTTATTTCTAAACTAATCTCATGCGTTTTCCTTTCCTTTTATGTATTCTGAATCATTTTTTTGGAGGATGATAACTTTGCAGTCATCTTGATTTTCACTTAGAGGTCAATAATGGCAGATTTTGGGTTAGCAATGTCAGACACAGGTGTAACTGTTAATTGCTGGCAATAGTAACATCAGTCTGTTTATACTTTTGCTGTCTTTATCTGAGATTTGTCCTGAGACTTTCTTCTTGTAAGACATTGGAAACTACTGCTAACTTTTGGTTTCCAAAAAGTGTTTTTTTCCTAATAGAGGGGTTTTGTGTACCTAGCAAGATTTCTTTGGATATTCAGGTATTCCTGAAAATATTAGAAGGAAATTAATGTTTTAAAAGGACATAGCTGTCTGATATAGATTTATAGATATAATAGGCATAAAAATACTGATAATTAGCATTTACTATCAAATGGCCAAGAAGCAATAATGGAATTGACATTGAAGATTGAGGAAAAACAAAAAACTTCATCCATTATTGGACATTTGATCCTCACAATAGACTCGTCAGTTGTAGGCACTACAAATATCTCTTTTATGGGTGAGAGATTGAAGCTCAGAGAAGCTAAATAATTTGCCCATAGTCAACACAGGTGGTTAGTTTTGGAGGCAGGAGTTGAATCTGAATCTTTCCTTTATCTTATACTCTTCCTATTTCATTGGTATATTACTGAATTATGGGCGTCAAACTGAATGTTAGTGGAAGAAGTTGATGACCAACATTTTACAACAGAAGTTAAATAATTTCCATAGAATTATAGAACGTGAGAGCTAGAGGAGACCTTTCACATCACTTAATGGTACCTCTTTACAGATAAAAAAACCTGAGGCCTGGGCAGTAGAGTTACTTGCCAAAGACTAAAAGGGAATAAGTAGAAAACAAGAATTTCAGCCAAGGACCATAATGCAGAAAAGTTCAATATACATTTTACAGACATTTTTTGATCACCTAGCATGTGCAGGCTCAGGGCAAAGTGCTGGAACAGAAAAGTTCTTTATATGTTTAACAAATGTTTATTAAACCCCTAGTATATGCAAGGCACAGGACAAAGTACTAGAGCCCTAGGAGATGAAGTCTCTTCAGTGACTTCCTATAGTGGAAAATAGACTCTTGATCACACTGAAATATTATGAAATTTGTCCTTTTTTGGAAAGTTCTCATCCTCTACATCACAAAGAACTCTGTTTTTACTTCATATCCTTCCTCTAAAAAATGTAGCACATTTAAAAAATTGTTTTTGTTGTTCTTGAGTCATTTTCAGTCAAGTCTAATTCTCAGTGACCCTATTTTGGGTTTTCTAGGCAAAGACACAGGAGTGGTTTGCCATTTCCTTCTCCAGCTCATTTTACAGGTGAGGAAACTGAGGGAAACAGGGCTAAATGGGAGGCAACTGGGAAGCAAAGTGGATAGAGCACCAGGGCTAGAGTCAGGAAGACCTGAGTTCAAATCTGGATTTAGATCCTTACTAACTGTAAGGCACATCACTTCATCTTGTTTGCCTGTTTCCTCATCTGTAAAATGAGCTGGAGAAGGAAATGGAAAAACTCTCCTGTATCTTTGCCAAGAAAACCCCAAATGGGGCCATGAAGAGTTGGATATTACTGAAATGACTTAAAACAACAACAAAATGGTTGTAGATAATACATAAACTAAATATTCCAGGACTTTGAATTCTTAGTATGGTCTATTTTTTACAAAACTTCAGAGATTATTGGTTAGGGGCTTGGGTGGGTGTTTAAAAAACTGTCCAAAGATGTTTTAATATGTTGTTTAGTGAACTTTTCATGAATACTAAAAATGATTGCTAATTTTCTTTGTTCCTGACTTTTGGTAGTTATGAGAGATTATAAGTTATTTTAAAATTCCAGAGGAGATTTAAAATGCATTAAAAATGTGATTCCTCATATCTTGCAGCCTCATTTGTTTACTAGTTCTCCCTTGCAGTCTTTTCAGAGTAGAAGTATCAAGAACCTTCTCTTGTGACAAATGTCAGGGAATCTAGAAGAGTAGTCTAGGGTTAGTGGTGCATGGCTACATGAAATCCAGTGACATCATAGTAGAAGCATGAGATTATTTGTATGAACTGATGGAGACTGAAGAAAACAGAGTCATAATAATATATAGTCTGACTATAATGAGATTAAAAAAAAGAGCATGTGAAATCTGATTCATGATAATGACCAATCCTGCTCCTTTGAGAGCAGATAAAGACATTGTGGACACTGTGCCCTTTCTCCCTGGGTAGATAGGTGAGGAAATGTAAGCTTACAGTGTTGTTTACCTTTTAGGCACTATTGCTATGCCATTTATTTTGCTTTACTATTTTTCTTTATTCCAAGAGAGAGTCTAGATGGGGGCAGGGCTATATATGTACATAGCTAGTATGAAAACGGAATCTGTAAATGTCATATGTAAGTAAGAGAACTGGATTTGAAATTGTGAGACCTTGGTTTGACCGTAACTCTGCCACATTCTAGCACTGATATTAATGATTTTAATGAGGCCTCTTTCCAAATGTGTTGGTGGAACATTTGTAGTCTGGTCATTAGACTAAAGAAGTGTGGTTGCTAAAGAGCTGCATTTCTAACAGTACACGATGGATCCTTACGTTAATACACTTGTGCACAATTGAAATTTCCTTCTTGATGTGGGCTGTATGTGAGAATGATTTCACCTTTGGCATTTCCTACTCAAATACGTTAACTCCTAAGAAACTGGAAATTTTGCTTAGCGTTAATTTTCTACCAAGTGTATCTTTTAAGTATTGATTCTAAAACAAAAATGATGCTGTTGTTTATTTAGTTATGGATTGCTTTGTTTTTCAAAACGGTCACCTTATGCCAAGCCTAGAGGCCTGTATTGGGCTACCCGAGTCTTTCTTACCTGTCCAGGTCTTCGGCTGGCCACACCGGATGCACGTATGAGAGAAAGGACGTTCCAGAGTCAAACAGGGGTTGAGCTTTATTCTCAGGGTTTCGGTTACAAGTGCAGGGGGTCTTCTTTCTTAGGACGAAGAGGGGGAGATTTCCTAAGAAGGCTAAGCTTAAGGGAATGGAAGTAGAAGTACAAGCGGGGAGAGAGGGGGAGGGGAGAGAGGAAAGAAAAGAAGCGGAGCCCTACTTTTCTCTTTGGCTCCACACTTGCTAAGAGAGAGCTTTCTGGCTTCCTCAATCCTACTTAATCTTCAGCCACACAGTTTGCATCTCAATACCGTGCTGTTAGGTAACTAGTGTGCTCCAATCCGGGACGACCTCGAGGGCAGGGAGACTCCACCCATCAGGTATCTCCGGGGGAGAGGCGGAAATACCCGAGCTAGCCGAGCTAGCTCAGTCTGACCTTCTCGAACCCCCGCTGTTCATGGAGGGCCTCGTAAGACTCTAAGATTTAGAAGTCCCACTTTTACCTGCCCGAGACTGTCCACACGGAATTGAGCTTCCAGTCCCAACATATCCCCTTCTTTGTTATGCGCGGAGCGCACCTGGCTCTAGAGCAAACAGTGGCTGGAGGCTGAGTGGATTAAGGAAGGCCTTTAGCATATGAGTACCTTACAACAAGACTTCATTCACACAGAAATCTGCAGCTAGCACAACTGACAAAGGGAGGCATCAAATAAAACAAAGATGAAACTAAATGGCTGAGTTACAACAGGGGAAGTGCAATCAACTAAAATCCCAAAGCATATTTTAAGAGAAGCAGGTGGTGTAGGCGCCTTACATCACCACTCCCTTAATCTTGCAAATGGATCTATACAGGTGGAAAATTGGTCACCTCCTCCCCACCCAAGTGTCCTGGGTTTGTGATATCAAAGTCCTCATTCAGCTGGCGAAAAAAGGATGCCTAGATGGGAAACTGTCAGCAGCAGTGTCTGCGGTTGTGATGAGGGCTGCTTCCTCTCTGGGCAGCAAGGTTAAAGCTGTTAGCAGCAGGCTCAGGTGGTGTATGATCCTTCTCCGGGGTCTCTGGGCTCTCCGGGGTCTCCGCCTCCTGCGTCTCCGTCGTCTCCGACCTCGGTTCCCACCTACGGATCCTTCTAATGGGAATCCATGCATCACCTTTTCCTGTGGAGACACAAACATACCCTCGACCCCATATTAGTATCTTAAAATGTCTCATAGCTGGAGTAGTGTGTGAGCCTTTTGAGACAGCTGTATCAAGCTCTGATTGTATTAGGCCTCTTGATCTTAGCTCTGATTGTATTAGGCGACCTTTTCCCCTTCTTTGTTTAGCGAGGATCGCCTTTAAGGTAAGATTGATAAGAATGCATAGTGGCTGGTTACTTTGGTATAGCAGCTGCCAGGAGCTTACAAATGCTTGATTAACATCTGTAAGGAACCTGACTTTCCCAGATTTTTTCTTTTTAACAAACACAGGAGCATTCCAGGGTGCTAATTGCTCCTTAACCAGTATTTGTAATGCCTGGAGTTTTTCTGGAGTCAAAGCCCAAATCGGGGTGTCTGACTTCCAATTCAAGGGTGGGGACTCCAGTGCAACTGCAATGGCCCTTACTAAAAATTTGATAGCTTCATCCCGAGGTGGCTCATAATGTCCCTGCCCCAGATGTTAAAACTAACTCCTGGAATCACCAACGGCCATACGGTCCCTTGGCGATCCTCTGCCTCCCACTTTACTGGGTGCATTGTCTCTAAGGTATTTTGGCACCCTCCTATTCCCCACACTGGTCTCTGGCTTTCTTTAAGCTTCCAGTGCCGGGGTACTGAGCGACCGCTAAGGCAGGTCCTATCCGCTCCAGTATCAAGGAGGCCAGTCATGGGAATTCCATTAAGCCAGATCGTACACTCAGGTCTATTCTGTCCTATTTCCTTTAGTAACTGGATTTGAACTGAGTGCTTTAAAGGAAGGGCAATAGCTATGGGAAGCTGATTGTCTATATGAGCTGGCTCGGCTACCACATTGGAGCATGGAAGTGCTGTGGTGCCGGCGGGATAAACTCCTGTATATATAACTACGGGTGCATGAGAGGGGTTCTGTAATATTAGGGATTCCTCCTGTATGGGGTCTCTCAGGGGAATCATGGCAAACTGATGAGCTGCAAGCTGGCACTTCTCTAAGCTGTAAAGGTGTTGCTTTCCTTCCTCTGGCCCCATAATCTCCTGTATTCTCCCTCCAAGGGGCCGTCCCGATTCTCTGCCAAAGGGTACACTTTCGGGGCCCTCGAGGGGCCCCTCACCCCATTTCCCGACTTCCTACATTGTTTAGCTAAGTGACCTGGCTTTCCACATGAAAAACAAGGGTCCTGGCCCCTCCCTGTACTTATTTCTTTCCTACACTCTTTCTTAAGGTGTCCCGGTTTTCCGCAGTTAAAACATTTTTTCTCCAAAGAGATATTACTTAAGGCGGCGGCCAGGTACTTCCCTTGCACCTGTGCCAAGTAGACCTGACTTCCTACCCTTTCACATCTCTGTATCATCTCTTCAACAGATGCATTCTTTGGCAGTCCCAGCATTGCCTTTTTGCAGTCATGATTACAATTCTGCCGCAGCAATGTCCTCAACACTATCTCTGTCCCTTGGTTTTCCTCTCCCATATCTCGACCTACTGCCTCCTGCAGCCTGGCCACAAAATTAGTAAATGGCTCATTGTTTCCTTGCGTAATCCTAGTCATGGGAAACTCTCTCTCTTTCTTAGAGGCTATAACCTTCCAGGCGGCAATAGCCATTCCGGCAATCAAAACATAATCGGAGGCTGAGTACTGTAATTGATTTCCTGTAGCCTCAAACTGCCCTGTTCCTGTAAATTGCTGATAAGCCTGGGGGGCCTGAGCCCCTAGCCCACCGGTAGTGCTCTTTACCCTCTGAGAAAATTCTGATACCCAAATCACATTCTGCCCAGGGGTAAGGCAGGCTCTAGCTAAGCTCTTCCAGTCATTAGGAGTCAGAACGAACTGACCGCTGAGAGTTTCAAGCATGGCTATAACAAAGGGTGAATTAGGGCCATGCTTGGTACAAGCCTCTTTAAGAGTCGCCACTCTCTTCCACTCTATAGGTATGTGGCTCCTCCGAACCCCACCGGGGACACTGGGGTCCGCTATTTCTAACACAGGAAATGTCCCTACATCTTCTCCATTCTCTATAGCCTTTCTTATTCCTTTTTCCAAACTGGACTGTGGCCCTGAACTGTCTGACCAATGGAGCAGGTTATAAGGAGGCGCGGAGGGAAGGCACGGCGTATTCTCCCCTGCCTCGCCTTTTCCATCCGCTAGATGGAGCTCCGGGTCTATTTTTTTCTTTACGCTCCTTAACTTTCCGCTTAACTTTCTGCTTGCCTGGGTCCTCCGTCCCTCCCGTGTTCTCCCCTCCCCTCTCTCCGCTTCCACTCTCATTCCAATCCCGCCCTGGCCTCTCCGGCCCTTCCTTACAAATTCTCGGAGGTCGTTTAACTCTATTGTGACCCCCGCCTCCCTGCCTTCCCTGTGAAGTTTCTCAGCCCAGACCTCCTGTTCCTCTGGCTTTATTACTGGCAATTGATTCCTCATCCCTGCCCTTTTCCCAGGGGTTTGGGAAGCTTCTCTCCCCTTTCTCTCCTTCCGAATCTAGGATTCGGGACTCGCTTCTTTCACAGCCCCTTCCGGGTGTACCCCAAAAGCACCCAGGATTATCTACGCTCCCAGTCCCTGTTCGGGCGCCAACTGCCAAGCCTAGAGGCCTGTATTGGGCTACCCGAGTCTTTCTTACCTGTCCAGGTCTTCGGCTGGCCACGCCGGATGCACGTATGAGAGAAAGGACGTTCCAGAGTCAAACAGGGGTTGAGCTTTATTCTCAGGGTTTCGGTTACAAGTGCAGGGGGTCTTCTTTCTTAGGACGAAGAGGGGGAGATTTCCTAAGAAGGCTAAGCTTAAGGGAATGGAAGTAGAAGTACAAGCGGGGAGAGAGGGGGAGGGGAGAGAGGAAAGAAAAGAAGCGGAGCCCTACTTTTCTCTTTGGCTCCACACTTGCTAAGAGAGAGCTTTCTGGCTTCCTCAATCCTACTTAATCTTCAGCCACACAGTTTGCATCTCAATACCGTGCTGTTAGGTAACTAGTGTGCTCCAATCCGGGACGACCTCGAGGGCAGGGAGACTCCACCCATCAGGTATCTCCGGGGGAGAGGCGGAAATACCCGAGCTAGCCGAGCTAGCTCAGTCTGACCTTCTCGAACCCCCGCTGTTCATGGAGGGCCTCGTAAGACTCTAAGATTTAGAAGTCCCACTTTTACCTGCCCGAGACTGTCCACACGGAATTGAGCTTCCAGTCCCAACAACCTTAGAACACAGTAAACTTAATCTAAAAAGTTAGCAATTGCTGAAAACGTTTGGAATTCCTCTTTGGGACCTGTCATTAGATTCAAATTGCAACTCTCACAGAGGAACTTATCTTTACTCTTTATTTTGTTTTTACGTTCAAAAGGCATCGCTTGACTTGTGAACTCATATTTGTTTTAATAATTTACAGTTACACTATGCTTTATGAATTTTCACACTTGAGACGGTAACCTGTGAGATAAATAATGCAAGTTTCTAGCCTTTTTTATAGATGAGGAAGTAGATTAAATGACTTGCCCAAGGTTTCCTAGCTAGTTAGTAATGGAAATGGACCTAAAACAGACGACTCTCGATTCCTACTCCAGTGTTTGCCCTGGGTACTAGTTAATTATTGGAGTACTTTGTGTACTTCCGTGGATTTCATTGTTCCTTTATATATAAATGTTGATGGTCCCCAAGATTGATCTTTTAATTCTTGGTGCTCCTCTCCTCTCCTCTCCCTTTCCCTTATTTCCTCATTGATTCTCCTGCCTTCCTGTTGGTTTTTGTTTGCTTTTCAAGCCTCTGGCTCTGCTCATCTCTCTTGCTTCCTCTTCCTCTCTTTTATTGTTCTCCCAGGTCTTAAACAAGAGGGGAGTCCAGGCTGCCACATTTCCCCAAAAGATCCCCTCAGAGTCCTCTCTCTCATAGCCTTTAGACCCAAGAAAGGAGGCTTCAGGAACACACACAATTAGCTCTCTTCAAATACTTGAAAAACTATCATGTGAAATAAAGAATAAACATGTTCTCTGTTGCCCTGGATGGCAGAACTAGTTATAATGGGAAGAATTTAGAGGGAACCAGAATGGGAGAAGGTTCTAACAATTAGAGGTATCCTCAAATGGATTAGAAAGCTTCTTTGGAGTATTCAAACAGACACAATGATTTTGTGTGGTGATTTTCTACTCTGAGTGAGAAACTTGGACTAGATAATTACTAAGGTCTTTTAGAACTTCAAGATTCTCAGCATGTGAAGAATTGGCATCTTGGCTATATTTCTCTCCTATCTCCATGAAATGTTATTTTTGGTTATGGACAGGGGAAAGAAGAGTGACATTGAAGATAAAAGTCTTTATTCCTGACTCCATGAAATGTTAGCTTTGCCTGTGCTTTTGGGTGTTGGGTAGTGAGGTAGATGAAATAGGGTAATAAAATTATAGCCGGGGAATAGTTTGTCATGTCAGGGTAAGCATAAAGAAAGACACTCTAGGGAGAAACCGATAAAGTAGTCCTCTGTATACCTGGAAGCACAGACCAGGGAGATCTAGTATCCAATCACTGCAAGATAAAAGATAGAACCATGAAAAGTTCTCTTGGGTTACCTGAATTCCCTCACCTTTTAAAATTTTCTAGAAACTAAACTAGCGAATAATTTCATCCCTCAGACTTTGGCCAAATCTAAGAAATCACAATAGCTCTTATTTATCCTGATCATGAAATTGTTCTTTTTTGTGCTTCCTGACCACCATCTTCCCTGTAAATTTCTGCTTCCATTTTTCATGGGGGCTCTTCTATCCTTTGGTACCCTTATTTCCACATTTATAGTATCTTTTGTTTTAGGGTTATGTAGTAGTGTTAAATACTGCAAAGGACTATATAAATTTAATTTGTAAATAGGGTATCAAGACTATAAATGATTATAGACCTTTTTCTAGTAAGAAAGGGATGATGTATTTTCTTTTGCCTAGTGTCAAATGTCACTGAAAAATTCAGAGGATAGTTAATAAAATAAAAAAAAACATTTATTTGAAATGTTTAAGTGTAAGAGTGGTTGTGGAAGGGATGGATAGAGGCTTTGTATGTAAAATGTCAGAATTGTAAAAATTGAAGACTATAAGCAGAACCAGGAAAATAATATGAAAACAATAATAAAACACACCTGAATTAAGATTAATCCCACTAGTCATTCTTGTGATTCTGGAAAAGAGATAATGAAAAACATTTCCTTTCTCTAATTAGAGAGTTAGGGGGCTACAGACAGATGTGGAATGGTACAGATGTAGTCTGATGTGGTCATGGTGTTAGTGGATTTTACTTAGCTGTTTTTTTAATTATAAAAGAGGGCTTTATAGAGGAGGAATATATAGAAAAATATATGAAAAGCTATACATCAAAGGAAACTTTAAAAATTGTTCAACATTGTCTGTACCCCTCCTTTCTTTATAAAGATTATATGTTTTTTTTTGTTAACTATATCCTGGGGAGAAAATGGGATGATTATAGTGACAATTGCAAAACATAACAACTAAAAATTTTAGTATTCCATGTTAAATTACACTAAATGGATGTATAGCTAACTGATGGAAATGCTAGACTACTGACTTTAGCTGGCTGAAGGACACAATGTGCCATATCATTCAGTACCAGTGTAGGGAGTGACTAGTTACCATTTCTAGCCACTAGCATCACAAACATAAATAAGGCAGATAGAGTAGTTGTAACGCATCAAGGAATCAGCCAACATCAACTGCTTTGAAAATAGATGTCTTGACTTCTCCCTAAACAGCTGTCTATAAAGCAGTCATCTTATTGATACTACTGAGTACATTTGATATCTTCTAAATGAAAATGAAATTGTGCCCCATTGCTTTTGTGTAGCAGAAATTTTATGAGTAGCCCAAGATCTGCAGCCGTGTCAACTATTAATGGAACATCCAACTTATAGGCTTTGTGCTTGCTGTACATATGTGAGTGACTGCCCCTTGACTAGTGCTTTGTAATGTCTGTCTGTTCCCGATTCTAAATGTAATGTGACTATAAATTTTCAGAAAATTCAACTTATGTACCAGAAAAGCTTATTAGTCCTAGTTGCCTAATCTGTTCTTGCCAAATACTAGCTAGTCAGAGTCATCATGTTAAAAATGATCCTCTGCTCAGATCTGGTTAAATATGCTTAATAGAAAATGTAAGCTTAAAAAAAGGAATGTTACTTAAAAGTTGTATAAAATTCACCAGCCTTTGAGTGTAAGCTCTTCCTATTCAAGGAAAAGAGGAAGATCAGGCCCTATCTTTGTAAGAAGAAATTCAGAAAAACCCAGCAGCCTTTAAGTTTTACCCCAAATCTAATAGGAAACTGTTTCCAGTTTAGAGTTGGGGAACTAGGGGAGATAACTTATTGCCTCTGTTGGTAGTAACTGGAAAAACTTGTTTGTGTTTTTCTACCTATTAACAACTCTACTTCTAGACTTTTCCCTTAGAAGTCACCAGGAATATGGTGAATATGAGAAATCTTTAGGGCAAGGCATGGAAGAATTCTAGCACAGAATGTTGTTTAAAAACTATTGATTTTTGTCTTTTTTATTCCTCACTTCAACTTGAAAAACCAAGGAACTCTTGCATTTAAAATGTTTGGCATCTTTTTATACACATCTTCCATTTCTTAATATATCCTCCCCCTTCTATTAGTGAGGCATTTTTCTAAACAAGGAATAAAAGAAAAGAACAGCTAGTTCATCAAAACTTTGACATCAGCTGAATTTGGCAATTTATGTGAGGTTCTCCCTCCAAAGTCTTTCATCTCTGTAAAGAAGAGAGGAAATACTCATATTTTCTAATAATTTCACAGCATCCATTTCATTTAATTTAAAAAAAATTTTCATTTATATTTTCTAATTTCACAGAATTCGTTTTCGTTTAAATTTTTTTTACACATAAATAAATGGTTGTGGTCATTGTGTATATTGCTTTTCTGGTTCTTTTAACTTTATTCTGTATCAATTTATGTCTTCCTTAGCTCCTCTGAATTCTTAATATTTGTCCTTTCTTAGACTGTAGTCATATTCCATTATATTAGTGCACCACAATTTGTGGTGCATTTTATAATTGATTGCTTTTTATTTTATTTCCAGTTTTTTGTTAATTACACATGAAAAAATATGTTACTAATATTTTGTACATATGGTTTCTTTCTGCCTTTTATTTTCTTGATATATGTGTATAACAGTGGACTCTTTGGGTCAAGAGGATAAATATTTTACTCATTTTTAAATTCTAACATGTTTTCCATAATAATGAGACCAATTCATAGCTATATCAACAGTGCAGAAATGTGTCTACCTTTCCACAGCCTTTCCTCCACTGACCATTTCTGTCTTTTTTTTGTCTTTACCAATTTGCAGGTTATAAGATGAAACAACAGTTATTTTGATTTGAATTTCTCTTATTTAGTCATTCAGAGCAGTAAGGAAGGCTGAGAGATTTTTTTGAGTAGTGATTTATGTATAGTAAATGAATCCATGATAGAAGTATGTTACTATGTTTTTATCAAATTATCATACTTGATTTGGAGACAAGAGGACCTGGGTACAAATTTTGACTCTATCCCTTGGTACCTTTATGACTGTGGACAAGTCATATAACCTTTCTGGACCCCATATTTGTTTTTCATTTGCAAAATGAGAAGGCTGGACTACGTCATCATAGAAGTCCTTTCTAATAGAAATCCATGACCCTATGACCCGATGGATCTATGAGCCTATACTGAACAGCACAAGAGCTAATGCCAGAGGGTTGTGGTTATGCCACTAGAAATCTCATTGCAAGTTGATGTCAATCTATTAGTCCAACATACTTCGGGTAGGGCTCTTCAAACGATTTCAGATATCTAAAATTTTCTACTTTAGATTGTACTGCATTGCGATGACTCGGAGATTTGTACATAGTTGTTATGATAGAAGAGGACACTGAGGACAGAGGATCAGGATGCAGGTAGAAGAAGGGGCCAATTGAAAAAAAATCTTTACAAGTTTTAAGAAATAGGAAACTTTAAGAGTAAATATTTTCACGCCCATGAAAATTTGCCATGAAGTAGTGGTTGGAAATGACTGATCAAGAATACGTTTTTCTATCTTGGCTAAAATTATAACTTTAGAGACTTTGATAAATATTCATTGATATCCAGAAATAAAAGGCTTATTGTCATCCACTGGACTCATAACCTTGTTATTATTCAACCATTCTTTGATTATTACATATAATTTTTCCATTTTTTTGTTCATTACAAATAAAGCAACTATGACTTTTTAATCATGATGAGTAAAGGACAGATAGGTCATTTACCCCTTTTTATAATATTTTTATTGAAGGAATAGATACTAACAATAAAATCACTGAAACACATGGTTTAATTGGTTTTGTTACTTATTGCATATTGGTATTTTGTTCTGCAAGACTCTCAGTATTGACTTTTTACCTTTTGATTTTGATTTTTGACTTTGTAGTGACTTTTAAAAGTATCTGAAGATTGACTTGATTTCCCCCCCTTACTATTAGAGAATTTGAGCATATTTCAAATGGTTATTAATAGTATTTCCTCCTTGATAAATTATTTATTCATGTTCTTTGACCAATCGTTCTTTAGGGAATATATGTTATTGATCTTTTGGATTTGAATTGTTTTCTTATAGATTCTAGATTTTAGGTCTTTTATCTGATGTGATTAGTAAAAATGTTTTCCTCAGAATGGTTTTTCTTTTAATTCCAGAGGGAACACTCAAACTTCTTTCTATCATTGTATAATCAAACCCCTATTGATTTTGTCTGCAGCAATTTATTTTTTATGTTTGATAAAAAATGTCCTTTATATCTTTAGCTGAGGTAACATTATATCATTTTTCTTCCAATTTGTGTGTTCATGCATGCGTACATGTGTGAATTTAGCTCTCTGATCACTTAGAGCTTACTTTGATGCATGAGGTGAAATGTGGATCCAAGTAGATTGTGGCCAATTTTTCCAGTGGTTTTTATTGAATAGTAATTTCATTCTCTACAGTTTTTTATTAAGTGTTGGTTTCTCATCCATTAAGCTTTTATATTTATTGGATTCTAATTCTATTTCTGGGTTTCTGTCCTGGTTCATTCTTTTTATTCTTCTATAAAGTATTAAAAATTATCTTATAGTGTATTTTGAGATCTAGTAGTTCTTTGTCTTTCTTTACAAGTTTTCACTTCTAGTTCTTGATATCCATATCCTATTCTTAGTGTGATTTTTTTATTACTTTAATTTTATGAAATAGCCTTTGAACCTGTGGAATATTTTGATTGGTACTGTATTATATCTGGAAGTTAATTTTCCCTGATTTATGCCAAAATCACTTTGGAGTTGTCTTCATGTAGGTCTCTGGTGTGCCTGGATAAGTTAAAGCCTGATGTATTTTATGGTTATTATAAAGAATTTTCAGGGATGGTGGATCATTTTTGTAGGAACATAACATACATAACTATCTTAGTAAAGTAATTCTTTATCTCCATTTGTTTCTTTATTGTAGACTGTTTTGTGTTTTCTAGATATGTAGTCATGTTTGCAAATCAAGATATTTAAATTTTTTATTGTTAATGATTATTCTCCTAAATTCTTTCATACTTTTTGTATTGTTAATATTTCTAAAGATATATTAAATTAGAGAGGTGAGAATAGGTATATTTATTTAATAGTTTTTTTTAAACTAAGAATGTTTCTAGTATTTCTCTATTGTAGAAGTTCTCAAACTTTTTGGTCTGAGGATTCCTGCACACTCTTACATATTTTTGAGGACCTCAAAGAACTTTAAAATTGAAAAAAATAAAAATATTTATTTTATTTAAAATAACAAACCCATATGTGTTAAGATAAATAGCATTTTCATGAAAATAACTTTTTTAAAAAATAAGTTGATTCAGAAGAGTGGCATTGTTTTACATATTTTTGCAAATCTTTTTAATGTCTAGCTTAACTGAAGATAGCTGGTTTCTCATATCTGCTTCTGTATTCAATCTGTTGCAATATGTTGTTTTTGTTGAAGTATATGAAGAAAATCTTGTCTCATACAGAAGTGGTTGAAAAAAGGAGTATTTAGACGTAACAGTTAGTATTATTCTGAAACCAATTTTGACTTCATGTTGCCCCTCTGAAATGGTCTTGGGGGGGATCCCCAAGGATCCATAGAATATACTGTGAAAATTGCTGCTCTTGTATAGGTAATATGGGTTTGAGCTTCAGATCCGTAATTTTTATCTTATGATGGAAATATACTTTGGTTCTTGTATTTTTATTTAAAAAAATATAAATGAGTTCTGTATTTTACCAAAGACTTCTACATTTGATTATTGGATCATGTAGTCTTTATTTTTTCTCTTATTCATATGCTTTATTACACTGACTACTTTTCCGATATTAAACCTTCCTTGAATTCTTTTGAAAATCTTACTTGAATCATGATAAGTTATATTTGATATGCTATTTGCTGTAGTAGGTTTCCAGTTCCTTCCCTCTCCTTCCTTCTTCCACCCCTAGTGGGCAGTGGTGGTGGTGGGGGTAATCTTCAGTGATAGAGGACACCTATCTATACCTGCAGACAATCTATGTATAATATATATATATGTATATATATATGTCCATATATATATTTGTCACATATGGACAAATTCTGCAAAGAGGTATTTTACACTACACACTTTAAAGGGAATATCCACAGTTTTGCTAAAACTAACAATTTTTTAAGATTTGACATCTGTTTCTTCCTAAGAAGTCTTTAGAATAGAGCCCAGTACAGGTCCTCATTGCTTCTAACTCCCAGAGGCCCAACATCTACTTAGCCAGAGGTGGGGAATGTATGATCTCAAGGTCACACATGGCCCTCTAGATCCTCAAGTATGGCCTTTTTTTAAAACCAAAATCCGAAGGGTCACACTTGAGGACCTAGAGGGCCACATGTATCCTTGAGGCTGCAGGTTCCCCACCCTGTTTAGCACTTAGTGAGTACTTGGCAAATGTTTACTGATTAATTTATTGAATGAATTCTAGGAGTCTGAAGGTGGTTGAGAAAAGACAAGATAGTAAATTGGTCTCTGGGGGCTGAGCTCAAAATTTGCTCCACCTCTGTCCCAGAAGACCAAGAAGGAAAGGGATTAAGACACAGCCAGGAGATACCATGCAGACACTTGGCTTTCTGAAGTACCACCCCTGGTATGTTGGCTGTGGTGAGGCTTAGGATCTGAGATGTTTTAAAAGTCTTCTTTTGAGCAGTCCTCTGCTGACCCTTATGTTTCGAAGATGAGACCTGACATGTTTATTTTCTTTGGAGCAGACTGTACATTGCAAATAGGGCAGCTAAGTGGTATACTGGATAGAATGCTGAGCCTGGAATCAGGAAGACTCAGCTTCCTGAGTAAAAATATGGCCTCAGATGTTTACTAATTGTGTGACCCTGGGCAAGTCACTTAACCTGGTTAGTCTCATTTTGCTCATCTGAAAAATGAGCTGGAGAAGGAAATGGCAAACCATTCTAGTGTGTTTGGCAAGAAAATTTCAAATAGGGTTGCAAAGAGTCAGAAACGACTGAAACAAATGAAGAACAATATATTGTATCCAGTGCTTGAAATATGTGGTCTGAGGTGGTTTATGGTCTTCATAGGAGCAGATGCTTTATTGTGCTGAATGTCTAAAGGCTCAGATCTGGGAATTTCCCTTTCCCTTTTGCCTCTGTAACCTACCTTTACATTTATTCATTCGAAATTTTATCTATTTTGCCTAAATTTGATCAGAAGAGGCAGGGTGACATAGAAGGTAGAGAGCTCACCTCAAAGCTGAGAAGACCTAGGTTCAAGTCCTGATACTGACACAGACTGGTGTGTGATCCTGGGCAAGTGAGTTTCAGTGCTAGAGGCTAGTGCTATCAAAATCAAATAGAAACAGATTCCTGTTGGCTGCCTATTGACTTAGAAAACCACACACAACATTATCTATGTTGGATTGGATTTTTCCTTAATTTGTTTAGAGGTTAAAGATCTAGAGTTGAAAGGACCAGAGGTTTCCTGTGCCACAGAAATTACAGGTGCAGTTGCTATTCCTAAATGTTGTCTAGGTTCCTGTTAGATCTTTCCGACTGTATCTTGACTTTGTGACAATTTTATGATAGATTTGAAAAGTATCATTCATTTTTTCCATCTGCCAGGGCAATCCTGCAATATTTTACTTTCCTTCTACTTTTATCTTCATCTAAATACTCTTTTCATCCAACCTCAGCCTTGTGAATTTCCATATAAACTTGTATCTTAACATATAGAGCAATTCAGCTACCCCTTCTGTCAGATCTATTTCTTTGGAGTAGTCTGTTTGCTTTGCCATGATTCTTTGAGTCCCATCTCACCAGATGCTGGTAATACTTATAATATTGCAAATGCTTCTGTGTTAAAATGTCAAGTTTTTGTTTTTCATTTTTTATCAGTAATTTCTGTATTGATTCAGGACATCTGAAACTATATGTGTGTTATGGAATCTGATAAATATAATTAAAAAAAGGCCAGTGTGATGAGAACACAATGGTCAGTGCAAAAAAGTAGAAAATGAAGAGATTGATGGAGACAAACTTCTCAGTACTCACTTAGTACTGACCATGGGGAAGACAGTTCTAAACGGAGGGTTCTGTTTAGGAAAGAGGAATTTATTAAGCTTCAACATAACTCGGCCTAATTAAAATGTCCCTTGAGATTATTCAGTTCCTGGTCTCACTCTGTGCTCATCTTGTGATGACCAGTTTGGTTTCCCAAGACTATCAAGGTGCCTATCTTATACGCACATCTCTCATTGCATACTGGAATAGCTCTCATTGCAATTTAAATAATGAACACTGAATTGGGAGTTAAGCAAACTGGCTTTATTCTAGGCTCTCCAATTTGGGACAATCACTTCACTTCTCTGGGCTCATGGAAAATGAAGAAAAGGTCTAGTCTAACTTTCCCTATATAAATGCTGTACAATTTTGCCTGCCACAAGTCTTAGGGTGTTTGGACTCTTGGTATCTCGGGGTAAAATTGGAAAGAAGGAGAAAACTGGGGAGGGGAAGGACAGGATACACTGAAAAGATGGAAAATCAAGAAAAGTTGGTTTTTAGGTTTATAGCTTTGAAGAAGCAAGGAAAAGGTTTTTCAGACTGAGAAAATCTGCTGTAAATTTGTACATCAAGAAAACATTGAACTACATGATCTCTAAGCCCTGTTCTAACTTGTAATTCTTTGGTTCTTTGAAATACACACTCATTTTGACTCATAAATGATTGCCTGTGATTTTGTTTAGCATAAGATAGTTTCTCAGGGACTGATCATTCCTTGGTGGGCTGATATTTTAACATTCTGGCAACTGGGCTGTTGTGATGATGAACTTCAAGGTCTTTAAATCATATTATATTCCATTTAAAAGTCATATTTCCAAGGGAGGGATATTTTGCCTGATAGCCTTTATCTATCTTAGCTGTTAAAACATTTAGTTAGCTAATATTTATTGTGTAGTGGGAGAATAGTTAAACATTACTGTGCCTATTTAATTAAGACTTGATGCTTTGATTTTATAGCCTATTATATGAATAAACCCTTCAATGTGTTGCTTGATTGCATAGATATTACTGATGTTACAGACATGCCACATTAATGTATCTTTCTATATCTGTTATGCTGGATTAAATTGCTGTATAAAGTTTAATCTACTCCATCAACAAAATTGAGCATTTTAGAAAAAGAATTGATTTTGTACATATCTATAAAATTGCCAAAGGCACGTAGCAAATATTATCTTGAAGTCATTTTTTAAATTGAGTATTTTAATGTGCTCAGTGAATAATTTCTCTCTGCCTGAAAGCCACCGTTGTATCCTGGGAAATATTCAGAGTTGCAGATAAAATTATTTAGATTTGCAGCTTCTTGTCATGGGAGGTGAAGTCCTTTTTATCATTATTAATGTGATGGGAATAGTTCTATTACAGAGGGTCCCTGAACAGCATTCCAATAGCAGCCTGTTCATCACATAAATAATTACAGTTTGGCTTGTATAGAATTATGCCTTCTATTGCCAATTTTCTCCCCATTCCCTATTTAGAAAATGCAAGATATAGTGATCCTCTTGGTTAAAATTTCACCAAGTGTTGACAAAAGGTTAGGTGATTGTGAGAGCCCTGTCCTCTGAGCTAGCTCAGAGGAGGGCTTGCATTTACCATATAGACTTGATTGGGATACAGAAACTCTTTCTTGTAAAAGGCTAAAATTAAACTCCCAGGTGCTGGGAATGCAGTCTTTTATTTTTTTCTTCCAGAAATGGAATTACTTCCATTTTCCTGTTATTCATAGGTATGCCAGGAATGTCTCCCAGGACAGAGATTGAGCTGAAATTCTTAATAATTGCCTTTCTCCCTCAACTACATTTCCATAGTATTGTCCATTTCTGAGTAGGGCTAGTGTAATCATAGTCAAGAAGCAACAAGGTATGGCGATGCACACCTATAGTCCTTGTTGCAGGAGAGGCTTGGGCTGGGGTATTGCTTGAGTTCAGGGGTTCTGAAGGGCAGTAGGGCTGAAGCTGATAGGGTGTCTATACAAGGTTTGGTGCTAGGTCTCCAGGAGTGGAGGACTGCCAGGTTACTTAAGGAGAAGTGAACTATCCTAGATAAGAAAAAATGGAGCAGTTTAAAGTTTCTGTCCTGGGGTGAGATAGAGATTCAGCCTCAAAACAAACACAAACAAAAATGCAAATACAAATAAAATGAAATAAATGAAATAAATAAATAAATAATAAAAATAAGTAAAAATTTAAAATAAAAAATTAATTAAAACAAAAATAAAAAATAAATTAAGTAATAAATAAATAAAATGAAAAAAATAAACCATGAAGAAGGAACATTTTTCTTTGGTGTACCCCTTCTCTTATTTGTGTGCCCTTTGTTTTTCTACTTTTGGTACTTTCTACCTTCTCCTCTTCTCTTTTGTACCCATTTCTCTCATAGCCTTTGCCTTTCTCTTTTTCCAAACCTAGGGAAGGATTATCATCAAGATTGGACTGAAAATTTATTCATACTATATTATTAATGACTGATAGTGACTCAGTATGTCAGCCCTTCCAGGAATGGCTGAATTTTAATAGTAATCAAAGTCTTGAAATAAAGGAATGAAACTCTTAACAGTAAAATAAATTTCTGGGCATTAGTCAGTAAGTGGTTGAAGTATATTTCACTTCTGATTTAAATAGTTCAGTTACTTATATTCCTTTTGTAATAATCCCACTTTGTTGTCTGAGAATTTCTATTCTTTTCCCCTGTGCTGTGGAAAAAGCAGTCCAGGGTTAGTATAATGTAACAGAACTGGAAAGGAGGACTTAAAGATAAATCTTCCAAGTGGCTTTTCAGAATACTGACCTTCTGAGGAGCTAGAATAACTGAGGCAACTTTTCCTCTTCCCATCCCCTCAGTCTTCCATTTATATTCCAATTAAAACCGGGAATAAATTTTGCCCCGTGGCTTTTAAGAGTTCTCAAAATTATATAACTTTCTTGTTGTTTTCCTGCATTGAGAATATGTGAGGTTGTCACTCAAGAGTTATAGAGGCTGAGAACGTGTGGATGGGTTGTGTGATCTTCCTTGATGAAGATACCTGGATTAGTGACATTATAGATCTCTTGACATATCAGACTATTATATTGCAGAAATACTTCAAAAGGTCATATTTTGCTTCAGAGACAGCAGGTCAGGGGCCAGCTGAAAGAATAAACTCCATTCTGTACTGAATCAGGCTAAGGGAGAAATTGGTAAGGAACAGTGGAAGGGACAGTAGGAGAGCTAATCCCTGATGAAGAAGAGAGGCTTGCTAGGCCAAGACTGAAAAATATCCATGGGGACTTCCATCGACACGGAGGTGAGTTATATTGTCTCAACTGGTTTGTTACAGAAATGAAATGAGAGGCAAAAACCATGGTTGCTCATCTGTGTCTGACTCCTTGTGATCCCATGGACCATAGCACAACAGCACTGTCCATGGTGTTTTCTGGGCAGAGACACTGGAGTGGTTTGTTATTTCCTTCTTCACTGGATTAAGGCAAACATAGGTTTATGACTTGCTCAGGGTCACATAGCTAGTAAGTGGCCAAATTTGAACTCAGGTCTTCCTGATTCCAGTCCCAGCTCTCTATCCACTGAGCCACCTAGCTTCTTTCGAATGCTATAGTGTTGTTGTCATTTAGTCATTTTTCAGTCTTGTCTGACTTTTTATGATTCCATTTTCTTGCCAAAGATAGTGGTGTGATTTGTCATTTTCTTCTCTTGCTCATTTTACAGATTAGGAAACTGAGGCAAACAAAGTTAAATGACTTGCCCAAGGTCACACAGTCATTAAATGTCTGAGGCCAGATTTGAACCTAGGAAGATGAGTCTTCCTAACTTTCGGCCCAGTATTTTGTTCCCTATACCCCTTAGCTGCCCCTGACTACCAAAACAGTATATATTAAAAATGCTTCTGAAAGAAGCTTTCACCTCTTAGAATTAGGGTCAAAATTTTTACTTTTATATACTGACACACATTTTGACATTCAGGACAGTGAGTAAAAGACAGCCAGAAAACAAAAACAAAAAGCTGTCCTCAGAGGGCACCAACATTGACCTTGTTACCCCACTGGCTCACAAGGCATGTAGGGGAAACAACATATGGAAGAAATGTAACAAACATCAATAACTGGAGAAACTTCCATTGGGTGGATTATGGTAGTGTTCATTAACAGATGTTTAAAGTCAAGGCTTCAGAATTACTTGTGGAATCCTTATAAATATGAATTTCCTGTAATTCACATTTTACAAGAATTCCTATCAACGGTCTCACAGCATGAAAAATACCCCCACACGCATTAGGAAAACCTTCCTGTTTAAAACTAGATTGATCCTGCATTTACATGGCAAAAGAAGACTATTACACTGCAGGCAGTAAAAGCCTCATTTCAGAGATATTGAGAAAAAACTCAAAATAATTCACTTCTTCCCAGGCCATTCGACAACTACTAGATTTTCCTTCACAAAATAAAATGAAATTTCACCACCTGCCGTTTAAAATCTCCAATTAATTCTGTGAAAAAAGTGTCTTCATTTTAAAAAGTCAATATGTAAATTTCTCCAAACTGGGAATAGACATTTCCTCAGGTGAACTATGTAACCTTTTGCTACTTACTATCTGTAACTAAAGGAGCCTGGCAGACTTCAAGAACAAGTCAGAACTGATTTTCACTTAATTGCTTAGGAATGAAACCCCTATCTATTAAATAGATTTAGTTATTTAAGATTATGGATAATTCAAATATCACTTGTTATGTACTTTTAATGGAAATGATAGGAAAGGATTACCTATACCCTGTTAACATGTCACCTGTGAATTAAGGCAAATGTTTTTTTTTAAGCAGAAACCAGCAAAAAAGGAAAGGGAAAGGAAAGAGCAGGGTGGGGGATGGAGGGAGGGGCAAGAGACAGAGACACACACAGAGACATAGAGAGACAGAGAGAGAGAGATAGAGACAGCAACAGAGAGAGAAAAAGAGACACCAAGAGGGAGACAGAGAGACAAAGACAGAAAGACAGATATAGATACATGGAGAGAGAGAAAGAGAGAGATAGAGGAGAGAGAGGGAGAAAGAGGGAGAGGGAGGTGGAAGGAGGAGGCAATAACAGGTTCTTTCTTTCCTTGAAATTTTGAAAGTGAAGTCACTTTGAGGCAAAACCTGTAGGAATTAGAATCATCCTTGTGGCACAGTTTTAAAACCAGCAGGAAGACATGGCTCTTTTTCCTTTCCTTCAGTCTTTTGATACCAGGACCTATCATGATTTCTAGGAGTTAAGTACTTGGGGATCTTTGACAGTATCTTTGACTTTGCTATTAGATTAAACTTCAGAATATCTAGGCATGAAGGATTAGTGGAAAAGGAGAATATCATATATATATATGTATATATATATATATATATATATATATACACACACACACACAAACAAAATATGTATAAATATTAAATAACCAGTTAACTGGTTAAAATAACCAGTCAATTCTTTCTTTCCTGAAAATTTATGAAGGCAAGAAATGACAAGGACAGAATTAGAGAGAATGGCTAGTGGATGTTTTAAATAGGACCTCGTTTCTCATGTATGAGATGTGGAAAGGAACAGTGAATACATGGTATTCAAGATCTAGTAAGTGAGCCTGTAATGTTTCCTTTTTGCTTATATTATATCAGATCTGAACTTCTCTGCTTAAGTTTTCAAGGACCTTATAATCTGTCACTTTCTGATCTATCCAACAGGAGTGTTGGATTTGAAGTCAGAACACCTGGATGTGAATCCTGGTTCTTCTACTTGTTATTTGTGGAATCCTGTGCATGAAATAATCTCTTGGGACCTCAGTTTCCTTTTATTTAAAATCAAGGCATTGGATTAGATGACCTTTTAATTCATTAAAGAGTTCAGATTTTATGAGTCTACTCCCAAACCCTCCAAACTCTACATTCTAGTCAGATCATTTTTCTTACTTTTCTGTTTTGCCATACCCTCTTCCTGCCCTTCCCCATGATACAAATTTTCCTCCTCCTGTGAGTTGCTCATTCTGTTCTCCACATCTGGTATTCCCTTTTCCTCTTCTCCATTTATATGTCCACAAACTATTTGTTAATGCCCAGATGAAATCTCACTCTGCTTGGACAAGGCTTTCTTTGAGTATAATCTCCCACATATCCTCCCTATTTCTTTTTCCACTTGTTGAGGGCATCTTGGCAGTTCAGTGGATAGAAAGCTGGCATTATGAAGACCTAAACTCAAATTTAGCCTCAGGCATTTCCTACCTTGACACCCTGGGAAAGTCACTTAACCTACATCTCAATTTCCTCAATTGTAAAATGGGGATAATAGCACCTACCTCCCAGAGTTGTTGTGAGGATCAAATGTGATAGTCTATGTAAAATGTTTAGTGTAGTGCCTGTACATAGTAGGTACTTGATAAATGTTTAGTTCTCTTCCCAGTACTAACCTATCTGTATCTATTAGCATTTATAAAACTATACCATGCTTATCTAATACATGAGTATAATTAAATATATATTTTTTAAAATGTCAGTGTGTATATCAACACAGAGATACATGTTCATATCTATTATTCTCTCTTTTTCTTGGGGAGTATGCGTATGAGTGCATGTGAATATTTGTGATTTGCATAAGTTTCTTTTGGATAGGAACACCATTTTTTGTGCCTTCTGTACCCTTACTGTCTTGTATACAATACTAGGGAGGCAGTTGATGCTCAATTGCTGTTTGACGATGAAAGAATGATTTGAAAATAAATGAACATTTGTAATATTGTAGGTGGTGAAGAGAAAAAGTGGTGCTATGAGGAGTGATAACTATTAGAACACTATGCAAATATGTTTTGTTTGTGCATGTAATGCTATATGCTGATGTAGAATGGCTGGCTGCTTTATAGCTAGATGCAGCACACTTTTTTCTGCACTCTGGTATTAGTGAGGAGTACGCATTCTCTTACAGCAAAGGCTCATTTACTGAGGTTTTCATGTTAGATATATTTAAGTTGAATTAGAGTAGTTATGCAAAAAAAAAAAAACAGCTTGAGTCCCACCAGGGAGCTATATCTTCAAAGCACTTACATTTGAATCCTTGATGGAAATAGTCTGCAAACATTTATGGTTGAGCTTACATGATAATACTGAATGAAAGTGAATCAGTATGTGGGTTATGAGAGCTAGGTGGGGAAAATGATCTGAAGTTAAAGGACTTGGGTTTGAATCCTAGTTCAACTACTCATTATTTATGATTAAATAATAAAAAGGATAGCTGGCATTTAAATAGTGCCTGTTATTTGTCAGGTGCTGTGCTAAGCATTTTACAACTATTATCTCATTTGATCCTCAAACAACCCTGGGAAGTAGGTATTGTTTTTATCCCAGTTTTATAGTTGAAGAAACTGAGGCAAACAGTTTAAACAACTTGCTCAGGATCACACAGCTAGTAAGTGTCTGAGGTTGCATCTGAATTCAGGTCTTCTTGATCTAGGTCTGGTGCTCTATCCACTTCATTTCCTAGCTTCCTGTTTTGTTACCAGATAACAAGCAAGTCACTTAGTTGCTGTAGTTTTCTTATCTTAAAATGAAAGTCCCAGATAATCAGGAATTCTTAACTGGGGGTCTGTGAACTTTTTTGTTTGTTTTTTTAAATAGATAACTATTTCAACATAATTGGTTTTCTTTGTAATTTTATATCTTTTAAATGAGGTTCCCCAAGACAAATTAGATGGAGGATTTGGTGGTAAAGAGGCAGCCAGGTGGGAGAATAGCAGGGTAGATATTCATGGCATGAGAGTGACCCTACCTTGCCACCCACCATTAGGTCTTAGGGGCAAAATATTTGAAAATCACTCTCATTACACCCGGACAGGATGATGAGAGTCAGGGAGTGCCATTGACTGGGTGGTGGTGTCCAAATTGGTTCCAAGACATTATGCTATCACAAAATATAAAATGAGAATGTAAAATGAAACCTTTGACAATGTCACCATATTTTACTTCCTTTACTATTTCAAAACGGTGATAGAAGGGAACGGATTGTATGACTGTCTTCACAAATGATTTTTGTTTTTGAACAAGCAGATAGCCTTAACCATGTGTCCTTTCACTTTTGTTTCAGTGTGGAATTCCCATCTTTGGGGGGTGGTAGTGGTGTGTTACTTTAAACCTTGTAATTTCTAGTGGCAGTTCTGGTTGCAAATCATTCCATAGGTGGACAATGATAAATAAAGGATATGGCTGGCACAGTCATGTGTAAGACATTTATGGCTTATTTTGGAAAGCTCATAAATCCAAGGCAATATGTCAACTGTGCAAAACATTTACGTGAATTGTTTCTTGTGGAAATTTCTTTCGCTGTGCTCTCTTTGGCCTAATCAGTTATTTGCGCATTTATTTATTCCGTTGTTTGATTGGGACTGTGTTTCATCTCTGAAAGCTCAAAGATCTCTTCAAAAGTTACGCTAATAGCACAAAGCCTGCATGAGGCTTGGGAGAAAAAGAAAAATGGGAAAGAAGGAAAAAACCTGATACGCAAAGAATGGGCCTCTATTTATTCTCTTAAATAAGGGAAAATGTGCGTAAAGAGATAATTGGACACATTTTTCTGACACTGTTAGCATTGCTAATGAATATGTTGTCAAATCATCTAGTGTTCATCATTGTAGCCATGCACAACAGCCAATCCGATAGGACTGCTTTATTGTTAAGTATGGGGTTGAGTTGTCTAGTTGGAAAATACCTTGAGTTTGATGTATTTAAATACTGTAGCTACTTATTTGAATACAGAATGTATTGTACTTTGTACGTGTGTCTTGTTAGAATAATTTCTCAATGTAGCAGACTCTGTCAATGTAGTTTCAGAGGTCCTAATAACCTCCTTTTCACGCCAGAGCATTTTCAGAGTCTTTCTATTTCTTTTCCACTTGTAGAGGTTTTTCAGGTTTGATTACAGCCTGAGTATAAAATTAGAGAGTGGTGTGCTGAATTTATTTGACCATTTATCCATTTGAATGTTGGTAAATTAATTTGTTTATTATCCACATAAACAAAGATCAGTTTTTCCTTAAGAGTTTAGCTGTGATTAAACATTATATATGTATGTATATGTGCATATATGTTACATATATCAACTAAATTTGTGAATTTAAATAGTTAATATGACTCCTTTTGTGAGAGTTTTATTAAGTCATTGCTTCCTATTATAGAATTATTTCAGTTTTTCAGTCTTTTTTCCATAATAATTTTCTGCTGATTTATGAATGCATTCTAATAACTTGTAGATCAGTTTATCTCTACCCCTTCCTCCTCTTGCTTCCCCCTATCTTAGCTTTCACTCCTTCTATCCTTTGTAGGAAAGAGTAAACATAAATCTGAAGAATAATTAAGGAAAACTAGGATGTTTTCTTAAAATCCCAAGATGGTTTGATAACTTTAAATTAAACTTTCTATTTTTCATTTTGAACTAAGAATAAATTGTTATGAATGTTCCTGTATATTGTATATTAAATGTGTGCCATACTCATATCACACATTAACATTTTTATTTCCACTGGGGTTTCAGTTACAGTCAGATTTTTTGGTTCATTGGCCTGATGTGTAGGGCATCCAGTAACTATATCTGAAGGTAGGAAAAAATAAAGCTTTATTTTTCTTAGAAAAAAATTTCCTAGTGAGGACTTAGAAGATTTTGTAAAAGTTTAAAGAGAGATTTCTGAGCTAGCAGTATCTGTTTGGGTTTTTGCTTAATGGAAAGTTGAAAACATTCCTTTTTTTTTTTTTTTTTTTTACCATACCTTTCCTCCAATATAATTAAGTTAAATAAATAATTTTATTGTATGACTAAGGTGCCCAATTGTTTTCAGCTGATTTACTCTTTATCTCCTAATGGTCTTCTGTATATTTGTTACCACCTTGTTTTCAAACTCTCCACTGCTTTTCGACTAGCCATGTCACCTGTCTGATATATTTTCCCTACGACCATCATCACTAACCCATGTTGAACACATTTAGTTTCATGTCCAACCCAGTTAAATATTTAAGTGCCTATCATGTGCCAGAAACTGTTAAGCCTTAGAATACAAAGAAAGGTAAAAAACAGTCCCTGTCCTTGAGCAGCTCGCGATCATTGGTAACTTTAGTCAGAGTACTTTCAATTGAATGAAGAGGTCAGAAGAGAGTGAGAAGAGAAGAAGTAGCGATGGTATTGAAGATTGCCTTCGCAAGGAGTTTAGCCACAAAAGGCAGGAAAGCTATGGGAACAATAATTAGCAGGGGTGGAATGATCAAGTAAGGAATTTTGAGGTTGGAGAAGACATGGACATATTTTTAGGCAGTAAGAAAGCAGTCAGTAGACAGGGAGAGATTGCTAAGTGAGGGAGTGGAGACTATAGAGCGGGCAGTCTGCTGGGGCGGTCAGAATGGAATAGGATCCCTAGCATACATGTAGTGGGGTTGGCCTTGATAAAGAGGGGAGCCATCTCAGCATGTGAGATGGGGGAAAGGAGATTATAGGAGCAGAAAGCATGACCATTCTTGGCAGCCTAGCAATAGATCGTTACTCCAAATTTCCTAACTTGGACACAGTGTTGGTAAGAATGCACAAAAGCTGTGGTGAAGGAGGACGCACTTGGTAAATAGTGATCTCATTTTTTTTCCCTTCAGTAAAATATGAAAAGAGTACAGTCTGCAAATTCAGGAAGAAAATTGCATTTTCCTCTTATAACTTTTCTTTTTTTTGTCTTCTCATAGTTTAATCAGAAGTACAACAGTACTTCATAGCATTGCCCTTGATGCCACAACCATTTATTTTAATTATTGTGACTCTTCTTTATAGCATTTAGCACTGGCTGAGAGGTTATTTTGTGATATTGTTTCATCTATCAAGTATTGATTGAGCATGTCCTGTGTACATAGCGTTGCTACAAACTGCAGACTAATAGGAAATTAACCAGAGGGCACAATTTTTTTTACATATGGACCTTTATGCTGTAGAGAGTAGAGTCCTGGACATTGGGTAAGGGAGACATGGGTAGAAATTTGCAGCTAAATTAGCTGAATAGTTGTGAAGAAGTCACTTCAACTCTAGGAGTGTGAGACAATGAAGACCTTGATTAAGGTGATGGCAATATCAGAGGAGAGATGGGAACGTATGTGAGAGCTGTTACGAAGGGAAAATCAATAGGTCTTGGCAACAGATCGGATATAGAGGGTAAGAGAGATACACATGCTTGCTCATGCCAAATTCCAGAGCATGTCTTGACAAAACTAATTATCTGACACAAACGACTTCCTTTGAACACACTGTTATTGTTTTGTGCAGACTCCCCATGCTTCTATTAATTCTTTGCAATGGGCATTTGTACATAGTCGTTTAAAATGCACTTTTTTTCTTCTTCATGAACATCATGAAATGACATGACCAGGCAATCAGTGAAACAAAGCTTCTTGTTACCCTTGGTGGTATAATGAAGCCAACTTCTTCAATTCCCTTATTTACCTCTTTGAGCAGAAACTCTGAGCCACCCTTCCATTTAATGATAGCTTTTTACATCTTCTAATTTCAATTTTGGTGAAAAGATCAAGATTGTGTTTCAGTTTATTATTGGACAAAAATCTCCCATTGGGAGTTTGGTCAGTTAAATTAATGGTCATAGATGTGACAAAAATGAAATGATTGCTAGTACCCTCAGTCCTCTCTTCGGGTCCTCCACCACAGTCACTATATCTAAGTGTTTTACCTAAGCCCTGGGCATACAAAGAAAGCAAGAAACATGGTCCCCACTCTCCTGGAATTAATTTTCTAACAGGAGAGATATTATATAAATAAATACATAGAATGTCACTAGAAGGTAGTCTGATGGAAGGCACTAGTAGTCTGTGAAGACTAGGAAAGGCATCCCCAGAAGGTCAGATTTGTGCTGCATCTTCAGAGAAAGCTAGAAGATAAGAGTTAAGAATAGAAAGCATTCCAGGCAAGGATGATAACTAGTACAAAGGCACGGAGGTGAGAGATGAAGTATTATGTGTGGAGAATATTTAAGTAGGCCAGAGTAGCTGGATTGTTGAGTTCATGGAGAAGATTTGAAAGGCAGGAAGGGCTTTAAATTCCAAACATGATTTTCTAGTTGATTCTGGATTCTTTAGGTATGTTCTGGAGGGACTCTTGTCTGAGTATGAGTTTAACTAGAAAAGAATTTGAAGTCCCTCCAAACTCTGAGATACTGTGATTCATATTTGGGAAACCAGGCCATAGCACTGATTTCTACTGTTATCATATGCAGTTAGCTTCTTGACTAAAGTAACAAATAATTATTATCAAGAATAAAAATTTAAATAAAAATTCAAGTCATGAATTTTGTTGACTGTTGGGCTATGTCAGGTATTCCTCTATTTGGTAGAATTTAATAAGAACAAAAGTAAGAGCCAGATAAAGTACTCAAGGCAGATTTGAGGAAGAAGGGACCAAGGAAGGCTTCGTGAAAAAAGATGGGGCTTGAACCTGAATCGAAATTTTCTTTAAAAAAAAACCCCAACATCAAACTGCAATGATTTTTTTGGGAAAGGCTTAATTTATTATCCACTGATATACAAAAAACATTCACATTCGTCAAGAAAGCAAAAGAAAAACAGTAGAAAAAAAACACAAAGATGATAGCAGCAACCAAAAACCTCTCGGCAGCTGGATCAGATGATAAAAGAAATGGTTGTAGATGATGTTAACATATAACTGCATGCTTTCAGCTCGACTCAGTGAGTTGCTTCTTAGTGCTTCCTATTGGTGAGGCCCAGCACCAGGCCATCAGGAATTTTGTGACTTACAGATGGTTAAAAGAAACAAGAGCTGCGTCCATTAGCTGTAACAAGGCATTGCCTATATTTCTTGTATTTAACATGAGTTTCATTTGATGTCTAATGCTGCTTTATTTACATAATTACAGCCAGTCTGGGCCTTGTCACATTAATAAGTCAGCACCCTCAGAATTGAAATCAGGACTTCTAATTCTCAGGCTGTTTTCATACCAGCTCCAGAATATCTGGATGCAAAGTAGAAACATTCAGTCAATCAATTAGGAGTAAAATGGCAGAGTAATTTCTTATAATTATATATGCCAATATAAAGGTGTTGCTATTGGTCAGCCCAGGAAGACTCCCCCTGATCATGATAATTTTTCCATCTTCACACATTTTAGCCCGTAGCCTGTAGCAACAGTATTGCCAGAGAAGTGGAGTTGCAAACAAACTGTAAAAAAATCATTACAAGTAATGAGTGGTGTATTCATTATCAATATGTACTTCACCTAGCCTGTGAATGCTTGTGGTTTTAATGAAAATCTGACTATTGCACATGTGAAGAAACATAAAATGGAAAACAGTGGGAGAAGACAAAGGAACGGACCTGTAGGATCTGAGGCAATTAGTGACATTTTAGTTTTACTTAATAATTAAACTTGTGAAATATTGTTAAACCCATTTAAAGAAAAGATAAATGAAGCACAGTGGTGTGAATATTACGGACACCAATTCAGAGCCATTCAGAAAGAGTTAACAGTCAATCATAGTTATTAGATTGCAGACGGTCCTTTGGAGCTTCATTTTTTTCCATCTGAAATCAGCCATTAGAGTGCCTTTCAATTAATAAAGGAGCATTTCTTTGGTTTCTGAACTGAGCCAAGCCCAGTGGATGCAAAGGCACAAACAAAAAATGTTTCCGTGACATCAGGAAGATTACAGAGGAAATGACACAGAGAAGTCAGTACAGAATATATTCAGAATAAATACCAGAGATTTTCTTTTTTTGATCATGGGGTTGGGGAGGATGTATGTACCAGCTGTTGTAAGGATGTATGTACCAGCTGTTGTAAGGATGTATGTACCAGCTGTTGTAAGGATTGGGAAAGCCCAAATGAAGATGATGCTTGAGCTGGACTTTTAAGGAATCTATAGAGAAGGAATTGGCAAACACTCCAGTATCTTTGCCCACAAAACCCCAAATGGGGTCAAGAAGAGTTGAACATGGTGACAATGACTGAATAACAACAACAAAAAGGGATTCTAAGAGTCAGAAATGACGAATGAATGTCTATACCAGACATGGAGGAAGGATGAGTAGTATTGTCTGTGAGGAACAACTAAGTAAGCCAGTTAATCTACAACATGAGTTGGAGAGGGAAGTAATTTCTAAAGTCTGGAAAAATTGGCTGGAGCCAAATTGTGAAGGTCTTTAAATGAAATCTTTAAAAGAAAGGTCTTTAAAAGTCCAAAAAGGTCTTTAAAACAATTTTGTATTTTTTCCTAGAGGCAGTAAGGCATCACTAGAGCTTTTTTTTTTGAGCATTGTAGTAAGATGATCAAAAGTTTGTGCTTTAGGAATATCAGTTTGGTGGCTGTGAGGCAGGGAGGGGATAGAAGATATTGTAATAGTCTAGCTAGGAAATGATGAGAGCCTGAATATAAGTTGAGGAAAAGGGGGTAGATGTGAGAAATGTTGTAGAGGTTGAATTGATAAGAGTTGGCAACTGATTTTATTTGGATATGGAGAAGGGAGGGAGGGAGAAGTAGAGGATGGGTCAGGTTGTATATCTGGGTGCCTGGAATCATTATATCTAATATAACATGAAAAAAGGGGAATGAGGCAGAAAGAAGCCAAGCACATGTAGAGAAAACAAAGTCTTTCTAATGTAATGGGAAAATGTTTTTGAAATAATAGTAGAAATTGAGAATTAGATTATTGATATTTCTAAATTTATAAAATGGTTCCATTTGACTATCGCAAGACACAATTAAACATATGCAGATTAGTGTTTAAAAACCTCATTAAGTTTATATCATAGTATTAAATTAGTAACATTCGTAGGAAACTGCTATTTAATAGTTTTTTTCTTCATATGAATAATATATTTTAATCGGATAGGAGTATTTGCATAAGTTACAGCAAAGATCAGAGTTGACCAATATCCCCTCCTAATGAAGTATTTATCACATGGCAAGTCATCCATTTCTTTTACTTTGGCACTTGTTAAATTCCATATTAGATGAGAAGAATGCTTTTATAAAAGGTCAGGCCTCCTAGAAATCCTATCTTTACTTTTCAATGAAATATTATGATGACAACAATCTATAGCCATGAAGAACGATATTAGAAATTTAATATATTTTCAAATAAGAATGTGTAGATCGCATTAACATTAAGCTAATAAAAATCATTTTTATATCAACTTCATACCAATTTTAATTCTCTCTGGTGACAATTGTGACACACAGAATGACTGCAGTTGAACAAGATGATTTGCCTTGTATATGGACTTTCCATAATCCTGTAGTCTATAATATCTTTTCTTCTTGGAAAATTATCTTGTATACTGTAAAGCATAAACTCCTTGAGTCTCTCCATTTTTCTCAATAATCTATTAGGCTTAATGAGCTATATTTAAAAAAATTTCTTTTTAAATTTATTTTTATGAAGTGTAGCCTCAGTAGTAAATCACATTAAAAATGTTTATTGTCACATTAACTTTCTTGCTTACATATACAGATTATGGATAGTAAATGCCTTAGATTTCCGTAAAGTATTCAGGATAGATAATCACAATGGGGAGGTTTTTTTTGTCTCCACTGTCAAGCATCAATTTCAGATGTGAGACATTAAAATATTGTATACATATTTCTATTTTGCCTCAAATAATTTTATTATTTTTCTGATAAAACTGCATTTTGTAAGATATTAATTTCTGAGCTTAGATGTTTATTTTTTGATTTTATCATAACTTAAATACATCTTTTATTGATTAGTGTTTTTTCTCACTTGTCTGAATGCACAAAAGAATTTTAGTTCCAATGAAATGAAATACTGGTGCATTAACAGAAAATGCATTCATTTCAGCTCTTTCTAGTTGAAGAATGGTTAAAATACATATATTCTGATTTCATTTTCCTGTGGGGGAAATGGATCCACATTTATTATGAACTAGGTGCAACGACATGTTCATGTTGTGAATTTCCTTCCTCTGCAGCACTACTTTCATCAAAGTAATAAAATTGATGTGGAGATCAGTGAGCAATAATCAAAGGTGTTTTTACTTTACTAGGGTGTTTGATATTTTCTATCCATAACACATTGAGAGACCAATTTATGATCCATAGGAAAAATAAAAGATTAGAACTAAATTTGTATAGTCTGTATATAATTTTCTGAATTCACGGTTTAAAAGGTATGATTATCTTCTCTCTGTCTCTCCCTCTCATTTTCTCTTTTCATTCTGTTACTTGCTATTTAATAATCATATTCAATTCAATAATTATAGTGATTTTACAAGAAGAGTCAGATATCAACCACCTTTCAATAAATTTCTAATCAGGGTGCACTGGAAAGAGCACTAGCTTTGGATTCAGAGAACTTGGGTTCCAAACATGTCTCCCATACTTATTCCTTATATTATCTTGAAAAAAATCACAATTCTCCTGAGCTTTAGTTTCCTCATTTGTAAAATGAGAAGGTTGGACTATATAATCTCTGAGGTCCTTCCAAGCATTGAGTTGATGCACTTATGGCATATGAATGTCATGGGATCATGGCCAATTCTTGCTTCTTCATTGATGACCTGGTTGTTGCAGAAGGAAAGAGCCACCCATTTGGCCACATCTGTTAGTGCTAAATGCTCTGATGGGGGCAGATCCACTTAGCAGCAGAAGTGAGAGGAAATAGAGCTTACACAGTCCCCTGGAATCTTTTAGAAAATGTCACATGGATCTCATTAGTTGTTCATAATCTCCTTTACACATCAAGCTACCTCAGCTTGCTGAGGTTATTTAGTATAATATCAATGAATGTGGTTTGCTACATGGGGATATGCTGGAGCCAGCTTGTTAAATTTTCACTGTGAGCATTTATTTACACCTCAGAAATCAGTAAATCAATAAACACTGATTGTTTACTACAAATTTTGTTGATTGGCTAGACTTTGGTGCATCATGCTTTTTGGAGAGGTGGTTGTTAAACATATGTCTAGCACAGTCCTAGGTGTAATGTGATTGTCTAGAAGGACTATCAGATCTGAAGAACACAGTCTTTTCAGCTGATCCTCTTCTTTTATCATGTAAATTACATACCTTGGCTAGAATCTGGGGTTTTAGTCATAGATTAGGGTAGGATTTTGTTCTAGAGAGTATAGATAGTTCTTAGATGAGTAAACAACTAATTTTTATAATTAATAATTATAAAATTATATTATAAAAATCATAAAATGTATTATGGTATATAATGTACTATTTATAAATTATGAAATTAATAAGCAAATGTTGATTAAGTACCAGTGTTACTATTTGCAAGGTGCACTATTTGCATGGTCCCTAATTTCTGTATCTTATCATACTACTGACTTCATTATTGCACATAGTATTTGCCATTATGAACAAAATTTAACATTTATTGGACAAATTTAAAATAGCTTTAATAGTAGAATGAAATATAGTATACTTTCCAAATGTTGATATGAATACATTGGTGAAAAATGCTATCCTTTATCATTCAAGCCTGTGCTCTAAATTTTCAGTGCTTTGTTTTTGACTATTTCCCTAGAACAATTTCATTTACTTTTTCTATGGTGGCATTCAAAGAAGGTAGGACAAATTCCTTTCTATTGTGCTAAGCATTTTTAGGTAAATCACTGATATGGATAGAATTTTTATTCTCTGTTTTATATTTTGATTTATTTTTGGAGGTTCAGAAAATGCCTTGCATGGACTTGAAATAGTTTGTGGGGTATATATATCAGAGCTGTATAACAAACGACTCCTATTTTCTATACTATTCCTTTGACATTTAACATTTTATTGTTACTTAGCTGTTTAGGTCAGCATCTTGAACAAATATTTATTATACTAAGCTCTTTGCTTATAAATGAGTAAATGGTATGGTCTTCACCTTTAAGGAGATTATGGTCTACTGAAATAAACAGGACATGCATACTACCTTGCACCAAAGAAGGACTGCTAAAAGGCCATGGCCAAGGTACCAAGAAAGATGGTAAGAAGCATAAGTACAATCTCAAGGATTGTGAATAAGGTGTTGAATCAGGTACATCCCAATGAAGGCATCTTATCCAATGTGGTAGGCATGATAAACTCATTCATCAAGGAAATCTTTGAGTGCAGTGCTGGCAGTGAGGCATCTGGCCTGGTGCACTACACCAAGTGCTTCACCATCAGGTCCTGAGAGATCCAGACAGCTATATGCCTGCTGCTGCCCAGGGAACTGGTCAAGCATATCATGTCCACGGGCACCAAGGCCATCATCAACTACACCAGCTCCAAGTAGACTTTGTTGTGAAGACCTTAAAACTAAAACCCCAATAACACAATGATGCTTATTTGGAACATTGCAGAATACTACGTTCAAAGGGAAATAGGGTAGGTAGTGAATGGTGGGCATGAGTAGGCTAGAGTCTATTGCTCATGAGGATTTGTACTTGAGAAGTTGTATAAATGGTAAAGGATATCAGATAAACATATGACCAGAGAAGAAGGTAGGTCAGTAATGTAGTAAGACTAAAGAATGCCTGATGAGTAGCCTGAGTGTTCCAATAGTTCTACTTAATGTGTAGGTCTTTAGAGAACCTTCCCTTGGCTCTTCTCAAGCCATGTTAGGTAGAACCCTGTGGAATATGTAAGACATGTGGAATATGTGGACATAAGTAAGAATCCAATAATACTGGCAGAAAGAGTACCTGCATCCAGCAATGTATGGTATGTTTCTTGTCTTACTCATTATTTTGTAAACTTTTTGAAATCTTAAGGTCTCTAAGTAGGTCATACATGATACTTGTGTCCTCTGTGACATTTAGCTGAATGCCTTGTTCATAGTAGACACCTAAGAGAGCTAAAATAAAAATAATCTTTTTACTTAAAAGGAAATTCATTTGATCTCTCCATTTTAATGGGCTCCATCCTCCTTAAATATTTCTTTACTTTTAAGAAAATTTTTTGGACTGCTCCTATGCTTTTAATGGTGAAGGGAAGGGTTGGGGATGAAACTCCCTCTATTAAAACAGTTCAGCATCTGCCCTATAGTTTCTAGTCTTGCAGCCTTGATTGAAACCCTGAGAGGTTAAATTTCTTGGCCAAGGTCACAATAGCCACTCTGTGACAGAGATGGGATTTGAAGTAGGTCTTCCCGGGCTTGAGGGCTCCTGAAGTCCACTGTTCCTGTGCTGCATTATATTCATTTGTCCTGGGTCTCCAGAAGACCTTCACCTATCATCATCATTCTGTGATGCTTTCTTCAACATTTAGGTGGGTGGGAAAAATAGTAGGGAAGGTGAAGCTGCTACAAAAATTCTTAATATATTCCAAACTAAAATCTTAATTATTTTAGGTTATTTGTTTCTCTGAATACCATTCTGAGTCTCTGATGTCACAGGTAGTAGAGAGGTAACTTGATGTTTATATGTTAGTGGTACTCACCAGATTTCTTCCTTAACATAGACTAATTTTTTAAAAACATCTCTTTTCTTACCGTCTCCTACAAATTGGTTGTCTCCTCTGCACTCTATTTTGCATCTTTACTTTCCTTGGTTATATTTCCATATTGTCTTATGATTTTTCTACCTGTTCTTATTTTGTGTTTATTTCAAAGGCTCAAAGGAGATGACATATATCTCAATTCATGGATGGACATTTGTTGGGGATGGAAGCTCAATTCCATGTGGACAGTCTCGGGCAGACATTAATTTTTTGCCTAACATATTTATTTCACCTCTTTGTAACTGCTCTGGGTTAGCTACACATTCTTGTTGACTTAGCTTTCCCCTGTGGTAAACTTGTTGTAGAAATAGTTGAACCAAGGTTTATTTCATATGAGACTTGAATAACTTCATTTCCTTAGTTTCTTCTAGTTTTCCTTGTATATATTTTTGAGAAGTAAATGCTATATGCTAGGATAAAGAAATAAAAATGGATCACAACATTATATAACATAAGAAGTGGAATATTAGATTAGGACAATGATCCATGTAGTCCAGTAATATTAGTAATTTATCTACGTCATTTAAAAATTTTCAAAGCTGTTTATGGACATTGTCATGGGAGGAATCATGATGAAGTGGAAAGGAAGACCTTGGTTCATAACCCAGCTCTGGTTCAAATCTTGGACCTGACATTTGCTACCTGTGTGACCCTAAGCAAAGCTCTTACTCTCTGGGCCTCAGTTTCCTCATCTGTAAAATAAAGAAGTTGGATCTCTGGTCTCTAAGGTTCCTTCCAGCTCTAAATCTACGATGATAAATATGATCATATCATGTTGGGCCACAACCCTGTGAGATATTATTATCCCTACTTTAGAGATGAGGATACTGAAGCTTAGAGAAACTTTGACTTGCCCATAGTCACACAGTTAGTGCTGGAGGTAGGATTTGAACCAACATCATATTTCCAGCCCAGCAACTGATACATTATGCCAGGCTGCCTTGTAGAGTTGTGTGTTTTTGACTTTAATACTAAGGCATATTTTTGCAGAAGAGTACTATTGCTTTCAGAAGATTAGGACCATAACCAATTATAACTTTAAGCATTTCCTGAACTTAATTGTGTTTTCACTGTGTACCACCTCTTAGGATAGTAAGTTCATGTACCTTTTACTTGTTGTGTAAAATAAAGGTTTGTTTTGTTGATTTGAAAATCATGGTATTTACACTTCAAAGGGGGCAGGCAGCTCCTTTATTTGATAGTTTGGTGAGGGAAGACCACGTTCACTTCTGTCCTGCTGATCGTACCTCTCAACCTACTACTTTCTAATTGACTACATTACAATCTGTCATAATAGAGAATTCAAATGCTTTTGAGTTGCCCTTTCTTTTTCCTAAAATTCAGTGACAAGAACTTTCCACATTCTAGACATGTCTGTATGAGAGTAATATTATGCCCTCTGTGTTGTTTTTACTAAAGAAAAATCTTCCTGCTTATACCCAGGAGTTTGCGGATATTTTTGACTGCAGCTGCATATTGGATTGAAGTCCTTAGTGTATTAACAGTATTATGACATGAAAGATCCAGGAAGAAATTCTCATATGCCTGGTATCGTTCTTGGTTTGGAAGGGAATAGTTGGTGGAGATCATCCAAAGTAGAAGAGAATTCTTTTTAAAGCACTGAAAATTTACTTTTGTGTAATAAATTACATAGGTCTGTGTATGCAGTATACATACAAAGCCTATACAGTCTAAGAAAAGCCCAATATAAAAATATTTTTGTGTTAGCTAAACACATAGCAATTAATAGTAGGGAGAGATAACTGAGAAGCATGCTGGATGGCAGGAACAAACATCATCCTGGGATTACAAATTTGCATAGAAAATCCTCAAAGCAGGTAATTCTATGTGGATAATAGAGAATTCAACTCCATTTAATGAGCATTTATTAATGCTCATTTATCAATTTTCTGCTTTGTACAAAACACCAGGGAAGACACACAACAAATAAGATACAATCTTAGAGCTTGCAGCCCTCAGGGAACTTAAAATCTAGTAGACAGGGATATATCAGATACACACAGGTCATTATAATACAAAGCAGATTATAATGCATGTCCAGGAGAGGTACAAACGAAAGGCTCTCTGAATTCTAGATATCAATTCTGACTGATTGGGTAATAGAAGGATCCATAGAATCATGGGGTCATAGATTTAGAACTAGAAAAGGGACTTGAGAGGTCACCTTGTCCAGCCCATTCATTTTACCTAGATTCAGAGAGGAGGTAGGACTTAACCAAGGTTGCATGGGTAGCAAGTAACATAGCCAAGTCTTTTGACCCCAGTGCCAGTGCTGTTTCCACTGTTTCAAGGAAGAAGTAGGGGTCAAGGGAGAAATGAGGAGAGAGGGATTTCAGGTGAATTATATGTGATGCCTGGTTTTTAAAAAGACGGGAAAATTAGAGAGTTCAGTGAAGAATAGCAAAAAGTAATTTGAGAAAAAGATGAAAAATAGATGTGATGGAAATAATAAAGAGCTGGAAATAGCTTTTGAACAGCATGGAAAAGGTTGACTATATGATGTTCTAAGTATATGAAGGATTAGGAAGATCAAAACAGTGGAAATAGCTTTAAATTGCAGCAAGAGATAGTTAAGCTACATGAAAGAAAACATTTTTTGACTGTGATAGTGATTTACTGCTGAAGGGGTTTAGATGTTTACCTTTTCAGAAGATGGGAGCTGGACTAAGTAACAGATTTGGGATTCTTTGATTACTTAGCCTAGAGAAGAGAAAGCTGAAGGGGAGAATTAAGGACTGTTTTCAGGTATTGCAAGCAGTTGAATCATTTTCTTTTTTAGCTCAGAAAAATCGAGCAAGGTGAATGAAATCAATCTATTTTCCTTGCAGTGAAGTCAATTAAGCACGAGTATATATTACTAGAGACTGTGAAACGCTAAGGGAGGTCTGCAAAATACAGGCTCGATTATGACTTATGTGGGGTTTGAAAGGCATTATGCGTCTGTAATCTGTAGGGCATATTGGCTTTAAATTAGAGGGATTAAGTTGTCTTGTATGGATTGAATAATATCAATTTTAATATTAAGCATTCATTTTCTCTTTGGAAATTAGGATTTCTAGTCACAAATGTGGTTGAAATGAAAGGTTTTTTGCTCCCCAACCATTTCCTACCAAACATCATTTCCATTTCTTGGATGGGAGAGAGATGTAGGGTGGTATCAAATCAGAACAAAAGAGGGTGATGAGTCAAAGCTTTCTTGGGTGGAAGTGGAGTCTCCTGTCTCTCTATATTTCTTGTGAAAATGTACACATTTGGTAGAAACCAAAACAACATCAACAGTAACGCTCTTGGTTGAATGGAATAGAAATGCCTATTGAGAACACATCACACCCTACCCCACCCCTAAATAAGATATTGGCTGTAGTTTCATGAAGAAGCCACACGATGTCAGAATTGGACTTTACTTTCCCCTCCTAATCGATTTTTTTTTTTTTTTTTTTTTAAATTTGTAGATGAAGGCATTTTCAAAGCTGGAGCAGAGAGATCTGAAATGGAGGGGGCAGCAGAAGTACAAGAAGATGAAGACACTCAAGTTGAGATTCCAGTCGATCAGGTAATCTCCATGACTTTCAAGAACAGCTAGAAAACCTCTTGCTGACGTTTCTTTTTCCTTTTAGCT
The DNA here is from genome assembly GCF_028372415.1 of Notamacropus eugenii. Classification (NCBI taxonomy): domain Eukaryota; kingdom Metazoa; phylum Chordata; class Mammalia; order Diprotodontia; family Macropodidae; genus Notamacropus; species Notamacropus eugenii. Next base: position 197,882,882 of record NC_092875.1, on the reverse strand, counting down.
ATGCTGTTTGCTCCACACTCTACTGAGACACAAGTATCAGTTAACTCAGATTATATATGGCTACAGGCTTGTTGTTGTTTTTTTTTTAAAGCCCCAACACTGCCCAAAATATTTCATATTTTCCAAGTGTTTTTCTTCAAGCATCAGCCATTAGTCTGTTGTGGTATTTTTCTCAAAAACATTAATTGGCATGGCCATACTTACCAGGTGATAGCTAGGAGTAGAGAGGCAGCATGTTTTGGAGTGAAAGTTGGAGAAGAGAGTATTAAGATTTGATATATTTTATTTGAAAAATTATTACTCCTCATTCAGAGTAAAAAAACCTCTAATATTTATATCAGCCTGTTATTTTCCCTTCATTGTCTAAAAAGCTTTGGGCTAGTGTGCCCTTTATCCTCCCAAGAATTCCTGATTTCATATTCTCTTAATAGGCATGTCCATTATTTTCCTTCTGCTTTGGGAGGTTCAGAGAAAGAACTGCATGGTATAGAAATCTTAAAAAGTGATCTAAGTTAATTTTCTCCTTAAAAAAAGTCAAATAGCATTCCCAAACATCTTAAGTCTAGGACTGAAAATGGGTTGATAAAGTGGAATATTATGCTCTCAGAACTGTAAAACTGGGCAGATACAGGGAACAGATGATAAGAACTGACTTTTTCCTTCTGTAGGACTTAAAAAAAACAAGGTTATCTCTCCTTCTCCCCCAATACATTTCTTTTTCATTTCCATATTTGTTTTAAATTCTGAAGTAATGCCAATTTTAGCTTAAAGACATACTTAAAGAAAAGCAACGGTACACTTACCTCAGAAAGTAATTTGGGTTCAGCTTATTATTTTTAAGGATTACTTTTAATGAACAATTATAAACTGTGATTTTAGATTTTTTCCCCCTTGATTAAGTATGAAGGTTTAAAGCACCTGAAGAGTCATAATCAAATACTCTTTCTCTGAAAGACAGGGGATCACTCCATATGTGTGAAAGTTAACAATTTTGAAACTTGACCTAATTCACATTCCCAAATCACATTACTAAATTCGAATTCAAATTTTTTTTTAGCAGGCATTCATTCAATGATTTCAATGGGAGGTACCAGACATACAAAATAAAAAAAAAGGAAACAGCCGCTTGTCCTCAAGGAGACTTTAATTTAATTGGTGATGTACAAGTAGGTCCAGGGGCATCTAGGTGGCAGAATGTATATAGAGTGCCAAGCCTGGAGTCAGGAACACTCATCATCATGAGTTCAAATCCAGCCTCAGACACTTACTAGCCATGTGACCCTGGGCAAGTCACTTAATCCTGCTTTGCCTCAGTTTCCTCATCTGTAAAATGAGATGGAAAAGGAAATGGCAAATCATTACACTATTTTTGCCAAGATATTGCAATGGGATCAGGAAGAGTCAGACACAATAGAAACAACTAAACAACAACAGATAGGTTGGTAGAATGTGATTTGGCCAAACTGCTGCTTTTAAGAAAATATGAGTCAAGGTGAAAGAGATTACTGTCAGCTTAAGTATAGAGAAAGGAATCAGAAAAGGATCAGGAAAGGTTTCATGGCAAACGTTAACACAGCTCAATCCCTATTATTGGGAATAATTAATCACCCAGAGTGGCCACACGCATTCAAATGTACACTATTTGAAGTTATAATTTGTGGTCATTGTTTCTGACCCAATGGAAATATGAAGTGCAAATTGGAATAATGTGGCCACTTTTCAGGGACTTCGTGATTTGCACTAATTGGGACCTAGCTCTGGGTCTTAACAGGACTAGAAGAATTTTACCAGGCAGAGATGGGGAGAGAGCACTTATCAGATGTGGGAAAAAGCTTGTGTGAGTCCACTGGGGTATAAAAGGGCAGGATGAGATTGTAGAGTAGGTAGCATTCTATTTGGATTGAAACATAGAGTACCAGAAAAGGAAGAATGAATGCATAGTAAAGTCGGAAAGGTGTGTTGGAGGGGAGTTGTCAAAAGTCTTAAATGCCAGGTGAAGGGATTTGTATTTTTATAGATAATAAGGAGCCACTGAAGGTTTTTCAGGATGGAAGTATTATGGTCAGATATGTGTTAGGAAGGTATGTTTTAATTTTAAAAAGAGTCTTTGATACCCTTTGTTTTAATGTCATATTCACCCCATATTTCTATTTCCAAATATACCCTTATCCTGTTACAGAGCCCTACAGAAACATCCTTCCTTCCTTCCTTCCCTCTCCTGAAATTCAAATGCTCAGATAGATCTATGATGGCATTGATTTAGAAGTATCCATCCATGCCTGTCATTCTATGAGACTCTTATCTACATCCTCCCAGATTTTTAGGAAGTTTATTTTGTCAGCTGTATGAAGTCTAGATTGGGGTGGAGAAAGAATTAATATAGGGAGACCACTCAGGAGTCTGTTACAGTTGTTCAGGAGGAAGAGTGATGAGAACCTGAGTAATAATAGCAGCTAATATTTATATACACTTACTGTGTGCCAGGTATTGTGCTAAGCCCTTTACAAATATTTTTTATTATTATTTATTCCACTTATACAGATGAAGCAACTGAGAGGCAAATAGTGGTGAAGTGATTTTCCCAAAGTCACACAGTTAGTAAAAGTTTGAGGCTTTGAACTCAGGTCTTCCTGACTCCAGGCTTGTCACTTTATCCATTGCACCTTCTGGCTGAACTCAGATAGCAGCTGTGGGAAAGTACAGGAAGAGATAGATACAAGAAATATTGTGAAATCAGGGATTTGCCAGCTGTTTTTGGATATGGGAGCTATGAGGAAAAGGAAAGAATCAAAGAGGACTCTGAGGACCTAAATCTGGGTGATGGGAGACTATGAAACCAATGGAAATAAGTAATCTATGAGGGAAAGAATATAGTAATTTGTTTTGGATATGTTGGGTTTGAACACACTAGGAAGACTTCCAGGCAGAAAAATGTCCACTAGGCAGTTGGAAATTTTGCATAAGAAGTCAGGAGAGAAACCTCGAATGAGCCTAGAAATTTAGATTTATATGCCATCTGCATATAGTTGATACCAAAAGTCATGGAAATAAACACAATTCCCCCAAAGGAACAGTGTAGAGAGAGAAGAGGGCTCAGGACAGAGCTTGGTGGGAAAGACTTTAATCCATGGTGGGAGGGGAGAAAGAAGGCCTAGTGAGAGAGGCCACTAAGAAGTGGTGGGATGAGAGAATTTTTCGAAAACCATTTGTTACTGAATCAAACAATAAAAAGAGAAAAACTCCAAATACGCCCCAGATTTCATAAGGTACAAAGCTTATGCCAGGCATTTCTTTACACAACGGTTTGATAACAAAGAAAAAGTGAAGCTCCTTTTTATGCTGTGAAGGGTACAGGTAATGGGAGGGGGATTGCAGGCCAATAATCCTCGTGCTAGCCTGTTTTCCCAGAACAGCCTTATTTTTTATTTGATTCAAAATGATTATTGACAGTCCTAGTTTATTAAATAGAGCTGTGTGTGAAAGGGTGATTAAGAAGGATTGCACGAGCTAGAGATTGTCAACAATTGAGGAAATAAAACTGGCTAACAAATGGTCAGAATTAGTTTCTCCTTGAACTCTGGTTATTTGATTCAGAAATGATTCTTTGGGGGATTTTGTGGCTTTCTCTCAGTTAGTTATTGTCGTGCTAATGAGACCTTGGTGTCGGGTTCAGGCCACATATGAGTTGGTGAGTTTTGCTCCAAATCATTGCCACAGGCTTTAGCCCTAACACTGACTAGCAGTCTTACAAATGTGTTTCATTGGTCCTGGGGGAAGACTGAGTGGGAGAATGTGGAATTTATATTTTGGCAGGGAAAATGCTGCCAATCCGTGGGAAGGAAAGGTCAGAGAACAAGTTATATTAACAGCAGGTCAGGTCAGAAGTGTCATCCTCAAATATCAGGTTAACTTCTGAGGGCAGGTATTTTTACCTCCTCATGATATCTTTGTCATATCTCATGGACTCTCCCACAAGAACCAACAAAGTATATTTAAGAATGGCAGTTAGGTGGCATAGTGGATAGAGTGCTGGGCCTGGAGTCAGGAAGACTCCTCTTTGTGAGTTCAAATCTGGCCTCAGATACTTTCTAGCTGTGTGACCCTGTACAAGTCACTTAATATCCTGTTTGCCTCAGTTTCCTCATCTGTAAAATGATACGGAGAAGGAAATGTCAAACCATTTCAATATCTTTGCCAAGAAAACCTCATATGGGGCTCATGACCGAAACGCGTCAACAACGATAATCAAGAATAGGGCTGTGCTGGCCTTGTGACAAATTAATCATCCTCCACACTCTTCATTATATTTTGAACCTAAGACACTGGGGCAATTTTTAGCATGCTTTGACACAGAAAACTTTTACCAGGGATACACCTGCTGCACTGGCAGCCAGGAATAGTAGACGGCCAGCTCTGCCTTGCTCTGCCATAAAGAGCTGTGATCTCCTCTTTCCATGAGATGCATTCATTCCACTCTTAGGATATTAAATTCCCATTGCTTCTGCATGAAGCTTTTTCTGGTGTCCTGGTCAATAAATATTCCCTTTGAACATCATGCAGTTCTATGTTTTACTACTTTCTACTGTTGTTAACATGTAATAGATGGCTAGGTGGTGCATAGGCCAGAGTGTTAGACTTGGAATCAGGAATCCCTGAGTTCAAATCCTGCCTCAGAACTTACTAGTTGGGTGACCGTTGGCAAATCACCTAACCTCTCTCATCTCCTATTTCCTCATCTATAAAATGGGGATAATAATAGCACGTAGGATTGTTTTGAGGATCAAATGTGATGGCATTTGTAAATCACTTTCAAACCTTAACATACAATATCCTTGCTGATTATTATTATTATTAATATTATAATATATCAATCTACCAAGATCCACTTGAATTGCAACTGATTTATAGCTTAAAAAAATAAAACTTAAGAGTCTGCCTCAGTCTCAGAGAGACTGGATGACTTTCCTAGGAAGATGCATCTAGTAGGTATCTGAGGCAAGATACGAACTTAGGTCTTCTGGACCCCAAGTTCAGCTCTTTGTCCATGATACCATACAGCCTCAAATTCATAATAATATTGTATATTATGGTTCCTGTGCCTTCCTTCCTGGACTGAGTTGCTTAAGATCATGTCTTATGCAAGCTATGACCTAACCTGTTTACCTTCTTGAGAATCTAGCACAGTACTCAGTACACATTAGGTGGCTAGATTTTTTTTTTTTTTGTGGAATAGGTATTGAATGAGACACCAGTCAAAAGCTACTTTTATCAGCTTTGAGTTGTGGGGATACAGGCAGTTTCAGAGTAGGTCTAACGTTGGTACCAGTGTTATTGTACATCACTGCTGCTTGGTATCCTCATAGTTCAATTTAATTAAAGAAAAATTTGTTGAACATTTAGGCACAGAGATGACAGTGTGCTTCAGCAGATGAAAAACTAACCTTGGCAGTCAAAAAAAAAATAGTTCTGCCCATCGCATACATTGGTTGGGTGACTATGAGTGGTTCACTTAATCTTTCAGTACCCCAAGCAGTGTTCTGTTGCTCTTAAGTTACAGAGCAGGTGCTCATCTTCATGGCAAAGGATATTTCTTCCCTTGGATTCCTTGTACCAGTGAAAATTCAAATGCTGGACCTCTAAATATTACTCTTCTACCCCCACAATGTGCCCATCACTGTCCTAGTTACTGAAGCCACAAAGGAAAAATCATATAGTAGCTCATATAATCCTCAAAGCTTTCACATTCTACTTAACTTGGGAGAAATAAATATAAAACAAAGTACTATTGCCAGGATGGGGAGAGCAGAGGAGAGAGCCAGCAAAGGGGAGATCAGGAAAAGTGGTGTGTTGCTTGTGCTTAGCACTGAAGAGGGCATTCTGAGGGAGTGGGTGGAGGGACAAGGAAGACAGCCTGGGCAAAAGAATGAAGTTGGGAGAACTCAGGTTATCTATGGAATACACCAAGTAGGCTAGTCTTGTTGGAACATAGAGAAGGAGTACTGTGGAAGCACTCTATGAAGATAGATTGGAACCATATTGTGAAGGGTTTTAAATGGAAATTGTGGGAGAGGAAGACAATGAGCGGTTATATAGCACCGACTGTAGGCTAAGTACTTTGCAAATATCTCATTTGATCCTCACAACATCCCTGAAAGGTAAGTTCTATTATTATCTCCATTTTACAGTTGAGGAAACTGAGGCAAATAGAGAGTAAGTAACTTTCCAAGGGTCACACAGCTAGTAAGAGTCTGAGTCTGGATTTGAACTCAGGTCTTCCTGACTCAAGTCCTGGAGTTTTATACTTTCCACTACCAGCTGCCTCCATGGGGGAGAAAAGCCAAAAGATGGGATAGAGATACCATTCTACCTTCCTGGTTTTTCCTTAATGATTAGTTCTATAGTTTGGGTCCACATATGATGGACTAGGTAGATATGTTAGGTATAAGCATTTTCATATGTGTTATCTGATGAATCCATGCTTTTAACTGAGAAGCCTGTCTACATGGTTCTTTGATAGGGAAGTCAGAGTGGCAAAAACTTGGACTAGAAGCCACCTGCCCATTTAAAGTTCAATTGTCATCAGGTTGTCTTATATTCTAATTTGAGTGGCCAAGGAAGAATCTGATATACTTTAATGTATGTGTTTCTTTCCTCAGCTATAGAAGATTTCAATTAAATCCAACAAATTTCTATTAAGTTTTCCCATTATGTGCAAGGCACTCTGCTAGGTCTAGGGGATAATAAAAATAAAAAAAAAAAGATGACTTCAAGGAAGTAATAGGGGGAATATGACCACTGCACAAGTAAAGACGACACAAATACAATTGTGATTGGCTGTTGTTGTCATTGTGTTTGTCCTTCGTTCTTGAAGAGAAACATGAATCAAGATGGTGACATGACTTGCAGTTGACTTTGATTTGAGTGAGGGAGGGCTGTGTAAGATCACTAGCCTCACTTTCTTCTCCTGAGTCATCTGGATGAAGTGGCCTGATATTCATCAGGATGACTGGAGATGGCCCAGGATGCAATGGGAGACCCTGGCCCTTTCAGGCTAAGGTCTTATAGCATTCTCACTTTGAATGAATGGGCATCTTTAAGTAGTTACTCAAGGGATAAAAGAAATAAATAAAAGAAAAAAATTTAAAAAAATCATACTGGGAGGGGAAGATCCTCAGGGTTCCTGGGTAAAAGAGAAACAGTTACAGTTTAGTAATTGTATTCACTCTGTGCCAGGTGGGGTGGGGACCTGGTGTCCAGTCTATGAGTTCCAGAGTGAACTGGGTTTAAAGTTTGTTCTTTGAGTATGTGATTGCTAGAATATGATGGCGGCAAAGGAGATTTTCATAGAAAACCTTTGGGAAAGTTTGTGGAGAAAATCATGTCCTTCAGCTAATTTTCTTGGGTCCACTGCCACCCCGTGGCTATGGAAGTATTGAACATGTGGCTTGATTCCAGACTTGCTTAGATGGAAACCTTTCTAATGGGAAAAGTTCAAGTTTTGCAGGCACAAGGCACTGCTTTCTTTTAAACATAAACCTCCTAATGTACTTTGGCATTCCCAGTTGAACAAATGCCAGGCTAGCCAATGACTGTAATTGTAGCGTGTTATTGACTAGTTATGTGCTGATCTGCTCTGTTTATAAAGTGCTGTCTTACAGCAGAGGAGGCATGAAAAGTGCCTGTTCAGTTTACTTTAGGCAGCTGTTGCTTGTAAATAAGAATCAGGCAGGAGGAACTACCATTCAGAAACACAGACAAGTAAACACCTACAAAAAAAAAAAAACAAACCCAAAACAAACGAGTAGTACACTTTGGATTCATCACCATACTGGCTTGGCAGCTAGAAGTACAGACTAGAGAGTGGCCCAGATAATGCCAGTGACTTGAATATTATTTTCTATTCTATGGCTTTTTTTCCCCACTCAATATTTTTCCCCCAATTACATGTAAAGCTATTTTTCAACATTCACTTTTATAAGCTTTTGAGTTCCAGATTCTCTCTTCCTCCCTCCCCTTCCCAAAGACAGCAAACAATGTGATTTAGGTTATATACATACTATTAATTTTTCTATGATTTTAAGTGATCTATTGATTGCATTTGAGTAGTCAGATAGTGAGAACTGGGATATGTTTATTTTCTCTAGAGTTCTTGTATAAAATCTCACAGTATCAGGTGCAATTAGATTGTTGAGCAACGCCTTTTGATAATGATATGGGTGCCCAATGACCACATGATCCACAGAAATCATGGTACCCAATCTGAATTTACATCAATTGCTGCATGTACAAGACAGTACAGTACAAATAGCATTTAAATAACCTCTACTTATACTCATAGTAACAGGATGAATTTACCTGGCTAAAGAATGTCCTATCTCCAGATTTGTCATTGGTTATATTTTTGATCACCATCTCCCTCATAAAATCTCTGAATCATCAGTTCAGAGCTGTATTTGGCCAAGAATCTCCTCTGCAACCCGCCAAACAAATGGTTATCCAATATTTGCTAAGAAACATCGATTGAGAGGTAACTCAATATTACTAACCCATTCCACTTTGAGTTGCCTCTAGTTGCTAATAAGTATTCCTTAGTTGGAACTAAAACATACCTCTCCACAACTTTGATTCCATATGGAGAGACACCATTTTGAATCCTTGACTTTGAACTCCTTCACTACTTGCCCTATCATTGAGCACAGCAGGTTCTCTGCTTCATCCTCAAATTTCTAGCGAGTCTAGAAGTTCATGGGTGAATAGGAGATGGCACATGCTGGAGTAGTAATGATATATCAGCTTTCAAAGAGGCTATCCTATGTGTCCCTTCAACCTTAAGCCCAAGGGCAGGCTGTTCCATGACCATAGTTCCTACATATTCCTTCTCACTTGGAAATGACAATGATTGATACTCCAGAGATGGATGGATTACTCAAATAAAGGAGCAAATATTTATCTGCTTTGCATTGCCCAGGAGTCCATTAAATGTAATAAATGTTAGTCAAGAATTTACTATTTTCAAGGAATTATGATAGGTTCTGAGAATAAAACAAGCATTTCCATAGACTACTACAGTAAAAACAATGACAAAATACTTTCTGACCTTAAAGGGCTCACATTACACTGAAAAGACTGTTGTTGTGTTATTTCAGTCATGTCTGACTCTTTGTGACCCCCCTGAGGTTTCCTAGGCAGGAAGTGGTTTGTCATTTCATTCTCCAGTTCATTGTTGCAGACGAGGAACTGAGGCAAATAGGGTTAAGAAATTTACCTAGAGTTGGATAGCTAATAAGTATCTGAGGTCAAATTTGACCTGTGGAAGATGAATCTGTCTGAATCCAGGCCCAGTACTCTATCCATGGTGCCACCTAGCTGGAAAGATACATGTGTACAAATAAGTATAGGACTAGGAAAACTGAGGAGGAAGAAAATGTATTAATAATTGAAAGGTGTTGAAGAAGAGAAGGTGACTTATGAGCTGAGCTTTAAAGGAATGAAAGGATTCAGAGGCAGAGATAAGTAAAGGCCATGGGGACAACCTGTGTGATGCCACAGAGATAGGCAGGGTTGGGTTTGGAGGAGCAGCTAGTTAGCAGATTTTGCTGGAATATAGAATCCATGAGCATAAGAAATGTGAAATAAGCTGAAATATAGGTGGGATTCAGACTGTGAAGAGACTTAAGTGCTAGACTAAGGACTTTGTATTAATTTTATTCTATGGGTGATGAAGTTATTTGATCATTGGAGTGGCATGATCCGGCCTGTGTTGTAGTAAGATTATGTTGGTGATTGTGCGTAAGGTGGATTGGTTAGTGGAGGAACTGGAAGCAGGGAAACCAATTAGGAGGTTATTATAGCCACTCAGACAAGAAGAGAGAGTCTGAACTAGGGTGATGGCTGCATGAGTGGAGAAAAGAGGATATTTAGATGTAAGAGATATTGTAGAGATAAAATTTTCTAATGTGGCAACTGGCTATGTATGGAGGAAGATGATGGAGAGGTGAAAGGGCCAAGGATTAATCTGAGAATCTGAGCTTGGGTAATTAGGAGGATTGTGGTAGAGAAAACCACCATCTCAAGGTATGAAAGAACTATGGTTTTGGAGGAGAAATAATGAGAGGCAACATGCCATAGTAGAAAGACTGCTGACTCGAGTCACAGGATGACTTGATATCCTGACTTTTATTAGCTGTGTGTCTGCAGATGTTGTTAGCTGAGCTCCCTGGGATTCATTTTCTGCATCTGTAAAATGAGAAAATTAAACTCCTGAGGTTCCTTCCAGTTAGCTATAAATTTATGCTCCTGTTTTGAATATGAGATAATTAAGGAGAATCCAGGAGGAGATGTAGACCAGGTTCTTAATGGTTCATGACTGGAGTTGAAGATAGACTAGGGCTAGACTTGTAAAATTTGCAGTCATTTGTACCTGACTGCAGACATGACGATGAAAGGAATTAGCGCTCAGTCCTGTAGCCACGCCCAACTTACTCATATTCCATTGCTGCCTTTCTTTTTTTACCCTCTAGCATCTGCCTTGAGCAAAATGTTGAAGAAGACAGGCTTTGTTTTTCATTTTCTCTTCTTTCCTTTGAGGTTCCCCTTACCTGAGTTATCTTGACATCGTCATGATAACAGAATCAAAGGCATTAGGAATAAAAAGGTCTCTCTCTCTCTCTCTCTCTCTCTCTCTCTCTCTCTCTCTCTCTCTCTCTCTCTCTCTCTCTCTCTCTCTCTCCCCCTCCCTCTCTCTCTCTCTCCCTCTCCCTCCCTCTCTCTCTCCCTCCCTCTCCCTCCCTTTCCCTCCCTCTCCCTCCCTCTCCCTCCCTCTCCCTTTCTCTCTCTCTCCCTCTCTCCCTCCCCTTTCTCCCCTCCCATCCCCACCCCAGGTTTGACAGATTGCCTGGGACCTCACAGGACAAAATCTCATACTGTAGTGTCCTTCAGTACCTCTTTCTCTGTGGAAATACGATATGGTGAGGTTTATTGGACTTGGAGTTAGAAGACCTGAGTTGGTGTCCCAGATATGTGGCTTATTAGCCAGGATTCCTCCGGATTTGTTTTCCTCATCTGCAAAATGGAGATAAAAATATTTATATGATTACCTATTAGGGTTATAGTAAGGAAGGTACTTTGTGAAATGTAATATAAATATAAACCGTTGTTACTAGTAACAGCAAGCTAATCTGAAAAACTAACACATCCTAATGGTTAATATGTTATCCTCCCAGGTCATAGGTGCATTTTAACAGAACCTTCTAGAGTGATTCCATTAATCTAAAGGAGTAGCTATAAAAAGCTCAACAGGGAGATAGGGAAGATATTTTTGTGCAGCTAACTCCATTTTCCATCAGCAGCTCTCCTTGGCTTTATGGATCACATTCCCTACTCTGGCATGTTGCCACTGGCCTCCCCACCAAAACCCCATAAACTGATTGCTTGAGATCTCATCGCCACACAAATTTTCAACTCACTCTTGTTGCCTGGAGGATGAAGTGTGAAATTCTCCCCAAAGCCTTCCTTTATGGAGGGCTTACAACCTTCTAAGTGGCTAAATTTTCCTTTAGCCCCTCTGCGTCTCTACAGCTGTCTGTTTTTCTTATCTGTATCTCCAGTGCTTAGCACAGTACCTGGCAAATCATAGGTGCTTAATATCTATTAATTGAGGCATAGATTCAATTGTGCTACATATATAACATAATTCTATTTAACAATTATTAAATACTTACTATATGTAAGATACTGTGCTAATCTTTGCAGATTCAAAGATGGAAAATATATTCAGTCTTGAGTTTATTATGTAATAAGGTGTTGAGACTTAAATAGATAACTCTAACACAAGTTAGAAAATATGTAAGTATATAGAAGAGGTCAAACAGTAGTCCAAGAAACTAAAGAGCCAAAAGATCACTTCTAGTTGGGGTCATCAGGGAAGTTTCATAAAAGAGGTAGCCTCTGAGATAGCCTTGAAGTAAAATGTCTGCAGGTGGAAATGGGTGAGGGAGGGGTTCATTCCAAACGTGCACGCATGTGAAAGACAGAGAGAGAGAGAGAGAGAGAGAGAGAGAGAGAGAGAGAGAGAGCCATTTTGTTGGACCTGCCCTGCTGATGCCCATGCTCGTCTTCAAATCATAGGCTGCTGTTCTGATATACTAATTCCTACCAAATCACATCCAGAACTCATGATAAGATAATGTCACTTGTTGACTCCCTTGTGTATCATCAACAAAAATCCATGAGTGCCTTCTGTTTATGGACTTTTAGGTGATGGGTCAGTGACGAGGATAAACTTATCACATGACCTACAGGGCTTTCTGACAGGAGCTGTCAGAAAAATCAACATTTTCTTGTAAACTGAGAGGATGTGACATGAAAAATTTTCAAATAGGAGTAAATATGTCAGTGCTATTTTTACAGGGTCACTTTTCAGACTGTAACCACATTCTTTTGTACATTTGGTGCCTGCAGACCCTTTTGTAGTCAGTTCCCTTATTTTCTTTAGAAAAAAATGTACAAAAGGATGAAAACAAGGAAGAGTGCATTAAAATAATGAAAGATTGAAACTTATTTTAAAAGTCACATCTAGCTTGAGTGGAATTGATTTTAGTTTCCATGGAAATATGTGTGATGACTTTAATCATTTTCAACATATACCGGCAACTATGATCAGAATGGATTGGTATAGATGGATGGAGGGAGCCTCAAAAAGAATCTCAGGAAATTGATAGTGGCAGAGGGAAATTAGAAGAATCTCCATAATTAGAAGAGGCTTTAGTTTGTTAGACAAACTTTATTTAGGAGGGTGTGGCAAGAATTTAGATAAGAGAAAATAAATGTTTGAACTGGAGCCATGACCCTGGAAATGGCAAAGAGGACCCCAATTTGAGAGAAATTGTGCAGGCACTTGAAATATCAAAGGCAAAGAAGAAAGAGTAGAAAATGGCTACAAGGTTTTGAGGATAGGCTTCTGGGAAATGGTGGTACCATTGACAGAAAGGGGAAAGGCAGGTGGCGAGGGGGCTTATTTGAGTAAGAAGATGATTAGTTTTATTTTAGACACATTGAGTTTGAGAGGCTAATGGGAACTCCAAGTGGAGGTGTCTTCCACTGTATAATTATGCTTCATTAAGAATGAATTAATTTCTATCTAGAGCTTCAACCAGCCTTTCATACTCACGTTATCCAGAACTGAAATGTTATCTTTCTGCTGAGATGTGAGACTGGCACTCAGGAGAAGTGTTTGTGTTGTATACATACATTTGGTAATCATCTGCATAGAGGTGATAATTGAAGCAGAGAGTGTAAGAGCAGGAGAGAGCTGGTGACCACACACTGGGAACATTATAGCATATAACTTTTTCTAATAATGAAAAATCAGGAAAAAATTTATGATCACTTTCTTTTAAAAACGTGAGGTTTTGACCTGTTTTTTGCATGTGTCATGGAGCTCTTTGGCAATTTGAACCTACAGACTCCTTCTCAGAAGAGTGTTTTCAAGTATAAAAGTTAAAATACATAGGCTATAAAGGTGCAATTATGTTGAAATATAGTTGTCAAAATATTAAAATAAGCAAGTTCACAATCCTCAGGTTAAGAATTCCTGTTGTTTTAAAGAAAAAATCATGTTTTTCTTCACATACTGACTTGTTATTTAAATAATTTTGAAAAGCCTAATTTAATAAAGTGGTGTATCATGAACATTTCCTGATCTGAAGATGGCCAGGTTGGACTAAATGACCTCTAGTATCTCTTCTAGTTCTAAATACTCATATGAAACTGAAAGGATAGCCATCTTTTTACAGTATCATTAATATTCCTGTATAGTGAACACCATTAGGCCAGTGAACAGCTGGGCTAAAGGATAGTGGATAATCCAGCCTTGTATGCTAGTAAAGCATCATCATCATCATCATCCATCATTATAACGATAATAATAATAATTTCCCCTTTAACCTAGTTAAATACTATCTTTTGTTATACCATAATGACATATAAGTAAACTAGCTTGAGCTGAAATGTGACATTAATATCTTTAGTAACAAGGAAGAAAAAAGTATATACATATAAAAAAATATTCCTGATTTATAGCCCTTACAGTGATGTGTCTTGAAAATGTGGCTCTTAATGAACTGTGGCATGATGATGTAATTAAGATAAATCTTGTTGGCCTGACTTTATAACCAATAACTATACTGCCACCAGGCAGCCCTTTCCTTTCTCTCTCAGCTTTCATTAAATTATTAACTACTTTTTCTTCCTTTTTAGATAAAAATGTAGCCTTCTTTCATTTTAAGATCACTTTTATTGGATTTTTCTTTGCATTAGGAATTTTGCATTCTGAAATAGTTTTTTTTTTTTTTTACTGAAAATGCTATATTATTTGGGGAAATTAGGCTGTATGTGTGCTTTGGGAGATTGAATTAGAAACAAAGTGACAGAATTTTCTAGAATTATGAGTTAAAAGGAAAAGCTGGGATAGCCCTTTTAGCTACACAGATGACAACTTTCTTCAGATCTTACATGCAGACTTTATTGGGCACCATAATGTTTTGCAAAGAACATTAAACTTGAATTCACTTTCTCTGGTATTCATCCACTATGACCTTGGACAAGTAAGTTATTTTTTTTGAACCTCAGTTTCTTTACTTCTATGGGGGGAAGATGATATTATCTATCCTAAACTGCTGCATAGAGTTGTTATAGGAACAAATAGCATAAGGAGAATGTGTATGTGTACATTATATATACTCACATATATATGCACAAACGGTAACTATAAAGCATTCTAGAAGTGTAAGCTATTCATATGATCATTCCCTGTCCAATGTAGTATTTTAATCCTACAAGGCAATATTTTAGTGCTTTAGTTCTATAAAACATTTAATGTAGAAAAGTCCTGTGACATCTTAAGGATGATGGGATGTTATGCTTGTCAAACTGGCTAGCTCTCAAGATATGATTGGTTTTAGAGACTAATCCATTTGCAACCACATGAAACTATGTTCATTTACTTTTGTGTAATGAAATGACTTCTTTGCTAAGCCCTACTGTGTGCTTCAGATAAGTGTGGAAATGACTAGCTTCTGAAGGGCTATGCCAGCGGAATCCAAGCTCTGGGAAGCTCTGCCTGTTTGTAAGATACTGAGATATGGTTCTGAAAAAGCCCTGTATTGTAGTACCAGCCTAATTAGGTTCAGTGAGGCTCATTGTCAGAAGGTGGTCCACCAGGTGATGGGTGTTTTGCCTTAACCACTCAAAAAGTCTGTGATCACATCAGGCGAGGGAGTTCTGTCACAGATGAAATCATGTATCCTTGAAGTGCTCAGTCAAGTAGAAAGGCTGTCATCTCTGAAGCCTGAGTTCTTATTTTGACTTGGTCACTAACTCTATGACTCTGGGAGGTCATTTAATTGACTCTATCTCAGTTGCCTGTCTGTAAAATGGAGATATAATAGATTGAGAGTTGGCAGGGATCTCAGAGGTCAGTAGTTTATAGATGAGGACAATGAAGTGAAGGGGCTTGTACAATATCACATGGAGGCAGAACCCGGTTTCAAACTCAGATCCCTTAAGTTCAGCACTTCCAGTTTGATGTTTTGTCTATTGCATCAGATTGGAGAAAATAATATCTGTGTGGTTTTACCTTAAAGTCTCAGCTATGTTACTGCCTCTGCATAGAGTGTCACAGTCCTTCTTCTTGTCTAGACCAAGTGTGGGTGAGCATTGTATGGCCTAAGATAAGTCATATATGCTTCTGGGCCTCAGTTTGTTTAGCTGTAAGATGAGAGCATTGGATTAGATTGCCTGCATCTAAGAATTCCTTCCAGTTCTAAATCCAGGAATCCTTTAAGATCCCCTAATCGAAAATCTCTATAACCTCCAATTTTCATTTTCTTGATCTTTTCTTTGCCACTGTTACATTCTAACTTATTTATTTGTCCATGATATCCCTGTTAGAGTATAAGCTCTTTGAGGGAAGAAATCCCATTATCTTTCATCTTTGTATTCACAGCACCTAGCATAGTATCTTGCACATAACATATATTTAAGAAATGTTTGTTGAATTCAATTTGAATGATTATACACACGTATACATATACATGTGATCTGTGTACATATATATCTAGACTGTCTATCCATATTACTACTGTATAGATCATGAGAGCAGTATGGAACAGTGGATAGAGTTCTAGATGTGAACTTGGGAAGACTTGCATTTGAATCTTTCCTTAGACACATATTAACTAGTCTAGTTAGACTAGTCACTTAATCTCTTGCTTTAGATTACTTGTGATCTTTATTAGAAGAAGGAGTTTCTACAGTGATGACATCACAGATCTTCGACATATTGACAGAGATTTGATATAAAAATTCATCATGTATGACCTTAGGAGGAAGCTTGTTGTTTGATAGTCCTATTATATCTTATATAGTGGAAAAATTGGATTAGATTTGGAATTGGAGGACCTGGGGCTGGTAATGAATGCTAAAGCAAACAAAAAGGGATTTAAAATGGTTATAGTGAAAGAAAGAGAAGGATCAAAGACGGGATAAGATTGCTGTTTGGAGTTGTTGGAATGATGATAACGGACAATGAAACTGATATAATTTTATTAGTGGAAAAACATAAATAAAGCTCTTGCTTCTACGAGTAAATTAGTTGGATTTAGGATGGTGGCTACAGGACAGGTTCCATTCTTCTTAATAAATCATAGTATGTGTGATCCTCATCAAAGGAATTTGAGTGAAGAAAAGAAAATTAGGATCCCTCTCAATAATTTTCTTACCTATACTTCTTGTCCTTCACTTTGGCCATACAAAGGTTTGTTCTTCCACTGTGGTCACACATCCCTTAGTGAAAAGAATGTCCTTTTGACTTCCTTACAAGTAATCAGCCAAGTATAGATTTTCTGGATATCTGTGTGAAAAAAATAGTATTCCTTCTGGGGATGGCTTGATTGATGTGCACACTGGAAACATCTTTAATAATTGAATGCCTCCTTCAAAGGAGATTACACCAAAAAGCACATTGCTTTTCATTTATTCATTACAAATATGTCATACCAATGTTTTTGCTTTGAGTTGTTAAGACTGTCATACCAATATATTTTGTGCAAGACCTGGGATATTTTAAAGGATTATAAGCCTTTTACCTAATCTTACTGCTTCATTCAAATTGATCATATCAGACTTTTAGCATATCCTTGCCTTTTTGGAATCAGAGCTAATGAGATATAGCTTCACTGATTACTATTCAAAAAGCTGTCCTGGGAAGAGTTCACAGAAATCATGGGGCAAAAGAATAAACGTGCTTGTTAATAGTGGCAGTGATTTTTAGCCACTTATTGAGGGAATAGAAAAGTGAATTTAGGGAATGAATTGTCCAAACTTGGGTTTTTTTTATTCTTTTCTTTGTATCAAAGTTAGCCATTTATAGTTGGCTCCATACAAGATATGTAAAATGAAAGAAAAAACATATTTGTAGTAAGGTAAAGTACTTTCTTTTGTAATTTAGAGTGCAGTATTTCTTGTCACTCTTCTCTCTTGCGTCAATGCATCCTTGTGATTATTTTTTTTAAATTCAAGACAAATTCAGTAGTTAAGAAATGAAAATCGATTTTTCTTTTATTTTGATATAGATAGTAACCTGTAGAGTTCTGTGCTTATTGATGTGACAGTACATATTCCCCCTTTCTCTCTCCAGTGCTTAGCACAATGCCCAGCACATAGCAGTTGCCTAATTAATGTATTTTTATTGATTGATTGATATCTGTAGCATTTTTGGGTTCTAGCTAGACAATTATATTGTCAGTACTCAGTAAAATAAGCTTTCAAATATTCCTGTCTTATTGTAGTCTAGTTTTTGGCATGCTGAATATTTTGTTCTCAAAGGGATTTTAGTAGAAGGTGGCATAAGGGGAAATAAACCTTTAAATAGGAAAAGAAATACTGTAAGACTCAGTAGTTAGCATAGATGTACAAGAGTGTAAGGCTGCCGTTGGTTATCCCCAGAACCACCCAGTTATTCTTGGCTTCTTTTGGTCGTTTGAGGTTAAGTGCCTTCTTAGCCACAAACTTATCCCTAGTTGAGTGGAAATATGGAAGCAACTTCTTAAAAGAATTTGGATGCAATGCATTTAGCATAGACTGGAGGGAACTGAGTGGTCAATCTCAAACCTTTGCAATTCTGGAAAAACTAAACTTGTAAACTATATCAAAGCTATGTACTGTATTCAGTACCATTCCTTGGGGACGTTATCAGCATTGAGCAAGTTACACCCTCTACCGTCAGTTTTGTACAAGTGAAATAAGGTCAAAACGCACTTTACAGGTATTTGTGGAAGAGGGAGAGAGAGTCTTTACCTGATTTTCCTTGGAGACTGGAGGAAAGAACTTTAGGGTGAGGTAATGGGCAGATTTATGCATGCACAAGGGGCCTTGAGTCTATTTCATTTAATTTTTAAAAAATAATTGAGACCTTAAAATAATATACCTAAAACATTTTCTGCTGATCACTGAAACAAGTTTTAGGGTTCCTAGCCACAGATTTCTTTAGAAAATGATCTATCTCAATTAACAAATAATAATTTTCTCTCACTTCCATTCCCACCTCCACCCTTCGAAAAAAAAAAAAAAGAAAAAGAAAATCCTTGTAACAAATACCCACAGTCAGGCAAACCCAATTCCTTTGTTGATCAGGCCCAAAATGGTATGTCTCATTGTGCATATTAATCTGGTAGTATTCTTTATCCTTGGCCCTTTGGAATCATGCTTCATCGGCCTTTGTGCTTATCACTGTGCTATGAAGTCTTTTAAAATTGTCAGTCTTTTGCACTCTTGTTGTTAATAGTATACATTGTTTTTCTGGACCTGCTCACTTCACTCTGTGTCAGTTTACTCAAGTCCTTCCAGGTTTCTCTAGCATTGCCCCTTGCAGCATTTCTTGTAAGGGAAGGGAATAAACGTTTACAGAGTGACTGCCATGTGCCAAGCATTGTGCTAAATGCTTTACAAATATTATCTCATCTTATTCTTACAACAAACCTTGGAGTTAGGTGGTGGTATTATCTCCACTTTACAGCTGAGGAAACTGAGTCAAATGGAGGTTAAGTAACATGCCCAAGGTCACACACATAGCGTCTGAGGCTAGATTTGAACTCAGGACTCCTGACTACAGGTCCAGTGCTCTATTCGCTGCACCACCTTGCTGTAAGCATAGTGTAGTATTCAATTTTATTCATATATCCTATGTTAGCTACCTCTTTCTTCCCTTCTGACTGGTATTTAGCTTCTTGTTTTCTTCCCAAATCATTATAGAATATCCAAAGAATTGCATCCTACCCCCCCAAAAAAGGACCTAAAGAAATCACCCTGATTTACCTCATCCTGAGGATTATGGTGACTGTACTGTATTATTATTATTCTTATTACTATAATTATATTTACATAATAACAGCTAGATGAAAACATGTGTGTAATTGTGAAGTTAATTTATTTACATTAAGCCAAACAGCCTGGCATTTGGAAATAGCTGCCTGATGGATGGTCATAGCCTGGGACATTTGAGGGGTTTAAAGATGTGTCACCCCCAGAGGTGCCTGTCTCCCTTGTCCCTCTGCTTTCTCCTGCTTCTCTGACTCTGGGCTACCTCAGAATGCATCTGTGGCTATGGGTAGATGGATGACTCACCAATACCAAGGGCTGTCTCCCTCAGCCCTCCTCTTTTACCTACCTGAGACGCCTGACTGCTTGTTAAGATGGGAGCACATGACTTTATTCCTTTTACTGAGATGGAGTACCACCAGGCCTTACCATCTGCTCCACCTCTATGCTCTGCAGTCTGTTGGTACCGTCATCTGATCTCCTTGAGTAACCTAAGAAACCTTGGGGCTTAAATTGTTGGGATTCCCAAGGCCTTTCCATCTGCCCTAAAGTTGGACTTTCATTTGTACATTGTCTTTCCCCCAGTTAAATGTTAGCTCTTTGAGAGCAGACTGTTTTGCTTTTCTATTTGTAGCACAATACTTGGCACATAGCAAACATTTGTCACATACTTTTTCATCTGTTAATTCATTCATGTTTTCAGTTTTCCTCAGTTTGTTAAGTATCATGTGAACAAATTTGATAACATTTCTATTTTTTAATCAAAATAAGGTGAAAGAAATGATGATGATTCCTAATCAATCAATAAGCATTTATTAAGTGCCTACTCTGTTCCAGGCACTGTTGAGCACGTTGCTGTGTTTGTTGTCCAGTTGTGCCTGGCCTCATGTGAGATTTTTCTTGGTAAAGATATTGGAGTGGTTTGTCATTTCCTTCTCATTTTATAGATGAGAAACTGAGGGAAACAGGTTAAGTGACTTGCCCAGGTCATAGAGCTAGAAAGTGTCTGAAAGTGGATTTGAACTCAAGTCTTCCTGACATCAGACCCAGAATTCTATATGCCACCTAGCTGCACTAGGGATGCAAAAAAAGGAGAAAAGACAGTCTCTGTTCACAATCTAATGGGGAATATAACATGCAAATGACTTGGTACAAAGAGGTGAGATAAGTATATGTATATATATATATATATATGTATATATTAGATAGGAAATAATCAACAGAAGAAGGCACTAGAATTAAGAGAGATTAAGAAGGGCTTCCTATAGAAGATAGCATCTTAGACTTGAAGGAAGCCAGGGAAGCCAGGAGGCAGGGCACTACTGATATGGGGGAGAGTCAGGGAAAATGTTTGGAGCTGAGATGGAGTGTCTTATTTTAGGACCATTAAGGAGACTAGTGTCACTGCATTGAAGAACACATAGTTGGGGGTGAAAGATGGGGAGAGGAGCTAGCTTTTGATGACCTTTGAATAAAAAACAGGATTTTATGTCTGATCCTGTAGGTGATAGGGAGCTGCTGGAGGAGGAGGGTGACATGTTTAGACCTGCAATTTGGAAAATCATTTTGGCAACTGAATGAAGGATGGATTTGAGTAGGAGAGACTTGTCACAGACAGACCATCCATGAAGAAATGAGGGTCTACACCAGGGTGGTGACAGTATCAGAGGAGAGCAGTGGGCATATTGGAAAGATGTTGCCTTGGCAACAGACTGGAGATTTTAGACACACACACACACACACACACACACACACACACACACAGACACACTAGAGGGAGGGAGGCAGGGAAGAAGGGAGAGAGAGAGAGAGAGAGAGAGAGAGAGAGAGAGAGAGAGAGAGAGAGAGAGAGAGAGAGAGATAGGAGTTGAGGATTGAGGATGACATCAATTTCTGAACTTATTGGAGGGAGGGGATTGGATGGGTTGTAGATCCCTCAGGAGAAATAGGGAAATTCGCAAGGGGGTGAAAGGTTTTGGGTAAAAGATAATGAGTTCAGTTTTGGACAGGTTAAATTGTAGATGCTTACAGGACTTCCAGTTTGAAATGCTTAATAGAAAGAGAGGTTATGACTGCAGATGCATATCTATATCAATAGATAGATAAGCAAATAGATATTTGCATTTTTATATGGTAATGAGAGGCACTATGTCTTAGTCATCAGAGAGTTAGCCTTAGAATTAAGAACTAGTGGAATCAAGTGCCATCACTGACATTTATATAATCTTTAGATAACCATGGGCAAGACTTAAGTGCCCCTGGGCATCAACTAGTACTGATCTGCACTGGTAGAAGAATTTCCTCTTTGGGAGCTCCCTATACCCCTTCTTGCTGAATGTTTATAGTCATACTAACCATATGAAACCTTTATATACTTTGTATTGGACTTGTAGATGAGAAATTTTCTTTTATGGTGTTGGAATATGAGAAATGAACTTTTTAAATTTAAAAGTTTCATACAAATTTATGGATATTTTATTTTTATATAACTAATATTTCTCACTGTGTTCCTATTTCACCCCTTCCAGAGAGTCACATCGTATAATAAAGTTTGCAGGAAGAAAGCGAGAAAACAAATTCAGCAAAAATCTGACATTGTATGCAGTTTACCACACCTATGGTATTCCATTTCTCCAAAGGAGTGTGTGTGTGGAAGAGTTTTCTTCTCCTATCTCTTCCTTGGCACCAGTTATATTCTTTTAGGGATCCTTATAAGCCTGCAGCATTCCAATTTTGTTGTTCTGTGGTTTCTTCCATTTACATTGCTGTCGTTGCTGTTACACAGTTTTCTACTTCTGCTTACTTCACTTTGTATCAGTTCAGATAAGTCTTCCTAGGCTTCTCAGTACTCATGATCTTCCTCTTTTCTTGGAGCATATAATATTCCATTGTATTAACATGCCCTGATTTTTCAGTCATTTTTCAATCAATGGACATCTATTTGGTTTTAAATTCTTTGCTATTGCCAAAAGTGTTGCTTAAATATTTTGGTGTACATGAGTCCTTTCTTTTTGTCATTGGCCTTCTTGGGACCAGCGGTGGACTCTCTGGTGGGTAACACAGTATGGATATTTGTTTTCCAGATTGCTTTCTATAATGTTTGTACCAATTCACAACTACTAGCTATGCATTGGTGTAGCCACCTTTCTAACATTTACTATTCCAGTTTTTTGTAATTTTGCTACCTTGCTGGATATTTAGTGAAACCTCAGTTGAAGTGTTGTTTTTGAAGTTTATTGAGAGAGTTAGTTTAGGCATAAGCAAGTTTTTTTTTTTTTTTTTGGAGGAGGGAGGAGACGAGGCAATTAGAGTTAGGTGACTTGCCCAAGGTACCACAGATAGTAAGTGTCAAGTGTCTGAGGCCAGATTTGAACTCAGGTCCTTTGGACTCCAGGGCCTGTGCTCTACTCACTGCACCACCTAGCTGCCCCAGGCATACGCAAATTTTTAAGAGAAAGGAGAATTATTTTTGGAGGGAGCGTATTCTTATAATATTACTTTTTGAAGAGCTACAGTACCGTATGCTAGTCTCATCTGTTCTGCTTAAATATTTGTATTATTTTACTAATACATATAAACATAGTGCAATAGACAAAACCACTGATAATTATTTAGTGTCTCAGTGAGGTCCCTGATAGAATACATTTGTGCAACCTGTGAACTGGAGGGAGGTCTTTGAGTAGCCCTTTGCACATTAGAACAAGTTTAGATGATTAATTGGGAGAACACAAACCTGAGAAATAGAGATGTCAGATAGAAAGAAGCAAAAGGATAAGGAAAAGAAGCAAAGTATGATATTGGAAAGTCCTTGATGGAGAGGTAGATGGTGGAGATAGTTGCTGAATGGAACACAGAGGCCTAAGTGAATCACTTGTAGTGGTGGTGAGAAATAGGCACGGTCTACTCTTCTCCAAGACTTCTGATTCAATAGGATCTTGGATCTGGATCCAGAAAGGGGCTTAGACATCATCTAATCTAACCGCATTTTACAAATGAGACAGAGAAGGCCTAGAAAGATCAAGTTACTTGCTCAAGGTTATAACAGGGATGCTGGCCATACTCAAGTATCAGAGGTGAGATTTTATTTTTTTTATTTTTTTTTTTTATTTAGCTTTTAACATTCATTTTCACAAAATTTTGGGTTACAAATTTTTCCCCTTTTCTCCCCTCCCCCCCCAAACGCCAAGCATTCTAATTGCCCCTATGACCAATCTGCTCTCTCTTCTATCATCCCTCTCTGCCCTTGTCTCTGTCTTCTCTTTTGTCCTGTAGGGCCAGATAGCTTTCTATACCCCTTTACCTGTATTTCTTATTTCCTAGTGGTAAGAACATTACAGTTGATCCTAACACTTTGAGTTCCAACTTCTTTAGCTCCCTCCCTCTCCACCCCTTCCCTTTGGAAGGCAAGCAATTCAATATAGGCCAAATCTGTGTAGTTTTGCAAATGACTTCCATAATAGTTGTGTTGTATAGGACTAACTATATTTCCCTCCATCCTATCCTGTCCCCCATTACTTCTATTCTCTTTTGATCCTATCCCTCCCCATGAGTGTTGACCTCAAATTGCACTCTCCTCCCCATGCCCTCCCTTCTATCATCCCCCCCCACTCTGCTTATCCCCTTATCCTCCACTTTCCTGTATTGTAAGATAGGTTTTCATACCAAGATGAGTAGGCATTTTATTCTTTCCTTTAGTGGAATGTGATGAGAGTAGACTTCATGTTTTTCTCTCACCTCCCCTCTTTATCCCTCCACTAATGAGTCTTTTGCTTGCCTCTTTTATGAGAGATAATTTGCCCCATTCAATTCTCCCTTTCTCCTCCCAATATCTTTCTCTCTCACTGCTTGATTTCATTTTTTTTTAAGATATGATCCCATCCTCTTCAATTCACTCTGTGCACTCTGTCTCTATGTGTGTGTGCGTGTGTGCATGTGTGTGTGTGTAATCCCACCCAGTACCCAGATACTGAAATGTTTCAAGAGTTACAAATATTGTCTTTCCATGTAGGAATGTAAACAGTTCAACTTTAGTAAGTCCCTTATGACTTCTCTTTGCTGTTCACCTTTTCATGGTTCTCTTCATTCTTGTGTTTGGAAGTCAAATTTTCTTTTCAGCTCTGGTCTTTTCATCAAGAATGCTTGAAAATCCTCTATTTCATTGAAAGACCAATTTTTCCCCTGAAGTATTATACTCAGTTTTGCTGGGTAGGTGATTCTTGGTTTTAGTCCTAGTTCCTTTGACTTCTGGAATATCCTATTCCATGCCCTTCGATCCCTTAATGTAGAAGCTGCTAGATCTTGTGTTATCCTGATTGTATTTCCACAATACTTGAATTGTTTCTTTCTAGCTGCTTGCAATATTTTCTCTTTCACCTGGGAGTTCTGGAATTTGGCCACAATGTTCCTAGGAGTTTCTCTTTTTGGATCTCTTTCAGGCGGTGTTCTGTGGATTCCTTGAATATTTATTTTGCCCTCTGGTTCTAGAATCTCAGGGCAGTTTTCCTTGATAATTTCATGAAAGATGATGTCTAGGCTCTTTTTCTGATCATGGCTTTCAGGTAGGCCCATAATTTTTAAATTGTCTCTCCTGGCTCTATTTTCCAGGTCAGTTGTTTTTCCAATGAGATATTTCACATTATCTTCCATTTTGTCATTCTTTTGGTTTTGTTTTGTGATTTCTTGGTTTCTCATAAAGTCATTAGCCTCCATCTGTTCCATTCTAATTTTGAAAGAACTATTTTCTTCAGTGAGCTTTTGAATCTCCTTTTCCATTTGGCTAATTCTGCTTTTGAAAGCGTTCTTCTCCTCATTGGCTTTTTGAACCTCTTTTGCCAATTGAGTTAGGCTAGTTTTCAAGGTGTTATTTTCTTCAACATTTTTTTGGGTCTCCTTTAGCAGGGAGCTGATTTGCTGTTCATGCTTTGACTTCATGTCTCTCATTTCTCTTCCCAGCTTTTCCTCCACCTCTCTAACTTGATTTTCAAAATTCTTTTTGAGCTCTTCCATGGCCTGTGCCCATTGAGTGGGCTGGGACACAGAAGCCTTGATTTCTGTGTCTTTGCCTGATGGTAAGCATTGTTCTTCCTCATCAGAAAGGAAGGGAGGAAATGCCTGTTCACCAAGAAAGTAACCTTCTATAGTCTTATTTCTTTTCCCTTTTCTGGGCATTTTCCCAGCCAGTGACTTGACCTCTGAATATTTTCCTCACACCCACCTCACCTCCTGATCCTCCCAGCCAGTGTTTGGGGTCTGAGATTCAAATGCTGCTTCCAGCCTCAGGGCTTTTGGCGGGGGCAGGGCTGCTATTCAGTGTGAGATTAAATTCAGATGCTCAGGTGAGGGCAGGGCTGCCTCTCAGGCTCAGTTCCCTCAGGGAGTTTATGCACAGACCTTCAACAATGGATCCAGGCTCCTGCCTGCTTGGAGAGCCCTGGTCTGCCGCTGCCCCTCAGCTTCTGTCTCCCGAGGGGGCCCGAGCCATGGGGGCACCCCACTCCCCCCTCGACCCACCAAAGGGACTCTCTCACAGACCCCCGTCACCTGTGGGTGGAGGTACTTGTGCGGCCGCTGGAGATCCCGTCCCTGAAGCCCGCTCGGATCTGTTCCTCTCGGTGCCGCGGCCACGGCAGGGCTGTACTCAGCTCCCAGTCCCGGCGCCCAGTCCGCAGCACGAAGGACCTTTTACGAGAGGTTTGCAGGTCTCTCCGGAACAGAAATCTCCCTCGCTCCAATGTTCTGTGGCCTCTGGGTGCAGAATTCGCCGTGAGTTACTTCTTTGTAGTTGTTCTATGGGTTGTGGGTTCGGAGCTATGTGTATGTGCGTCTTTCTACTACGCCATCTTGGCTCCGCCAGAGGTGAGATTTTAACCTCTGACTCCAAACCTAGTGGGCTTTCCATTATACCACACTTTTATTTGGTGGTTAATGCCTTGTGGAATTGATAAAAAGTCATTATTCAGGCACAGATTTGTTCATTTGTACTACATGACCCCCACATGTGTATTCAGAGGATCAGAACTGCTATTTACTGACCACTTTGCTAAAATATAGAACAATTCTCATGGATTCTGTTTTGGGATTTTCTGTTCATTTGACTTTTTTGGTCTTAAGGAAAGTCAAAACTTTATGGGATAAAAATAGTATTTCTCTTGGTTAAAACAAGGAGAAATGATAACTTGTACACTCACCCTTCTCTCCTCAAAAAGGGTGAACATACAGAAACACAACTGAATTTCATTTCACAATCATTTATTAAGGGCAGATCACTGGGCTAAAAAAAGGCCTTGAGAAAGATATCTTACATTTATATAGGACTTAACTGTTTGCCAGGCATGGTGCTAAGTGCTTTATAATTATTTTTTAATTTCATCCTAATAACCACCCTGGGAATAGTTGCTTTCATTTTATGGTTAAAGAAACTGAGGCAAACAGAGGTCAAATGCCTTGTGGATTTAAACTCGGGTCTCCCTGACTCCAGGCCTGGAGCTCTATCCTCTGTGCTTCTCCGCTTCCTGCTAAGATAAGATATGATTTCAGATTTCATGGACCTTTATGTCTAGTAGAGACATCTTCAGTATAGATAAGGTGGTTGTTGTTGGGTTGTTTAGTCATGTCTGAATCTTTGTGGTTTCATGGACCACAACTGTCTTTGGAGTTTTCTTGGCAAAGATACTGGTTTGCCATTTCCTTTTTCAGTGGTGATAAGGCACTATTAGACAAAATGCCTTATGAGGTATATAATTTTATTCCCCAAAGGAGAAATATTTAGATATAAGCTTCTTAATGACAGGGACTGATCTTCTCCCTCCTTCCTTCCTTCCTTCCTTCCTTCCTTCCTTCCTTCCTTCCTTCCTTCCTTCCTTCCTTCCTTTCTTCCTTCCTTCCTTCCTTCCTTCTTCCTTCCTTCCTTCCTTCCTTCCTTCCTTCCTTCCTTCCTTCCTTCCTTCCTTCCTTCCTTCCTTCCTTCCTTCCTCCCTTCCTTCCTTCCTTCCTTCCTTCCTTCCTTCCTTCCTTCCTTCCTTCCTTCCTTCCTCCCTTCCTTCCTTCCTTCTTCCTTTCTTCCTTCCTTCTTCCTTCCTTCTGTCCTTTCTTTCATTTTTTTTGGGTATCACCAACACCTAGCATTGGGCCTTGAATATAGGAGATACTTAATGCTTGTGAGATTGGGTGACTTTGGGGTTTTGATTTGCATGAAAATAGGTTTTTGTGTTTGGACATCTGTTGGAATTTTCCTTATTAAATGATGACGCTATTCCAGGAGAAGAAATATGACATATCTTTGTGTGTATATGTTATTATATTTACACATTTATATGTAATCTATAAATACATGCACATGAGCACACACATACATATTGTCCCTGTACATAATTCACACAAGTATATGTGTCAAGAAGTAGGACGTATATATATATATATATATATATATATATATATATATATATATATATATATATATATATATATATATATATATATGTATGTATGTATATACATATATATGTCACAATTCTCCTGATATATAACATTGTACAACATACCTCATATATATTGCATGGAAAAAATATAATAAGCATTGTTTAAAACTGCATTAAGACTTTTTGGGACACCCTATATATTTACATATGTGTGTGTTTCCATTAAAAAATTCAGTTGAGGAAATGACCACATTTCTTTTGATTCCTTAGAGGCCAGCAGAAATAATAGATGAGGAAGAAGGTGGAGGGAAAGAAAATGAAGATATAGAAGAAGAAAAGGAAGAAGAGAAAGAAGATTTATCAGAAGTAAATGGTGATGTTGAAGAAAAGGAAGTGGAAGAAAGTCCTGAACAGGAGAACATTGATCCTAGAGTAAATGGTGGCACAAATGAAGAAAATGGTGAGGAACTGGATGAGGTTGACAACGATGAGCATCATCCAGAGAAAGAGGAAGAGATAACATTAGCAAAAGGTGATGGTGATGGTGACGGTCCAAAGGAGGTATTAGTTTTGCACTTTTTTATATGTTTGTGGGTATGTCATGGGAGCTACAAGAGAAGACAGGGTCCCTGCCCTCAAGGAGCTTACAAACTTCTTTGGCTACTCTCTTTTAATGGTAGTGAACTTGATTTGTGTCCACAGAAGCAGTACCTGCTTCACAAGCCGAATTTCTATAGATGATAAATTAGAGGGGAATTTATTTATTTAGCCACAAAGAAACTTGACTTTGCCAAAGAATTCATAATAAGTATCATGTAAATTTTTATAGAATAGGGGTCCAAGGGCATTTGAAAGTTGAACTGAATTTATATTTTTCTATACATACATGCATACATACATATATATACACACATCTATATCTATATCTATGCCATTTACATCTACATATACACACATAGACTCTCAATCACATTTAAATGGAAAAAAGTAGGGAAGATATAGCAAGTCGACAATAATATTTATTGAGTTATCATTATAAACAAGTCACTATGTACACATATATCAGATACTGAACAACTTGAGGAGATTCAAAGAAATTGAAGACACAGTTCCTACTCTCTAAGAGCTTCCTGTCTAGTTGAGGAGAATAGGACCTATAGATACCTAAAGATGATTAACAGTAGAGTGGGGTCTGCAATATACAATATGAGAATATATATACTTATATGTAAATATAAAAGTGTGTTTATATATGCACATATATATCTGCGGGGCAGTGCAGTACAGTGAGTAGAGGGCCAGCCTTGGAGTCTGGAAGACAAAGTTCAAGACCTGTCATTGACTCATACTACCTGTGGGACAGTGGATTAATTGTCTAGCCCCCAGGAATGTTCTAAGACTATAAATCACAGAGCAGTTGCTGGTCTGCATCATTCCATACAAAGAGTCCGAGATGAAATCACGTGACCCCTCAATAGGTATCTATATTTATATCTCTTTCTGATCTCTCTAGATCATAGATCTAGATATAATTTACATACATGTGAACACACATAAACACACAAATGCCCCTATACTATATAATAAAAACCAATAAATGTACCAAGAAGTAGGATCATCAAGTGCTATTTATTATATCAATACATGCTCATTTTCTATTCTGTTCTTATTAAGTAGGGTGGTGGAGTACTTATATTCTAAATGGACGAAAATGGAAGGGAATTGCATGTGGGATAGTGTTGGGGCAGGACTGAGGTATTTTGAGAATGGGACTGCAGCATATTTTCCCATCCCCTTTCCCTAGAAATGTGTGAAATTCAGAAATCTTGAAAGAGAGAATTTTAAAGGGCAGAAGAAAAAATCAGGAAAACTGAGGCTGATAAATAATAAAGAGGAACTGGGTAGGTTGTGGTCATGAAAAGGAAAGTTGAAGAAGAGAACGCCTTGCTTTCAAACCGTGGCATGTCACATATGAAAATGAAAGAATAAAGAAGTCAATGAAAAGAGGACTCATGGAAATTTTTTAAAATTAAATTTTGCATAAAGATTTGTTTAAATGGAGTGGTGAATGCTTTAAGTTCCCTGCATCTGTATCCTTGTTTATTATCTATGCAACCTAAAGGGTTAAATAATTTTCTTTTTCACTAGGATGAATCAGATCCTCAAAGACCACCAAGGCCTGAAGTAAAAATCACTAGTCCACAGGAAAATGATAACAATGAACAAAACAAGGAGTACGCTGCTGTGGCATAGATGCTTAAAAATGTGGATTATAAGAAAAATTAAGGGTTTCATATGATACTTGAATTCTAAACACTGTTATTTGTGGTTGTTACACATAATGTGGCAATATGGCTGAATACTACCTATAGAATTTCAAAATTACAATGAAGAATGGAAAGGATAATCGCATTAATGTTTATTTCCCCAGTTGGTGTTTTTTTAAAAAGCCATCTAAAAGAGTTAAATGTAAGAAATCTGGGTGGAGCTTGTCTTGGAAGAAAACTAATTCTTCCTTTCCCCTTTGGGATAGGGTAATAATCATATCTGGGCAAATTTTCACGTGCCTCGACTTTAGAATTTTAGTAATACGATTGTTAGATGCCAGAATATTTTAAAAAGTCTTATTTTAAAAGGCACAGAATATTTTGTGAATTTTAACAGAAAATATATATAATATTCTTTAGGAAAATATACTTTAGGAAGCATGAATTACAATTCATTTTTAGATTTATAATTTTAAGACATCATTAAAATCAAGTATTCTTTCATATCCTTTCTCCCTCTTTAGCCAAAGCCTTTATTTATCTTTCTGATGTACTAAGCCAAGATGTTTATTTTGCAAGTAGGAGACTTACTTATCAGAGTATTATGTGTCATATCATACCATATCATATCAATAGTCCTCATCCTTATGGCCCTTTCAGGTTTTAAAGCCTTGTAGGTTAAATGGTACCTAGTATAAAAGCTAGGAGGATTTGGAATTAAGAATGGAAATCAAATTATTTAATTCAGCCATCTACATTATTTTCATTATCATTTGATCTGTGGAAATTTTATTCATCTGGTAGAATTTTTATTCCGCTAGCCCTTATCAATCCTTCTCCTACCTCTTGTTTCAGGTTCTCAATTATCTGCATGTTAGAAACAAAGTTTCCCACAAAATACAGATTCTCAGAAAATCAAGGGAAAAGACAAAGAAGGTATAAAAAAACATTTTTTTCCACCGCCCAGTTTCATTAGATTTGCTGTATAGTTCCCATTGGAAGAATAAAATCTGACAGCTGTAAGGGACCTTAGAGTTTATTTGGTCCAATCCCTTCATATTTCAGGTGAGGAATTGTGGCAAAGAGTGGAAAAGTGGCTTCCTAAAGATTGCATGACTAGTTAGTGACAGGACTAGAAAACAAAATCTGTTGACTTCCTATTATACCGTATTGAGCCTAATTGCTTTATATTTCAGCTTATTTTCACAAACTAATCAATTATAGTTTCAAGTAAAAAAAAGGAAAACAACTTTTCTATTTTATTTATGAGTAATATTTGCTACTTTAAATCTTCAAAATATCAAACTGTTAAGAGAAAATTTTGGGGGGGAAATGCTAGAATAAAACTTATTTCTGATTAACCTCTCACTTTAACTTTTGTTTTGTTAGTAACTAAATGTGAAATAATCAGAAATTGTAGAGTCCAATTGACCTCAAGATTGCATTTACTTTGGTAGACATTTCAAAAATATATTGCCATTTGTTTTTTGAATGACTAAGGAATAATGCTACTGGGCTAATAGAAATAATGCATTTTCTCATATGAATATTTTCATTAATTAGACATAGGCAATAAATAAGACTTTACATCTTGGATACAACTATTGTTACATCTATTGCATCTTATGGTTGCAAGTGCCTTTAATTAGTTAATTAGTAAATCTTTGATTCATTCATTCATTCAGGCAATGTACTAGGCATGAAAGGAGATATAAAAACTGGGCAAGACACTTATGAAGCTTATGTCCTTATGCAGCTTAGGGTAAGAAACAAACACAGATAACCACAATACATAATATTACATGGATTCATACATTTAAATAGTTTCAAAGGAAAATGCTGTGTAAACTCTGGGGTTGAAGAGATGAATGGAAATGTGGGGGATGGCAGATTGTGGAGGATCTTGAATGCCAGGCATAGGAATTTCAACTTTAATCAATAGACAGTAGGAGGTCTCTAAAGATGATCAGGTCTGTGTGTCAAAAAGATTATTCTTCTGTTAATATAAAGGATGAATTGTAGGATGGAGGAAGGATGAAGGCAGGAAGATCTGCCAGTATTCCTTTGCAGTAGCACTTTGGGATGGTAATGGGGGGGTCTTTTTTATGGGGATGTGGGTAGAAAAAGAGTAGGGAATAGGTGAGAATAGTGTTGTAGGGGGAAGAATCCATGAGAGTTGAGGGAGAGACAAGATAAGGCTTGTTAAGACCTCCAGGTTCAATAATTAGTTGAAATTAAATTAGTTGACATACATCACAAAAATTTAACAAAGATATATTTTCCCAAGTAGCTGTTTTCATGTTTTCTATAAATAATAGCTACAATAAAACTCTAATGAATTTAGCAGTATTAGAAAGATATGAGGATATAAGGCTATGATATTTTAGGAAGAAATTGATTCTTAAAATATTTTTCTGAGATAAAATATAAGCATATAATTTCTGTTTGGTCTTTAAAAAACTAAATAAGATTGGGCAATAAACCTACATTCCTAGCAAACTAAATAAGATGGTAATAGGCTGAAATTCTATACCATTACTGATGTTTGACGTTTTTAAAAAATTTCAGTTAATTAAATGAAATCAAATGTAAAAATTTTGACTTGTTAGTAAGTTAATTCTTTGTCAAAACCTTTCACCCCCTCCAGTAATTTCTCCTCATTCCTTTTCCACTGTTATCTAGTTTAAGCAATTAGGGGATCATTTCAGGGTCATTTCAATGAAATAAAAATTGATGTTTTTTCATGGAAAATAATTGCATTAAATATCCTAAGTATATAGTACCCTACAGGGATCTTTAGAACCCACAATTACTGTAGTGTAATGTTGAATAAAGCACCAAATTTTTCCCTAACCAGTGCATATTTTATCTGCTAATAAGACATAATCATGACCTACCTTAAGAGGAGAGATGAAGAGCAACTGTATTGTATTTTAAAACACTTTAAAATATGTATATATCTATATCTCTATATATCCATACACTACATATATGTATCATATTCATAAAATGTCTTATGGAGAAAATCTCTCCCAGTGAATGAAAAAAATGTTCATCACTTGGTGATGATTTAAAATAGGCTGTCAAAAGTTAATTCTTCTCCAAAAGATAAACTTTTTACCCTGTGGGAAGAATTTATTCCCTTATATCTACAGTTTGGATCAATCTTACTGACAGTTTGGGGTACCATTTGTATTTGTGTGGGACAAAATCTAGACTCCTATATCCAGATTAGGTTCTTTTGTATTGTTTTAAAAAGAAGTTTACTATTAATAGACAACAGAGAGATTTCTTGATACTTATGAGTCAAATCTATAGTCAGAATAACTATCATCGTCCAAGTATTTGGGCATTTATGTGGGTTCATCTGCATAACTAACTGCCTTTTTCCTTTATTTTGTACCTTGTGATTTTTAGTCTGACACAAATCTTATGTCAAACTAAATTTGATTCAAGATAGTAAATAACTTTATTGCATTTTGAACTTTGAACATGAAGTTATACAATCAAGTAAAGCCAGATTTAGTCACATTTTTATTCATTCAAATAATTAAACTATACCTCCAGATTTTTTCTACTTATTGCCTGTTTATGACCTTTAAAATATAATAACTGTGGTCGTAAAATGGCATTATATTTTTTAATGAGAATTGTCTTTATTCTAATCTGCACTGTATTGGTTCCTGCCATTTTCTAGTTCCTGAAAATCATTGTTGGCATTAAATGGCACCATGTATATACAATGTCATCCCAGTCACACCCAATAAAAGCCAGATATATCTGAAACCTCATTAATGGGAACTAATGTTCTAAAATTATTATGAATTAACTGGCTCAGCACACAGCAGGTAAGCCAATGTCCTGAAATCTTGTATGTGCATCTGAAACAGCCTGAAATATTGACAGCTTATTTTTTCAGTGCTTTAATTTTTTAAAGCCCTTTCCTCGCAACAATCTAATGACATAGGTAGTACAAGTATCATTCCCAATTAACATATGAGGAAACTGAAGCACAGAAAAGTTATGAGACTTAGGGTCATAAAACTGGAACCCAGGGATCTTGACTCTTAAGACCAATGATCTTCCTCTATTGAAGTCTGTATGTGTGTATATACATATACACACATATACACACATACACACATATACACACATGTACACACATACACACATGTACACACATGTATACGTATATAGAGAGATTTTGTCAATTACATATAAATATAAAATATATATGTGTGTATATATTATATTTAAAGTTGATAGCTTAAAAAAGTGAGATGTCACTTTGGCTGAAAATATTCTAGTTTTCTGCAATGTACTAAAGTGATGGGCTACTTCAGTATAACTGATGATCCTTTGAAACTATTCATATATTATTAATTCACCTTTATTCCTTTACATAGTAATTAGGCAAAGTAGGGCTACAGTAGATTAACTGTTCAACCAGAAGCATCACCTCTAAATTGTTGCCAACATGAATGGAGCTACAAATACCTATCTGTGTTGTACATAAAGGTTTGTAGAGAGGTATAGAAATATCATCTCTCTAAAAAGTGTATGCATACATGCTTTAGAATAAAGGTCACTAGGTACAAAGACTTTATAAGGGAAAGACTGTATTGTTTGGATGTGGGAGAAAACATTGAAAAGGATGTTGAGACAGGGTAGGTATCCTCGGCATTGATGTGGGTCATGGTGCTTTAATGGCTTCCAGAGATATTAACAAATACTTAACATGTTTTTCAAAGTGTGGAAGCTATCAAAGATTTTATTTTTTGGAAAGATTTTATATTAGGAAGGATGTTGAAGAGATAGCTTTAAAGGAGATGTCATGTAATGAATGTCTCCAAGAAATACAGATCTTAAGTTAACCTGCATTTCTGAGGTGACTACAGAGCACAGTTCTTTCTCATTAACCTTAAGCCTTATATATATGCTTTTAACTGGGATAGTATCTTATATAGACAGTACTGTTATCTTACAGACCTTGTTTATAGAGTGTATTGTTTGCATTATGTATTTTTCATGAATTTTGCTTAAATTTCAGTTCAAAGAAAAATGGAATCCTAGAATTAGAATGGGTCTTAGAGATCATGTAGTTCAACCTACAATTTGACAGGTAGAATCCCCTGTAATAAATATGAGAGTTCATCATCTTATTTTTGTTTGAATGCCTCCAGTGATGAGAAACTCACTACCTCACAAGGAAGTACAGTTTATTTTTGGACAGGGTCAATTATTGGAAAGGTCTTTGTCATATTGAGCTGAAATTTAGCTCCCCCAAACTTTAAGCCTTCTTTGGGTTTTATTTTATTCTCTGGAGCTATGGAGAATTCTTGATATTTGATGTACACTCCTCATCATAGTGGTTGCTGTCCTCTAAAGATGCTTCATTTTCCACTTTTTATTTTCCCTCTTTAAAATATGGTACCCAGAACTGAACATGACAGTGAAAGATGCAATCAAATCTGAGCCCATTGATAACAAATAGCCAGGTGCATCAAAATAGTACACAAAGCACACAGGTGGTCCAGGGAAATTCACCAAAACAAAGAAAATTAAAGTTGGAAGGGAACTTAGAGATCATCAGTCATGAGTTCTTCATACTTTTTTTGGTCATGGGTCCCTTTAGCCATGTGATAAAATCTATGGGTCTCTTAGAACAATGTTTTTAAAGGCATAAAGTAAAATATATATGTTTGCAAAGGAAACCATTTATATTGAAAAGAACTATCAAAAACTTTAAAAAGAAATTCAAGGACCCCAGTTTAAAAACTCTTGATCTAGTCCAATTCCATCATTTCCCAGGGGATGAAACTGAGGACTAAGAGGTTAAGTGACATGCACATGGCCACATAACTAGTAAGTAGTAGCAGAGCCAAGACTCAAACCTTGGTGTTCTCCTTACCTAGGCTTCTCTCTGCATTATACTGCTTACTTACTAAAATGAATGGCTCAGTAATCTTTCATTCCTTACACAAACATAACTTCTCACTGATATTTTGCCTTTTAAAAAGACTTTGCATATGTCTAGTAGTTTATTTTGGGATCATATTTATGAACTTCCTAAAAGGAAAATCTTTGATAGTACAGCGAAGCCTTCCAGATAGTGGAAACCAATTAGTCTAGTCTTTGGGACCAGGCATATGTTATTATAGGGGAATTGGGCATCATTAAAGTCCTGTTACTAAAAAAAATTAAAAATCATGTGAGGTAAATATGGAGGCTTCTTTGACTTTAGCCAGAGAAGACTTGAGTTGATTTTGGATTTGTGGTTGTGAAAGATCTCAGAAGTTCATTAGGTGTCCTCTCTTCTTTTTAAGAAGTTGAAGCGTTTATTGAAGTTGGCTGTTAAAATCACCTTTCCATATGTAATATGTATATGGAGGAGGAATGACTGATGTGACTTTTCAAAAGAAAGGAACAAACCCAAATTCTTTTATTTTTTTTCAGTAGTATGTTAACTGTTGTTTAGTTAGAAGTATGCTGTTGGTTAATTTCATTGTAATTCATTATGTTGACAAATATCTTTTTGTTGTTCTGAAAAATTGTTGCTCAAGTTTTGATAAGATTACAAAAATTTAAGTTGGGCCATTTGTTTTATCTTAGAATTCTGGAAAATGCTCATTTTTACAATATAAAAATTGACTATTTCTCTTGAATAAATGGATGCCGTTTTATGCAATTATGGAAATGTATTTTGATGACTCATTGTTTAGGTACATGGAATTGTGTTACTATTATTTTGTATTTTATTCTTCCACATGAAAATTTCAACAACTATAATAAATGCCACTGGACTTAAACCCTATGGAAGCTTGACTCATGACAAGAATCTTAAGTGATTATACAACAAGGTTGAGAAGTTCCATTAGGTGTACATGAAGTTGTGGTTTTTATAGCTTGCACAAACTTTATAAATGCTCATTTAGTTCATAAAACATGTATAACTTTGTACCAAAATAAATCTTTTTGCTTTTCCTTTTCATGAAGCTTCAAATTTATGGACACTAGAGGGTAGGATTTTAGCTATAATCCAAGGAATTAAGTAAAGAATGTTATGTAGGACTGTCCCTCAATAGACTTATGCTGAAAACGCATATTATGGAACCATGCAGAAAGAATACATCTGGAATTTTGGCAGTATGTTAATATTTATGGAGGCTTGCTATAAATCTTCCATTAAATGGGCTTTGTGCTACTGTAGTTTTCATTGAATTAAAGTTTTTTTGCTTTATTTTCTGTTTTAAAAGCAAATACCATGAGGCAGAGCTGATAGCCCTTTTGGTATTTAATAACCATAGATGAACAACTCTGAGACCATGACTAAGGAGTTTGTTAAAGTATATTTTACACACATGAACAAAATCCATTGGTTCCCCCCCCCCCACTCTATTAGGTTGAAAAAGTAACCCTTGACAATAAAGGAAATATCTTAGTTTACCAGATTTTATCTGTATACTAGATTCTTAAGCATTGTTACATATTCTACAACCAAAATTATTATAATTCATATATTGTATTGTAAAATGATAGTGTTTTTATTATGACATTTATTTATGGAAATAAACATATAGCTTTGCTTCAGATTTTTGTGTGTTTTTCTTTCCTTCTCCCATGAGGATCTTAATTTCCTATCTCTAAGTAACCCTCTCAAAGAATCTATGATCTTGGCTTTGGCTGAAAGTGCCAAAGATGGATGACTTATCCTTGCTTCCATTTTTTTTTGTAAGTCATCAAACTTAGTGGTCTAATCATAATGAATCATATGAATAGTTTTCTATCAATCAATCTGACAATAAAAAGCATTTATTAAGTGCCAACTATGTGCTAGGAACTACCTAGGGAGGATAGAAATATTACAGACAATCTCTACCCAAGAAGAAGCTTACATTTCTCTAGAGTGATTCTGCATGTTCTATTTCACTGCTTCTCCTTATACACAATGATATGAAGGGCATTAGTAACTGAATAAAACAGCAAAGTTTTCTTGAAGAAAATGGTACTGGAGTTGAACCTTGAAGGGAGTTAGGGCTTTAATTGAAACCCACCCTTGCCTCCTCATACATTGTACTCCTGTCTGTATCCTTCCAAAAATCCACCCAGGGAGTCCACACAATGTTGTGAGTCCACACAACTGCCTGCATATTGCTTGACCTGATGGGGGTACCAGTGGTACGAGTGGGCTGTTCATCTATTATCTCTCAGTTTTGATATGTGACTAAGACATCGACCTTTCCAGTTGCATATCTCTTTGCTATGACACATTTCTGATATATTTACATAATATGGATTTTGGTACATAATTCTTTATTAGTGAAATGCCTAAACACCTTTATGCTCACTGTGCTTCTCTTCTGCTTTTTTGGGTGACCTCCAAGTCTAATTATAATATTAGAAAAAGTAAATTCATGATCATCTAACTCTTCAGATATCACCAAAGAGATACATATCACTTTCAGATATCACCTTCCACAACAAATTGGATTCTCAGCACAGCAAATACACATTAGACTTGGGTCTAAGCCTAGAAGGAAATCAGGGAAGAGGAGAGAGTATGTTCCAGTTGTGGTAAACAGTTTCCACAGATTCGTGGAAGTGGAGGAAGTTAGAAGGAGATGAGAAGTAGCTAAGCATCTTATTTGGTCGAAATGTAAGTTACATGGTGAATGAATGAATGACAGAATTTAATAAGCACTTACTTTGTACAAAGTACTGTTACAGGGGTAATGTGAAAGACAAGAAAGATAAGTTGGAACCATATGTACAAAGTCTTAAATGCCAGGCTATTGAGCCCTACATTGTATCCCACGGATAATATTGTTCAGTCATTTTTCAGTTATGGCTGATGCTTCGTGACCCCTTTTGGGGCTTTCTGGAATGGTTTGCAATTTTCTTTTCCAGCTCATTTTACAGATGAGGAAACCAAGGCAAACAGGGTTAAGTAACTTGCCCAGGGTTAGACAGCTAGTAAGTGTTGAAGGTTTTTTAAATGTTAAGATTTTAACTCAGGAAGATTAGTTTTCCTGACTGCAGACCT
The DNA here is from genome assembly GCF_028372415.1 of Notamacropus eugenii. Lineage (NCBI taxonomy): Eukaryota > Metazoa > Chordata > Mammalia > Diprotodontia > Macropodidae > Notamacropus > Notamacropus eugenii. The sequence goes on along the minus strand of NC_092875.1, from coordinate 197,843,781 downwards.
GGCACTCTAGATTATAAAGGAAACTAAATAAATTATGATTATCAAAATATTTTAAAAATAAGTTTATAAACCTCATGTTAGAACCCCTCTCCTTCGCAGTCTTCCTACTACCCCTCTTTAACTATCTAGATATTTTGTTTGAAATAAATATGCTTCATAGGAGATGAAATGGTAAATCATTCTTACTGGCCTAACTAAATTTGAGGACGAAGACATTTCTCCATTAGATCATAGAAAACAGGGCCAAGACAGGGTTTATTGAAAGTGGTAAGAATTTTTATATACCATGTTTTCTTGAGGTTTTAGTTATGGTGGAGATGTTCCACTATAATAAATTTTAAAAAACCCCTTCATTTTATTGGGTAGCTTCCATAGAATGTACAGAAGGGAAGGGAATAAACATTTATATAACATCCACAATGTTCCAGACACTAAGCACTTTTACAGATATACCTCATTTGATCATCACAACAACCCTGTGAAAGTAGAAGCTGGTTATTATCTATTTTTGCAGTTGAATATGGGTATTTTACTCATAGAAGTTTAGAAGATAAAGTTGGGAGAAATCTCAGAGGCCATTTTAGTTTATAGATAAAAAAAGAAGCCAAGAGATGAAATGAACAACGTGCCCAAATCATTCTGGTAGTACATGGCGGATCAGGGACTTGAGCCCATGGTCTTCTGATTCTTTAAAGGGAATTGTCTTTTTGGCCATGTCACTTCTGCACCTGAATGTTGTTTTATGTATTTAAGAACTCAGAAATTAAAAAATAGGCATTGATAGGTAAACTACTAGTTTCCTAACTACTTGTATTTTAAATATTATTTCTTTCTGGATGATCTTCCCTTTCTCAATCCATTTTTATCACCCTGGGTAAGATGCATTTTGAGGAATAGAAATACTAAAAATCATGCTTGAAAATCCTCTCAGATAAATGCTAAGATCCTTAAGAGTTAAGACTTTGAGAATTTTTTTTTGATGATGAATGTTAAGACCTTTGAAATTTAAGACTTTGAGAGTTTTTTTTTTTGATCATGAGAGTCATCATGAGAGCTCATGAGAAAAGGATATTGCCAGTTTCCACTTTCTTTGTCCATTTCCTTATGGCCTGATGAGTTGTCAGGATGTTTGATTACATGTAACAAAACTCAGGCTCTTTATAATTTTCTGTCAGAGAGTTGATTATGGTATGTTTTAGTGTGTCAAAGTATTCTCAACCCCCTGATGCTTTTCCAACTGTGATTCACGTAGAAAACTGCTGGATTTGACTGCCATAGTTTTATGCTACTCTACTAAATATACTCATTTAGTTATCCACATCTAGATTTGCAAGTAAAAGTTGGTTGTTTTGCCATCATGTTTTTTCTCATTGACTTAGAAGCTGTCAGGTTGAGCCCCTATGGTAAAAATGGGACAGTCAGAAGGATTGTAAAGCCATCAAATACATGAGTATTGATAATTATCTGTTATGAAGAAACTACTATATAATTCAGTGAACAAGCCATTTGTGCTCTTGGTCATCCCAGTGGTAGTATGCCAATGAGCTATTTGCGGACAATGTCACCCAGGCACTGGCCTGGGTAAGCTTAAAAAGTTCTCTTTATCATCAACAAACATTGATGTAGTGACTGTATCCATGGGGCACTATGCTCAATGCTGCTTCATAGTGATGAGACACTTGGATGATATGTCTTGATGCCTTCAAACCTCACTATCTTTGTTAGCAGGTAACTCAGTGTCAAGAGACATTGAATCACCAGTGTTGTAGTCAGCCCTTTGCATGTGTGAGTGTTCCCATTAAGTGTCTGACAGACAAAGTTTCTAATGCCAAAATAAAATTGAACTGAGGTAATGATTTCCTTTATCCAGGTAAAGAAATCCCGCTTTGGCTCTCACTTCTCCTAGAATCAGCATTCTTCATTTTTTTTTTTTGCTGGATGCTATTACTCTCCAACCAATATCCTGTCTCATTTTAAAAAGAAGAATTGAAGAAGGTAACTGACATACTTATCTAGAAAATTCAAGATGTTGACAACAGTTTCTCAAAAATGTGATTGCTTAAGAAATCTTGAGGTTAGTTGATTGAAAGTGTAGACTTTAGTCTATTTTTTATCATTAATAATCATTGCCATCATCAAAACCTCTTGAAAGTGCTGTTTGTAATTGGCACTGTGTTGGAAGTGTATAAAACAAATTTTTAACAGACATAACCACTGGCTCTCTTATATATATATAGGGTTAACCAAAGCTCAGTTCAGTTGCTATCATCTACATGAAGCCTTTCCTAATCTCCCAGCTATTACTGTTAATCCTCACCCTCATTTACCTTGTATTTATTTTGTTTAGACTTTTATATGTACATTTTGTCTCTTCTGAAAGAATGTAAAGTCTCTGAGGACAGAGGCTAGGTTCTTTTTTTTAAAAAAATCTTTTTACTTGTAGCACCTTGCTGGCAAATAGTAGGTACTTAATAAATGCTTATTGATTAATTGAGGAGATTCAGAAGCTGTCTAGCCAAAGTTAGAACGAAGAGCTAAACGTCATGTCTAATTGAGCCTCCATTTCTACCAAGTGGTAGACCAAGTGGTATGACTTTTGACAATAATAAGGGTAGATAAAATGGACATACAGTTGTCTAAACAATGAAGGAGAATATAAATATACTATATAGTAATGTTAACTACAATAATGTTAATTAACAACATTGATAATAAAAGGGTAAATACATTTCAGGTAGGGTGGAGAATGAAAGTGGACACATAGGAACTGCAGGTTTTGACAGTGAGGAGAGTAGTAATTCATTACTCTTTTCTGGTTAAGTAAGGCTTCAAAGAAGAGGTGATGTGCTAGAGGCTTGATTGAAGCAAAGAGATCTTGGCAGGTGAGGGCAAAAGTAATCTAAACATCATATATGGCAATGGGATGATATGAAGAGGGTACTGGATGAATTTCCTTTAGAGTGGGAGGAGGGATAGTCAAGATGAAACAAGGGTAGGGTAGGAAGAGGATGGGAAAAGAATCTTGATGACCTGAGGAAAGATTCTGAAATGTGGAGTGATGATCTTGGACATGATCCTACTCCTAAAGGCCCCTTAGAGAGCTCCAGTCATACAGAAAGGAGATCCTGGAACGTGACTACAGTTTCCTATGACCCTCATGGGCATGTGATCTGCTTGCTGAACAAACTTGAACAGAGGATTAGAAGCTACAAGGTACTTTGGCACATGAGTCTATTTAGTGTTAATCCCTTAACGTGAAGAATGAGTCTTGTGAATAATTTCAAAGCACTTAGCTGATTCTGCACTTGGGAATGATAACCAAAATAAATGAAATCATTGTGAAAACTTGCTTAAACTTTTCATCCTCAGTAGAGAGGCAAGGTGGTCCACTAAATAAAGAAGTAGCCCAAGGAGTTAATGAACTCAGACTGGATTCTTGAGTTTTATATGAAGGTAAGTAGCTGTCCAGAACATGCTAACAGACCTTACAAGAAGCTGAAAATAACTAAGACATTTTAGTGAGTTAATAAATCTCCTTTGCTGAGCCGCAAGGGAAAAAGTGAAACATCCTATTTTAGCTGCTTAACAACCTTAATTAAACTTGATGTTGAAAAGGTCAATGTCCTATCTCACAGTTTCCAAATCACTATGGACTTGACAGTAGGATGGAAATGAAAAAAAAATAAACAGTGAGCTTTAACAGGCAAATGAGTATCTAAGCATGATGGTGTGACTTGTGATGGTAATGTTTTAAATGGGTCACCTTAGAGCAAGGTCAGTGCACATACTGTTTATATATGAGTGTATGTAGGCAGTTTTTCCTGTTGTATCTCAAACTTAAGAATTATGTGTTTCAGTAGGTTTCAAGTTTCTGTCTTAGTCCTTCTCTTATTCTGAATTGCTATCTTTGGTGATTTATCCAAGCCTATGTCTTCAATTGTTGTCTTGATGCAGATAACTTCCAAAATGAAATCTCTATTCTTGAATTTATAACTGGGGCAAGATTACCCTACACCCCAACTGTTGGTGGAATTGGTGTGAGGAGAACACAGGGGGAAAATGTTCTCCTTTCTTTCTTTAAAATTTTTTTTTCATTTCTTTTAAAAAATATATAATTTATTTATTTTTCAGTTCTCAACATACACTTCCACAAGAATTTGAATTCAAAATTTTCTCCTCATCTTTCCCCATCCCCCACCCCAGGACAGCATGCATCCCATTCACCCCTTTCTTCAGTCTTTCCTCCCTTCCATTATCCACCCTTCTTCCATCCCCCTTCCCCTCTGTTATCCTGTAAGGCAAAATAGATTTCTATAGCTCATTGCTTATATATCTTAATTTCTAGTTGCATGCTAAAACAATTTTTAACATTCATTATTAAAGCTTTGAGTTCCATATTCTCTCCTTCCCTCCCCACCCACCCTCACTGAGAAAACAAGCAATTCAATATAGGTCATACATGTTTAACAATGGAAAGCAATTCCATAGTAGTTATGTTGTAAAAGACTAACCACATTTACCTCTGTCCTATGCTGACCTCCATTTATTCCATTCTCTCCCTTGACCTGTACTCCACAATAGTGTTTGCTTCCGATTATCCCATTCCCCAATTTACTGTCCCTTTTATTATTTTCCCTCTCCTATTCCCTTTCCCCTTGCCTTCCTGCAGGGTAAAATAGATTTCCATATTCAACTGAGTGTGTTATTCCTCCTTAAGCCAAATCCCATGAGAGCAAGGCTTACTTTTTCCTTTCATCTCCCATCTTTTCCCTTCCATTGTAAAAACTCTTTCTTCCCTCTTTTATGTGAGATGATTCACTACGTTCTACTTCTCCCTTTTCCTTACTCCTAGTACATTCCATTCAACAGTAAATTTTATTTTTTTTAGGTATTCTCCTTTCATATTCAGCTCACTCTGTGCCCTCTGTCTATGTATATATACATATATATGCACATACACACATACACCCATGTACATATACATATGTGCATATTATGCACATACATACCCACACACACACCTATGTGTGTGTATATACATACATACATACACACACACACACACGCACACACATGCACTCCCTCTAACTACCCTAATACTGAAAAAGGTCTCATGAGTTACAAATAACATCATTCCATGTAGGAATGTAAACAATTCAACTTTTATTAATTCTTTAAGGCTTTTCTTTCCTGTTTACCTTTTCTCTTGATTCTTGTATTTGAAAGTCAAATTTTCTATTCAGCTCTGGTCTTTTCAATAAGAATGCTTGGAAGTCCTCTATTTCATTGAAATTCCACTTTTACCCTGAAGTATTATACTCAGTTTTGCAGGGTAGGTAATTCTTGGTTTTAATCCTAGCTCTTTTGATCTCTGGAATATTATATTTCAAGCCCTTCAATCTCTTAGTGTAGAAGCTACTAAATCTTGTGTTATCCTGATTGTATTTCCACAGTACTTGAATTGTTTCTTTTTGGCTGCTTATAATATTTTCTCCTTGACCTGTGAACTCTGGAATTTAGCTACAATATTCCTAGGAGTTTTTATTTTGGGATCTCAGGAACTGATTGGTCAATTCTTTCCACTTCCATTTTACCCTCTGGTTCTAGGATATCATGACAGTTTTCCTTGATAATTTCTTGGAAGATGATGTCTAGGCTCTTTTTTTGATCATGGTTTTCAGGTAGATCAATAATTTTTAAATTCTCTCTCCTGGATCTGTTTTCCAGGTCAGTGGTTTTTACAATGAGATAGATGTCACATTGTCTTCTATTTTTTCATTCTTTTGGTTTTGTTTTATAATTTCTTGGCTTCTCATAAAGTCATTACCTTCCATTTGCTCCATCCTAATTTTTAAAGAACTATTTTCTTCAATGAGCTTTTGAAATTCTTTTTCCATTAGGCCAGTTCTGCTTTTTAAAGCATTCTTCTCCTCATTGGTTTTTTTGGGCCTCTTTTGCCATTTGGGTTAGTCAATTTTTAAAGGTGTTATTTTCTTCAGCATTTCTTTGGGTCTCCTTTAGCAAGCTGTTGACTTGCTTTTCATGATTTTCTTTCATTGCTCTCATTTGTCTTCCCATTTTTTCCTCCACCTCTCTTACTTGATTTTCAAAATCCTTTTTGAGCTCTTCCATGGCCTGAGAGCATTGCATATTTTTTTTGGAGATTTTGGGTGTAGAAGCCTTGACTTTTATGTCTTCCTCTGATGGTGTGCTTTGTTTTTCCTCATTCAGAAAGATGGAAGAAAATAACTTTTCACCAAGCAAGTATCCTTCTGTAGTCTTATTTTTTTCCCCCTTTTTTGGGCATTTCCCCAGCCATTTACTTGACTTTTGAGTCTTCTGTCGAGTGGAGGGTATACTACCCTAGGCTTCAGAGGTTTTGTGCAGCTATTCTTTAATATATGTCTAGGGACCTGTAAATTCTCAGCTCCTCCAAAGTGAGACAATCAAGGGAGAGGATTTTACTCCTCTGCTGGCCTGCACTCTGGTCTGTGAGCAACCACAAGCACTGTTTTCTGCCTTATGACTTCAAGTAGGGTTCCCTCTCCACATCCACCACCATGCCAGCACTCCTCCTCACCCCAGGACTGCTGCTCAAGACTGAGATGCAGATCAGCTGATCAAATTTCCCCAAGATCTTTAGGCGAAGGGCTCCAAAGGTGGACGCTGCTGCATTTAGGGCTGTGGCTAGGGCTGGGGCTGGATCACACTCCCCTCTCACCCAGGTGAAAGAGCTTTCTTACCAACCTTTGAAGCTGTCTTTGGTGTGTGTGGGTTGAGAAATTTGGGAACTGCAGTTGCTACCTGTGATTCCTGCCCTGAAGCCTGTTCCAGTTCTGTCCATGCCATACCTTGTGGCCAAGGCTGGCCTGCACTCTGCTCTGAGCCCTGTGTGATAGACCTTTCATTTCAGCCTTCCAGGCTGTATTTTATGGGCTATGGGGGTAGAGCTAGAGCAGGTCAGTCCTTCTGCCTGTTTTCCTTTCTTTAGAGACAGGAAGAAGTCACTAAATTAAAATGGTGAATTTATATATATTGGACTACTCTGGACTTGCCTTTTCTTCCATCTGGCATATTATGGTACGTGCTTTCAGATGCAGGAGTTCTATTGTTTAAAATTGGTGCCTTTTGCACGATCCATAAATTAAAAAAAAGAAACATGATGGCCCTAAGAGTTATATCTAGCATGCTTGTCTAGTAGGATTGGTCCTGCAGCCAATGACTAGAATTAGAAATCTAGCATCCCAGGAGATAGTGGGATCACAGAATGCCTGTATTCTGCTTGGTGGATTTGTCCAAACAGATTAAGTGGTCAGTTTAACTAAAAGCAAGTCAGATTCTGAATATTGGAAATCTAGGACCAGACTATTTTTGGAGCAGACTATTTTTATATCTCTTTCACTTAGATATGCTACCCAGCTAAGAATTTGAGGTCAACTTCCATTGGCTGTATTTAAAAAACCCCCAAACCAAAGCAAAATCAAAAGAACAACAAACAACAATAACCATGTACCTCTTTCCTGGTAGGGAAGTATGGGGCTTAGATAGGGGTATGCTGGAGTTAAATTTTATTAGCTCACTAGAGCTGAATATAAATTTTCAATGTGAACATTTACACTTCAGAAATTGGCAAATACTACATTATTAGGGTTTGATTTGTTGTTTTGTTCTCTAGACTCAAGAAAGTGATGGAGAAAATGCTTATAATGTAGATTAGACTCACAAGTGTGTCCTGTATTTTTGGAGCTCTGGTTATTAAACATTTAGTAGCACACTCTTGGGCTTAGAATGATGATAGCCTTCAAGCCTTGGAGTCCGCAAGTATAGATCATGTGACTAATGTTTGAATTCTTAGGCTTTTTAACAGCTTGTGATGTTGCAAAAATATGTTTGAAACGAGATTAAGGCTCACTTATCCAAGACCATCTCCTTTTCATGACTTCTTTATTTAAATGTTTTTATTGATATCTTTTGTTTTTATATTACTCTCATTTCTAGATGTATTCCTCTTTTCTCCACCATGAGAAGTCATCCCATATAACAGAAAATAAAACACAGAGAAAAAACTGCAATTTAGTAAAAACTAACAACACATCAAACAAGTTTGATTATTTGCAGTATTCCACACTTACAGTAGTCCACCTCTGCAAATAATGAGGGGGATGCACTTTCATATCTCTTTTTTGGGGACAAATTTACTCATTATAGTTACACAGCATTCAATTTTTATTTAATTGTTGTTCTTTGCATTTGTAATGTTGTGGTCATTGTTTTATATGTTGCTTTCATTTTATTATCAGTTCATATAAATATTGACATGTTTCTCTGTATCTTCTATATTTATTGTTTCTTTTATTTATTATTTCTAAATCATTTAGATTTATCTCTCTAGATGTCCCTTTCCCATATACATTGTGTATTATGGCATATTGTATTCCATTACATGCCTGTACAATAATTTGTTTAGCAATTCCCCAATTAACAGTCATTTATTTTGTTTCCAGCTCTTTCCCACAACAAAAAAGTGCTGTTCTTTTTTTTCTTTAAAAAAAATTCATTGGGGGTATTTGCCCAATAGTGGAATTTCTGGATTAAAGAGTTAAAGGAACATTTTAGTAATTTTCTTAACTTAATTACAAATTGCTTTCCAAATGGTTAGACCAACTAATACCACTACCAACAGGTTACGTATGTCTATCTTTCCTTGATCCCTTTAAACTTAACTATTTTATTCTTTTGTCATTGTTGCTAATTTACTGAACATATAGTGGAAGCTCAGGGTTGTTTGAATATATTTCTGTTATTAGTTATTTAGAGAAATCTTCGATGTGGTTGTTAATAGTTTTCAATTCAACTTTTGAGAACTGTTTGACAATATCCTTTAACCACTTAACCATCTCATTTATTTGTTAATGGCCCATCATTTTCCCTGTCACTTAGACTAAAAACTTTGGAATTATTTTTAACTCTTCTTTCTCCTTCCCCTCCCCCCAATATTATCCATTCATTTACTTAGTCAATTTTCCCTTTGCAAAGTCTCTTGCTGTGATGGGCAGTATTCTCCACTCCCATTCTTACTCTTTGACTAACTCCTACTAGTTGCTACTACTCCTTGTACTAGAAGATGAAGATAGCATTTGAGTGCATTTTATTTAGGATGCTAGACCATTTACATACTTATTGTCCAGCTAACCCATAACAAGGTTTAATCTCCCTCCAGTTCCCATCAGTACATACAGACCAACAGAATCCCAAGAAAGATATTATAGACTCCAGGGTAGGCAGTATACAAGACATACTCCCCTGGAACAGCAGTAGTTCCAGCCTGGCTAGAACTGAAAGACTGAAATGGAAGATACCATAGTGTCTAGTTTCCTCAGGGAGCTGAATTTTGTGATGATTTTCTTGTAGTCAATGAACATAGAGCTATGGGTTCTGAAATAATGCTTAGCAAATTGAGGGTACATGGCATAGAAAATTAGAAATGAATAATTTCCTAACCTGATCTCATTTCTAGTGTCCATCTATGTCATTCCTCAGGTAAGCAGAATTATTGTCCCATGTTAATGACCCTCAGTAGCCATAGGTGCACAGAGGACAGTTTATTTTGGTGAGACATAACAGTTTTTGTGTGTCTAAGTGTGGCATTGAATCCACTCCATCCCATTTTAGTTATGGTACATTACCTGAGAACAAGTCTCAATCAATCAATCAAAAGGTGTTAGATTATGTGTGAAAAGTCTTTGAAAGCAAATGGATGAAGTGAAATGAGAATATATAGTCTTTTCTAATATGCTAGGAGACTTGATCATAACTCCAGGGATCATTATAAGTTATTAAGGGAGTTAAGGAAGGAGATGGAATTTCAGAAATTGGAGCATGTAGATTTCCAGTACAACTCTGAGGAGCAAAGACTGGACTGAGCTATGGAAGACATGAGAAATTTTGAGAATGGTCATTAGTTGTACGGGAATCTCAGAGTAGAAGACTTAGGCTCAATGAAATTAGAAGGAGAGACTGACTTTTTTCTCAACTTCTGCCCAGTGCCTGTTTATCTATAGATATTCTAATGTAATGTTCTGTTTCATTACAAACATGATTCTATCTAACTGAATTTTGCCTCAACCACAAAGTAGCCAGGGGTCAACTAGAGGTAGATAAATGTAAGTTTAAGCATAGAAAGTTTTCTGACTGGGTGGTTCAGAGTAATTATGACTGAACTCATAACATCTTATTTAAAATAAACCTCCTAAAGCTAAAGAGGAAGGAATCATGTATACCTTAGGGGCCATTATGTTACCTTCTAGGCTTTAAACAATCTAATGATAGTAACTAGGTGTTTCATAAAGATTAGGCCATGTCATCATGATGGCCAGAGGGCCTACTCTGAGACTTGGGGCTAACATTATATTCTCTTCCATTTCTGCATCACAGCACTAGTTCCTACCTTAAAAGTTGACAGCTCCTACACATTTCACTAGGATTCCTCTTATGACATTGGCCTGCATATCCATTTCTGATTCTTAGGGGACTTAGGAAAATCCCAGTATTTTATCCCAGCTAACTTCTTATAGCGCCAACATGATATTCACAGCATCCATGGTGGCCATGAATATCCTGGCACAATTCAGAATTGTGAAATACAACAGACTCTTCACATGGAAGACAGAACCAAAACATTTGTTCAGACACCAGAAAGCCAAATCCATCATAGTAGCAAAAATCTATACACAATAACAATGCAGAGGACAATGCCATCCCCAAGCCTTCACCCTGCTAGCCCTCCCACAAACCAGCTCCATTAAATAAATCACAAGCAGGCTGTCTTAAACAAAATCACAAACAAGCTCTTTTACTCACGCTAAACAGCTGCCTGCTTGCCTGTATCTTTCCTTGCTCTGACTGCTCTCTTGACTAATTTCTTTCTCCGCTCTGCTCCAGCTCCACCTCTTCCTGTTCTACCTGTTCAGCAAACTCCTCCTACCACAGGCTCCATGTGAATTAGACTTCCATGTGACCCAGGCAGTTCACATAGGTCTATTAACGAATGGTAAAGATCGTCTCATTTAAATTACCATTACACTTCTCGCCATACCTATTGCTTCTGCTACTTCTGTACTCTCCAAACCAGACCTCCTTCTGCTTATTTATCAATCAATCAGTCAGTGTTAAGCAGCTCATTCAATGCAGCAATTGCTCTATTTCTTGGTTTTCCCATTGCCTTAATCCTCCCACCCCCAAAATCCACAGTATTTTCCATGAGGGACGATCAACAATCCTTTCCATAATTATGTGGGCCCATTATATTAACCCACAATACATTGGACAAAGTTGCTCTACACTCTTGCCTACCTTGGTGCTTGAAAGTATCTGTCCCAACCTCCACTCTTTCCAAACAATAACTACAAGAAAAACAACAATAGGAAAGGTAAAAATAAAAACAAACAACTAGTAGACAAATGATAAAACTTGGTGGTGCTAGAGCAATAACCCTTCATGTTCATCTCAGAGACCCATATAAATTTCCAGTCCTAACCTGAAGATTTATACCCTTTTCCTGGAAGGGGAAAATTACTTGGGGCTACAAAGAGGCAGTTGACCAAATAATTTACAGTAGTTTTATAGAACAAAATCCAACTCAGCCTCTTTTGCTGCTTTCCTTAAGAATCTGGGGCTACCTGAGAATTCCCCCTTTTTTATCCCTGTGTGGGTTCCAGAGCACTCCAGGAAATTGACATTATTTAGAAAATCCCATCTCCTCTAGTTCAGAAACTCTTACCACTTGGTTAGATGATTCTACTCTATGGCTACCTTCTCTCCTTCTGAGAAGTCCCACTATCCTATGTAGCTGGGACTACATGAGTGAGAGCAAATGCAACTACAGTGTTTCTCTACATCAAAGCAACCATTAGCTACTTCTGATGTTGGTGGTGTTAGTGTCGTTGGTGTAGGATGAGGATACATACATACACAAACTTTTACAGAATGATATATGTAAAATATGACATTGAAAATGTCATATAAGTGCTAGATATCTTTTCTCTTTTCTGGGATCCAGGTCTGTTCTAACTCTGCTATTCTTTGGCTTGTTCTCAGCTCTTGTAAGATTCCCCCCCAACCAGTTTCCCCTCCCCCAACAGAAATAGCTGGTTCTGTAATAGATTCCCTTTTAAAGGTCTAAGCAAAGGGTTGGCTCTATAAGAACTGGAGGCACCAGTCACCTCCAATGCCTAGGATATGTCCTTAATCCTCTAAGGAGATGAACAGTGAATATGGCCCATGTTTCTATGAGACACAATCAAAATTCCCTCAAAAGGCTCATCTTCCTGCAACCTCATCAAGTTGATCAAGGAACTTCCCTAACCAATCTTCTATACCTGGACTATTATAATAGCTTCCTAATTGGATCCATCCCCACTAACTTCTCCTTTCTCTAATCTCTTCTGCCTCTCCTGCTAGTTTAACCATTTTAAAGCAGAGGTCTGATTTTCTTTTGGGGGGGCAAGAAGAAAAAAAGGGAGAAGGTGGTTTTCAGATTATAGAATGATGAGCTTGACTTCTATTCCTGGCAAAATAATAGAATATACTATTTGAAGGATGGTTTGTGAAAAAAAAATGGGGATCCCTAAAGCTATAGGTCATGGTGGGCTCACTTTCCTTCTCAGTTACAAATCCATCCATGTTATATAGCCTACACTTTCCATCTCATTCTATTTTCCATAAGACTATACATTGTAGTATAGAATGGAATTGGGGTCATGTGGGAGATATTAGTGTTTACAGAAGCTGTCATCCTATACCCCTTCTCAATTCATCTACCTTCCTCCCTATACGTTTTCCCCATGACAAGTTGGTCTTGCCAATAAGATGGAGTTGCTGCTGTTATAAAATGGAAATATTCCTTCAAAAATCCCAAGTACTAGTCACTCCATGGGAAGCATTTAAACTTCAGAGCAAAAGGGAAAAAAATTAGCATTTTAAAATAATTTTAATAATTGATATTTTTCAAAAATTTTTTTCTATTCCAAGCCTTTTAAGTAAGAAAGATTAAAAGCTCACATTAAACAATGTTAGGTATTGATACATTGTGTATATTCTTAATACAACTCCATACACAATTAAACCTCATTAAAACTTGAGGAATCCTAAAGGTGGTATATAGGAGGTTACAGAAAAGCATGAATGGGTATGAACTTTCTTGCAATCTGTAAATGCCAGTAACATAGCAGGTTGGAATATCTATTCTTGAGCACAACTTGCCATTTCTCTTAGTCTGGTTGTAGATGTGATTTTGCTTTTAAACCCAGGAATATTCTTGATGATCCTCCTCCATGGATGGAGTGCTACCTGGGAGATAATCCTAGGTCCTTAAAAATTATGCTAATATTGTTTTAGAAACAACTTTAAGCAAATAAGTAATTTTGGCTATTATAAATACCTAAATTAGCTACAAAGGGTCTATGAAGAGAGATGCTACTTCTATCCAGAGAAAGAATGGGCAAATAGGAGTATATTTAGAATAATTTTACATATGTGTGTATGTCTATATATGTGTGTGTATATATATATATATAATATACTCATATACATATACATACATACACATATATAATTATTTGTGTCCAAAGGTAATCATCTCTAGGGCAGGGGTGGAAAGGGGTGAAGAAAAAAAGAAATTTACATGATAACTTTGTTACATATTTAAAAGGAACAGTAAATTGTACACAATAGATTTGAAGTTTCATGTGTTATCTTTTTTTTTTTTTTTTTTTTGCTATACTGTGTTATGGAAGTGCTTGTTTTATTTCATAAATAAAAATAAAAAAAGAAAACTATGCCAAAGGAGCACAAGCTCTGACATTTTCTCAAGCTCCAAGCACTTTGAGTGCACCCTTCAGGGTAGACTGTGCTTACTGACTTCACTGAACTTAGCTGAAGTAGAGAGAACCTCATCACTGGGTGGGTGGCATTAAGTGATGAGTTTATTGACTATGGTAAACCATGAATCAAAAGAAAAGTACAAAACATCTCCCAATTTTATGTGTCCTTTTCTGCTCTGGCAGTGACAGTGGTAGAGTGATGAAAAAAGTAGCAGGAGATGCAAAGAATCAGAAAATTTTTTGACTTTCAGTAGATAGACAGGTGGTCTTCGATCCAAAAATCTTTAGGCTCAAGTCTCACCTCTTATACATATGTGCTTTGTCACCCTGAGCAAGTCACTTAATCCCTCAGTGCTTTCTAAGTTGCAGAGAAGGTGCCCACTTGCATTGGTAGAGGGAATTTTCTCATCTGGGAGTTTGATATATAAATGATATTGCAGGTGTAGTTCATATCCACATCCTTTAAATATTAAATTACTCTTGTCATTCTTAAGGAAAAGTCTTTGCCAATGAGCATTGCTTTTTGATATACTACTAGCAAAATGAAATAAATATATAAACATTATTCTAATTATAAGCAAAGTCAGATGACATAAAAAAGTTGCAGTAAAATTAGGAGGGTGGTTCTCAGGTGTATAATAGAGGTGGTGAAGTTGATTTTATTGTGCTTAGCACAATGCTTAAAATCCCCAGACAGAGGCTGAGATTCAATGGCTTAGTGATTTTCAGATCAGATCCCAGGTCCTCAGTTCCTCCAACTGTGTACCCTTTTACCCCTACCATGTGTACGCTTAGTGCTGTTTTGATTCGTTTTAGAAGTCCTGGGATAACTGGTCTATTAATGACAGAGTATATCGGAAATTAGAAAACATTTTTCTGGAATTTTGGAACAGTTGTATCTTGCTAAATTAGCCTTGCTAGCATTAAAAAAATAACAGTAAATATTGAAACTCCTTCGGTTCAGTTTTTTTTGGTCATCATATTTGTTGGGAAGCTTTATATATGTTCACCCTCCTTACATCTTTCCTCTATCGCCTTTTGGACAATCATGTCATAATCTCCGGGCTCTGTCAGTATCTTTACAAACACACAATTCAGTGAGATCTGTATATGTAACAGGAAGCTGAGATAATAAATATCCATTTTAGAACTATTCTCCATTATGCTTATCATGCTTTTTGTTTTTTTTACCTAAGGCAGCTAGGGCAAGACATATTTTTCACATCTACTTGAATCTCAGTACACAAATGCATCTAAATCATATATATCATTCCAAAGGTATTTAAAAGTCAGATACTTAAGTCCCACGGGACTTAAGACTGAACAAGAACTGAATTAAGGGAGAAAAAAAACAAAATAGGCCCTCCTGTATAGGTACTAGAGCTTTTTTTTTTTTTTTTTTTTTTTTTACAAGATTTTAGAGGGTCTAGTCAAAATAAATGTTTCTTTGGGAAGGTCAGGTAATAAAGAAGTCAGGAAGAATTCTCCTGAATCTGACCAGTTGTTGAGTTGTTTCAGTAATGTCTGACTCATGACCCCATTTGGGGTTTTCTTTGCAAAGATACTGGAGTGGTTTGCCATTTCCTTCTCTAGCTTATTTTACAGATGAAGAAACTGAGGCAAACAGGTTTAAGTGATTCGCCCAGGGTCACACTGCTGATAAATGTCTGAAGCTGTATTTGAACTCAGGTGGTCCAGACTGCAGGCTATCCGCTGCGCCACCTAGTTGCCCTGACCAAAGCTAGAATCCTAATTTTGAAATTTGTGGATTTTTCCAATCTATCTTGCACAAAATCACCAAAGTGATTTTTTTCTAAAGTTCAGGTCAGACCCTGTCGTTCTCTATAAACTCAATAAACTCTGGTGGGTCCCTATTATCAAATGGGAGGCACAATGGGTAAAGTGTTGAGCTTGAAGTCAGGAAGATGAGTTCTGCTTCAGGTACTTATTAGCTGTATGAGTCTAGGCAGTTGCCTAATCTCTGTGTGTCTGTTTCCATATCTGTAAAATGAAAAGTGAGATTAGATTAGATGTCCTCTAGTGTCCCTTCTACTTTAAATCTATGATCTAATTAATTAATTATTAGATTAGGCAGATAAATTAGATAAGATTAGACTAGATCCCCACTAATATCCCTTCTAACTTTCAATCTATGATCTTATGATGTATTTCTCTCACATTACACAACATCTTCAATTTCTGTGCATTTGCGAAGGTTGTCACTTAGGCCTGTGATGGTCTCCCTTCTTTCTTCTACCTCTTAGACTCTCTGGTTTCCCTTAAGGCCTAGCTCAAATACTTTCTATGCAAAATTCTTCCTAATGCTCCTAGCATCTGGTGTCTTCTTTCTCGGAACTACTGTACCTTATTTTCATTTGGCATATGTAGTATATACACATATACCTACCTACATATGTATTGGGTGTATTTATAAATGCCCTTTGGACCCTGATGGAGACAGCCCAAAGCCCTGAGACCAGGAGCCCTGGAAGGGGCAGTGCTTCCAGTCTAATGCCTGAGGCTATTATCCTAGAGGGGAGTGGGTGGGTGGTTGATAGCCACAGCTACTGAAGACCCAGAAAAGAAAGTTCTTGTAGCCAAAATATTTGGCACTACCAAATGGTTAAATATCAGAAACTGATATGCTTCCATCAGTAAAGATGATATTAAAAGAGAAGCTTTACCACCTGCTTTGCTGTTGTACTCGAATGACCACAGGATTATCTGATATGCAGCTGAAACCTTCCACATATGTTGTTGCTTGGATTAGAATGTGACCTCCTTGAAAGAAGAGACTGTCTTATTTTTCTGTTTGTATCCCCAGTGCTTAGCACAGAGCATGACCATAGTCATGACTTACTAAATCTTCTTTTCCCCCCTCCCTCCCTCCCTCCTTCCCTTCCCTTCCCTCTTTCCTTCCTTCCTTCCTTCCTTCCTTCCTTCCTTCCTTCCTTCCTTCCTTCCTTCCTTCCTTCCTTCCTTCCTTCCTTCCTTCCTTCCTTCCTTCTTTCCTCCCTTCCTCCCTTCTTGTTATCTCCCTAATTAGAATGTAAGCTCTTTGAAGATGGGCACTGCTTCACTCTTATCTTTGTATCCCTACTGTTTTGTGCACCACTAGGCACAATATTGGGAATGAATAAATGTTGACTGTTTTTTCCTGTATACTTTATGTTAAACTGTGTAAAATAGACAAGGCACACATAGAAACACTTATTAGAATTTTTCTTCTTCTACGTAGTCATCTACTTACTCATGCATTGCTTATTTATCCTCATAACAGAAAACAGGCAGAGGAGGCAAGCCAGATGCCGAAGGAATGACAATGCAATGTATATTCGGCTCATTCATATATTTTATTTATCCATTCAAAAATAGCAATATAAGTTGGCAGGGGATTTTTGAGAGGATACCACGGTCATATCTTCCATTTCACAGCCTAATTTAAATCCACAGATTAAATTAAAGTGCAAAGGGAGGAAATGACTTCCTTTCAAGGAAAATAAAATTTGTTGTCTGTGAAGAAAAATCCTTTTCAGGTTAGTATCTTCACAGAGATTTCTTATTTGAGGATGGCTTTCTTTAGTCTTTATAAAAATATGACAGCATTGTATAAACTTCTTTCAGTATCAAGTTAAAGTCAAGTATTGAGATACCTTGTCAATAGGACATAACAGGATACAGGTCACCAATGAACCTCAAATCTGTGGCTTTCAATGACTCAAGGTGTGAAAGAATGACACTGGTCTGTGGAACAAACACATTGAAACAAACCCCAGAGGAGGAGGATTAAATCACATATGGTATACAGTAACCAAAGAATTTAAAGCTGGAAAGGGCCTTAAAGATTATCTAGTCCAACTCCCCTCATTTTATAGATAAATTGTAGTGAGACCTAGACAAGTGCCCAGTCACTCAAGTAAATTAGTGGTGGAGTAGGGACTAGAATTCCAGCTTCCTGACTTCCAAGTGCTGTTTTGTTTTATTTTTATTTGTTTTTCATTTCAACTGTACTCCCTCCCCAATACTATGAACAGAGATACCCATATTCTTAAATTTTTTTGATCATATTGTCTAGTGATCCTCAGTTGGGTGATTTTTAGCATTTTTGCACAAAAAATCTAAGGGCACATAAGATCTATAGGGGAGGGTGATAAATTTGAGTCTAATATGAGGAGCCTCATGTTAAGTAATACAGTTAAAAGGTAAAAGCTGTAGGTCAGAATAAGGAAAATCAGTTGTTCCACAAATATGCTTGACAATATCTTTTACTACTCAATAGGGATGGAAATGAAAAACAATACTAACCAGAAAAATATTAGAAAAAAATAAAAAATGAAACCAGACCACATTATCGTTAGGTTGGATGTTGACCACTAGTAAGTCTGGTCTAAAATTGTATAGCACTTTCAAAGAACACAGAAAATGACAATGAAGTCACAGGATGTCAACAAGTATTTCCGTGGGGTCTCCTGGTTTAGTAAAGGGAAATACACATCATAAAGAGTGGGATGTATGCGCTGTCTGAAGCCTGAAACAAATGGCTCTAAGTTCTGCTCAGCTTTCCCCCTGAGCTGGCGATGGCGGCTGCTGCCCAGTGGTGTGTGACACACCATATTCTTGCCATTACCAGAGGTGATGTTCTCCCATTAAATTGATAGGTCTAAATTACAGAAGGGAGGCAGAATAAAGCTTCAGGTTTCTGATAAAGGCTGGATGTTATGAATTCTGGACAAAGTGACTGGTATCTTGGTTTCCCCTGGGGCTGGAGTTTTTGTGATGGGCTGGGCATGGGCTTTGATGTCTGCTATCCTCTCTTTGAACTTCTGCTGAAGGTATTTTTCTTCTTTGGAGTAGCTTTTTGCAAAAGCAGACATCAATAGACACGCAGCCATGGTCATCCCTCCAATACAAAATAAAACAGCTCCTGATAGCTTACAGATGTCTAGTGCTCCATTAAACTGAATGGCCTGGGAATCCACCATTACAAAATCTCCCTCTCCAAAGGCTTCAATTTTGGGGGGCACCAGAAAGCCCACTGCCAGAACCGTCAACCCTAAGAGCAGGAAGACTGTGCCAGAGATGAGTCCGACCTAGTGAAAGATGCAACCAGAATAACAGAAGGTGAGAAAAGAAGAAAACAAAACAGAAGTTCAGATGGAGACACACACACACACGCACACACACACACACACACACGAAAAACTCCCAACCCATGCTAATTTTGTTATGACTGTGTTAAAATTAGCATAAATATAAAAATAAAACAAATGGAATCTAATAAGTTCATAATCTCATACATATCATCAAAATCATCTTTTTTTGTTTTCTGTGTATTAAAGTGCTTGTGTTTTTTGACGATTCTGAAGTACATAATGAAAAAAAGTTTAAAAAGTGATACTCTACAAAGGGCCATGTATAGGCACTATTTTATCACCTTTCTCATATAATCATAGCTTGGAAGCTTTCCCATAGCTACTAGGTAAAGCCAATTTGTTTTTCAGTTAATAAAGGACTTATTGGCAAGCTGCTGTCCAGCAAGTCCAGCAAGGATTCTATTTGCAGCCCTCAGGTGAGTTAATTTTTTTGTTGTTGTTTTGTTTTAAGTTTACTGTAACTAATTCCCCAATCATAGATGGCTAGAAAGGAACTTTGAAATAACTGAATTCCTAGTCCCTCTATTATTTTATTTATTTAAATTTTAAAATTTCATTTTATTTTCATTTCTGAATTTTCTCCCTCCCTTTTCCCCCATCTGTTGAGAAGGAAAAAAAAACAAACCCATTACAAATATGAATAGTCACACACACAAAAAATCCCACATTAATAGGTGCTCCCCCCCACCCCCAAAGATGAGAGACGAGAATATACTTCATGTACATTCTGAGTCTGCCTCTCTCTGATATTTAAGCCTCCTAGAGGGCAATTGTCTTGCCTGAGGTCTTTTGGTTGCTTAGTGGCAGAACTTGTTCTAGAACCCTGTGTAATTTCCAGAACATCAGACCAATGTAGTTTCTACAATCAAATACTGGTGTGGGGATGAAGAAGATTTTGTAGTTTCAACACAGGGTTTACGTTCAAGAAGGGAAGTGAGCCTAAATTTCACATTAGCTCATGGCAGACATTGCAGCAAATATGCCTTTTTCCATATTACTGCATTTCTAATAAAACTGCAGCTTTGTGCTAGGGCCTGGAAAAGAGCACTGATGAATAGAGTTCGTCATTCACCTTTTGGAAATGCCTACGTTTGCTATTGTACCAATCTACCATTTTTTTTAGAAAGAAAAAGTATAAAATCTTTGTACCTCAAAAAACCCCTTTAATCTTGAATAAGAAAAACAAATGGGCTAAGTTCATTCTTTTGAAACAAATCTCTCTCTGTCTCTGTCTCTCTGTCTCTCTGTCTGTGTCTCTCTCTGTCTCTCTGTCTCTGTCTCTCTCTGTCTCTGTCTCTCTGTCTCTGTCTCTCTGTCTCTGTCTCTCTGTCTCTGTCTCTCTCTGTCTCTCTGTCTGTCTGTCTGTCTCTCTCTCTGTCTGTGTCGGGGGGAGTTTCTGGACCTATAATTACCTATTACTTCACTGGTGTGGGATAATCTCAGTGTGCAAATTCCCTTCACTAAAGGACTTCTGCAATTTACAGTCTTAGAGAGTTGCATGAGGCACTGAGAGATTAAGTAACATAGCTAGGATGAATCATTGTCAGGCTTGAACCCAGGTCTTCCTAGCTTCAAGACTCACTCTTTCTGAGGATGATATATCACCATACCTAATAAATATATGTTTGTTGAATAAAATAGAATTTCCTGTTTTCTGTAAAAAGTGACAATTATACTTTACAAGACCAGCTCCTGATTATAATTGAAAAAAATGTATAGCATTCCTGAAGGATACTGGAGGTTTATATTAAATGAAAGAAAAGTTAATCATGTCTCTGATGTCACATTTCCTGCAAAGCTCTGACATAAGGTTCCATGTCTCAATAATCTGGGTTCTGTTGGTCATTAGTTCTTCTGTTTTTATTTAATGAACATCAGGATCTCAAAAACTGAGGTAGTAGAAGTATGCCTAATTGAATTCTGAGATTTTTAAGAATGTAGTCCATCCCTTATTTTTCTCTTGTACCCACTTATAGTGCCAAGGATAGGGCTACACACACAGTAGTGCTTAATAAATAGTGGTTGACTGAATTGCAGGGCAACTAGGTGGTACAGTGGATAGAGTGCTAGGTCTGGAGTTAGGAAGACTCATCTTCTTGAGTTCAAATCTGTCCTCAGACACTTACTAGCTGTGTGACTCTGGGCAAGTTACTTCACCCTGTTTGCCTCAGTTTCCTCATCTATAAAATGAACTAGAGAAGGAAATGGTAAATCACTCCACTATCTTTGCTGTGAACCAAATAAGGTCAGAAAGAGTTGGACACAACTGCAAATGGCTAACAACAACAAAATCCAAATAGTTGGGTATGTGTAATGAGGAGCAGAAGATTTTCTCCTCAAGTAACTTGTTGCTCAACTGGAAAGGATGTCATCAACAAAAAGTCCACATTGGGAACTTCTCTCAGAAGTTAAAAGGCAAAATACAAAGATGCAACATTTCTGTTTATGTAAAAAAATGAAAATGTATGATCTTATTGAGCTATATGTGATTTTGAGTTTGCAGGTGCTAGATACAGACACTGCCATCTATGATAAAGTTCCTTAAAACTCTCCCCTGGCATTCATAAATTTCAGTTAGTCTAATAGGATGGAGTATGACAGGAGCAAGCCAGCAGCTTTGGAAGACAAGAGGCTGGATAAAGTGGGGAAAGTGAGAACCATTGCAGAAGGGATAAGAATACCAGTCAAAACTGAAAACAAGAATGGTGCTAGAAATGAAAGAGAAAGTCACTCAGATGAGTACAAACTTTGGACAGTTCATCAGTAATATCAATGGATTGCTTTCATGTACAAAAGTCATTGCTTTTAACCTGCTATCAGTAAGGCAAGGCACATGCTTTGAGTTTTAATTCTAGCTGTGGTTATGGATTTGAGGCAGTCCACAGTCTTATTAGGGACCCCTCAAGACCATTAGTCTTGAACTTCAAAACAATTGGTTTGCATTAAAGGTGGGGTCTATAGAAGTAAGCTGTGCTGAGCTCCCATATGGATAAGAGTCCACAACTCTGGTCTCACCATAGTGAGGATGGGATGGAAAGAAATATTAGTTGCTCCAGTCATACACAGATATTGATGGATAAAGGAGAGAAGGAATGATAATGCAAATCCATATAACATGCTTTGAGGAAGTTATTGAAAGTATTTTATAAACGCTTTATCATCCATTCTCAGTTCTTCTCTATGAGCAAACACAAGACTGTTATTTTACCTCCACTGTACAGATATGGACCTTGAGTCACAGAATCCTTAAGTAACTCAGTAGTCAACAGAGGTTTCATAATTCCCATAATTCTACTATCTTAATATTGGAAAAGTAGAGGGAATATCTTAACTAAAATATGAATCCAGGACTTGGACACAAGCATTGGCTGTTTACAATAAAAGGCAGGGTATCTTAAATAAAGGATACTGGGGCCATTAAAGTTGTGTGAAGATGTCTATCACTAGAAACCACTTGATAAATTTATATCTTCCTCACTCACCATTACATACATTACCAGTTCCCAGTTTGTAAAATTTCACTTGTTATGTGCTAACAGTTTTGCCAGGCAAATATTTGATTTTTGCCAAATAAGAAACATAGAAGCTCATCATAGTACTTTAAAATATTTGATCCAGAAAAGACATCAGAGGTCATCTAGTTCGATCCCCTGATTTTACAAATGATAATTAGGGTTTATCCAAGGTGACAAAAATAGTTGGCATCTGAAGCAAGATTTGAATGTAAGTCTTCTGATTCCAGAGATGGGGCTCTTTTCTCCTGCGTGGTCATGTAGTAGGTGAGAGACAGAGCTGATACCAGCATCTGGGCAACAGTCTAGCACTCTTCCCTATGCTGTACTCTCTCACCTGGTGCTTTCATTGGCTCAGGTCAGTGAGGGCTGAATGGATGGAGCCTGGGTCAAGCCAGTTAGACTAGTTAAATTCTTTGGTTAACCTTGAATCTTAGGTCACCTATTAACTGTTACTGTCTTACACAACTGTGCTACTTTGTTTATACCTTATTAATTTAAACCTTTCCTAGTTCATTTTATAGAAACATTAGGTAACTTTTGTGTTCTGTCTTCTAACACATTTTTTTATTTGTAAAATATTGTGAGAGTGCCCCGTTGTCCAAAGACTTAGTAACGCTGAGTTGTAAAACACTTTTGGAAGCTGAAGGATAACAGTGATAGAAGGAGCTTTAGATCTCATCTAGTCTAAGTTCTGAGGAGAAGTAATTTGTCCAAGGTCAGACTATTAGCCAGTAGTGGATCTAGGAGGTAAGTCACATTTGCTGACTTTCAGTCAGTGTTCTTTCTACCACACATATGCATTAGTTCCTTCAGTTTTTCCAGTTACCATTTCAAAAATCACATCTGTAATTGATACCTGAAAATGTTTCCTTTGCTTAGTTATGCATTAAGAGGATCTTGCAGAATATTAAAAGTGTTAGTAATCATAACTAATGTTAGTAATGCCAGTCTACGTAAATCAATGTCAAAACCTGGATCAGAGTTCCAAAGGATAGATGAACCTAATTTGATTGAGACCGATATCATTGGAGGGCATATCCACACGGATGAGATCTCAGGTCCATCGTGGTATTGAAGTATTATTTATCTAATGATATTGCTTAGTGTTGAGCTTCAGATCCATTTTTTTTCTAAGACAAGCAAAGAGCACATTTAATGTCAATGGCAACCACACATTTAGTCAGAGAAAGACTAAGATCTGGGCCTTATTTTTACAGCTAGGTTAGATGTTTTCCCTACTAATTCTCTCTTCATTAGCTAAGCTAACTGTGTACACACACTCACACATACTTGCACTTCAATATTTCTCCCCTTACCTTCCAGAGAACCGAGCTCCACCTATTAGGTGATCTCTGAATCTGAAAATCATCCTCATACTCCCATATGGAAGCTGTACAGTCCTCATAAAACTGATGCAAGTAGGATCGGACTCCATAGCGTTGATATCCACCCTCAGGTGTATTCTGTGCTTGTTTAGCCCCACATATGTTGGTACAAGAACTCATTCTTCTTGGCTGAAAGGACAGTGGCCAAAGTGGTCCTGAGTATTTTGCTCTCCACATTTTAGTAAATGTCAAAGAACTCAAGAAATATCTAGTGTCTTTCTTGTTTCATCAACTTATGAGGTAGCCCATTTGAACAAAGTCTTTTCCCTTCAAAGTACATACATACACGCATATACATACATATGCATGCATATATAAATAAATATGTATATACACATACATGCATATGTACACGTGTATGTATGTATGTATATATGTACACATATACACATATATAATTGCTCTTTCTCCATAGGCTGCCATTTTTTTTCCTCTCTCAATTACAGCAAATACTCAGTGGCCATATCATATAAATTCTACATAAGCAAATGCAATATAAATAGCACAGCTCCTTCATATTATGCAAAAAATAGAAAACATCCTATTCACTGGCAACAGAAGCAGAAGGTTTTTGATAGGCATCTAGACTGTCATTGTCTGAGCAATAAACCCTTTACTTTCTTGGATACCAGCACTCTATATTTCCAAGTTCAAGAATGAGTTAGAGCTATTAGTTACCATGGACCAAGTTTGCTTGGGACTATTTTCAAGTGAAGACTGGATCACCACTTTTTCAATCAATAAATCAACAAGCATTTATTACGTAGCAACTGTGTGATAGGTACTGTGTTAGGAGGTTGCGAAATGAAGATAAAAACAAGAGTTCTACGTTCTCTTCCTTTTTTGAGGGGTATTGTGGAGGGACCTCAAAGGTCAGGCAGAAGGTTGGACAAGATGGCATTCTGTGATACTCTGATCTACTTAGGACCTTGAGTTTTCCCTCACAAAACCTTTGCCATTGTGTTGATTTCAGTAGCTTGAAAGTGCTTAGTCCTTACAGTCTCATCACCTGTATCATCTAATATTTTAATTAATTGTTAAGTTTCAAAGAATCTTTATTAAAAAGCTTTTGGGGGAACTTAAGGTTCATCCTTTATTAAACTGTGAGTTACTTACTCAACCATTAACATGTCATTAACCTTGTACTCTAGTCTTTATTTGCTAGCATTTTTATGCATGTGGGCTGTAAGATTACAAGGTTCAGGGGAGAGGTAGTTTTTTGTTATTTTCCCAAGAAGGAACATAATATAGCTATGAATTCATAGCTAGCTAAATGAGATCAGGGCCTCAAGAACTGGTCTGCTGTGATGAGAGATTTTTTCTCAACTTGTAAAAAATGGATGATCTTATTGAGAGAGTAATTTTTTTGTTTTGGTTATGAAATCCTACTTTGTGATTCACCCTCTATCCTCAAAAGATAATAATAATAATATCTCACATTTGTAGAGTAGCTCAAAAGGTTGAAAAAAACCCCTTAACCTGCATTCTCTAATTTGATCCTCACCTCAGTTGTCTGGTAGGTGTTGCTATTATCCTCATTTTATAGTTGAGAAAACGGAGGCTTGGTGTGGATAAATGACTTGCCCAGAGTCACATAAATAGTAAGTAGGATTCCAGCGTGGGTCCTCTTGGTTCCAATTCGATGGCTTTTTCCATTATACTATGCTGTCTTGATATAGTAGTGGCTAGGTTTGTGGTGGTGTGAAACAGGCAAAAAATTGGAAGAAACAAGACTTTCCATGCTTTCCCATGCCATTAGATTGCCTCATCATTAGTTTGGGGGCCCATTTCCAACTATATCTGACTATACCTTAACAATGTCAGATATTTACATATCTGGAAGAATTTAGATGCCTGACTAGATCTTCCCCCCTCCCCTCACCAGCCCAGTTTTCATCAGCATTTGATATTATGTAGAGATAATCCTAGTGTGACTAAGTGGATGCAATTTAAAATATCCTTTTCTCCATTGATGATTCTCTCGGGGGCCCAAGATAGCCTCTGAATATAAATTAGCCACTATCAAAGCTTCATTGAGCACCCCTTGTCAAAAATATACTGTTTAGTAGGTTATTGTTTTGAGGAGAAGAGTATGACATCAATTATATTAAGTATCTATGAGTGGTCCATTATCCCAGCTGTCCAGTTGGTTAAAATATCCTAATGAGGCAAAGGTCTCAAGGACAAGGACATGTACATATTTTCAGGAAAATTGGGTATACTAATGAACTATTGTTCATTGTGAACAGTGAGCTGTGAATTGGTCCAGCCATTCTGAAAAAAACACAGTTTTAAGCTATGACTTCAGCCAGCCACATATATACTGTATCCATATGTCAAGGAGATCAAAGAAAAAGGAAAAAGACCTATATGAACAAAAACATTTAAAGCAGCTCTTTTCATAATAGCAAAAAACTGGAAATGAAGGGAATGCCCACCTATTGGGGAATGGCTAAACAAATTATGATATGTAAATACAATGGAAAATCATAATGCCATAAGAAATGATGAAATGGGCAGTGTTAGAGGAAACTGGGAAATCCTCTATAATGTAATTCAGAGTGAAGTGCACAGCAGAACTAGACAAACTACTTATAAGACTACAGAATAAAGAAAAATGACTTTGACAGACTTTAGAATGCTGAGCAATGCCATGACAAACCACAATTCTAGAACACCAAATATAAAGCATACCACTCACCTCCTACAAGAGGAGGATTTAAAATAAAAAATGAAGCACATATATTTTTTAACATGACCAACAATGTGGGAATTTATTTTGCTTGGTTATATATATATTTGTTGTGATCTATCTATCTATCATCTATCTATCTATCTATCTATCTATCTATCTATCTATCTATCTATCTATCTATCTATTTCTATTGCTTAATGGGAGGGAGGGGATAGAGGAGAGAATGAATATTTTTTAATAAAAAGAAACAAGTTTTAAAAGAAAAAATGTATACAGAATATATACAAGATGGATTCAAGATTGTTTTGGGAAGGACACTAGTGGCTTACTGATCAGGAAATACTTTATGTACAAAGAAGTACTCAAACTGAATTTGAAGGAAGCAAGGACAAATGGCAAAAGGGAGAATAGAATACATTCTGGACACAGAGGAGAGTGAATGTGAAGGCATATGGGAGAGGGAAAGTTACATGTGAGGAAAAGCAAACAAACCAGTATGATTGCACTGTAGAATTCATGAAGGGTGGTTATGAGTGAGAAGATTGGAGAGGTTAGAAGATAAAAAGCTATGAGGAGCTTCAAATGTCAAGTCAAGTCATTTACCTTTGATTCTAGAGGTAATAGCAATTGGAGTTTGCCAAGTAGAAGAAACTGGGAAAGATTCTTAAGTTTATCCTGTGGCTACTGAATATAACCATAGTCTTGGCCAGCCACCTGATAAATGTGTTCTACTAATTATAAGGACAACTGGTAAGATAATGTAGGTATATATAGGTCAATCCTTTAGCAGGCCTATAGAATCAAAACAGATGAATCCTGCCAAAGGTTGCCTAGCAGCAGGATCTGTATGAATAAGAGACAAGCATATTTATACTTTGAGTCTACCCAGAACTAGGATTAAAGGAAGGGAAAGTAGGCAGCTGACTAGGAAAAAAAGTATAGGGGTTGAAATGAGGGATATTTTCAAATTTGACCTTTCCTAAATGCATACATTTTTAATTCCGGAAAATGGAACTGCCCTTGGCATATAGGAGTTTTGTGGCAACATATTGTATGGGACACAACAAGGGTTTCCTAGTGAACAGACACTTATCTATTCTTTTAAGAGGTGAGGCAGTGCTCATCTTTTTAATGGTGGGGGGGGGGGGGGGAGGTGGGGAAGGAAGGGAAATTTAAATTTTAAGCCTCATATAGAGTGAACAAAATCTTTGTCTCACTTCTGTGCTCATCTTCTCTAGGAGGGTCACTATAATGATGATATCTGAAGACAATCAAAAATAAGAATTTAGGAAACAGAGTTTTTAGTTAATGTAGGAGAAAACTGTTTAATCAAAATATCCAGATAAATTTTTACTTGGTCAATACTGACAAAGTCCCACAGACCATCATCTTAACAATGTTTATTATAATAATGAATTGTGATGATTTTTAAATATATTTCATCCTGCATCTAATGAAATAATATTTATTAACAAGTGTTTATTACCAATCATATACTTATAGAATTACTTTTAAGGCATTTTATAATTCATGATAGTAAAATTCCTGTGTGGAAGGGATGAGGCAGATGTCATTAACCCTGTTCTGTCACTGGAGAAACTGAGGCATAGAAAAATGGAATAATTTGTTAAAGGTTGCACCATGAATCACTGGTTATAACTGAGAGGATTAAAGTTAGTGACATTAATAAGAGCACATAGAAGCTATATAATTTACTTGTATAAGTAAAATTAGCCATGAAGGCATACTTTACTGAGCGTATGAAGGACTTTCATATGACACATAGATAGATAAAACATAGACGTAATAGGAAAGAAAAAAAATCCCTCCTAGCAACTGTATGAGTTATTTCCTTTAGATTCTAAATTCTCTCTTTCCCAGAATCACAGCAGCTCTGATGCTGAACAGAACAGAATGACATGTTGCAGACATTCCCTGCACTACACAGCTTGTTCCAGGAATTTCAGGTTAAATATCCCTGTTGTTCAAGATTGTGAAATCCAGACTCAGAGATCTAACTTGAATAAAAATATAATGATTGAAATGACAAAAGGAATATAAACATAGCTTCTCAGGGTAAAACCAAGGGATAAAAATGCAAATGGGTTTATTTTTAAAAAATAGTAAAATGCTGAGAGGTCATATGGCCATTGTAGACAACCTTGGAGGTATGTAGACTCCAAAGATTCAAGTCCTTGCTCTGATATATACCTACTACATGATTGTGGAAAAGATAGTTGGCCTATTTTAGCTTTAGTTATCTTATCTGTAAAATGAGGATAGTAGTACCTACCTCCCAGGGTTGTTATGAGGATCAAATGAGACAACATATGCACAGCATTTTGCAAACCTTAAAGAACCATATAAATACTATCATCATCACTGTCATCATCATCATCTTCATCATCATCATCATCATATTCACCACCATTTAGTCTTTCATTATCTTGAAGAAACCTTGAAGTTATAGATAAGATGCTCATCTGTATTAGTTCCCAATACAGAAAAAAAATTACTGGTCTGGTCCTCCTCACCCTGATTCCACCAAAGGACATTCCTATTTTTAAGACATGCAAACTTGTATTCACTGTTTGAAGATGCCCTTTGTTTACATGACGTTAATTAAGGTCATAACATGAGTTAATGTACTGGGCAATACATTTTAACAATTGATCATATGACCTACTACATGGTCTTGTATATGAATATCTGATAGATTTGTAAGGTTGCCTTAATTTTGTGTATATGCCAACATTAAACAAACAAAAATACTTGGCATTGCACAGATATTATAAATTGTCAGTTGACCAAATTCTGATTTTTCCAACTAGTCATATTAGCAAAACTGTTTAAAAGATCTCATTTGATACATGAAAGACTTAATACTTCTTCACAAATGCCTAAAGTATCCTGTAAAAATCATCTGCTGGGGAGAGTTATTTCTTGGAAGAAGACATATTTGAAAAAATCAGATGGTAATTAGGATTCATATAAGGCCTGAAACATAGCGTCTAGATATTAAAAGGACTTTAGAAGTTATTTAGTCCAGCACAATGATTTCACAGATGAAATTACTTAAGCCCAGAAAGCTGAAAGGACTTGCCCAAGGTCATTGAGGAAGTAAATAGCAGAGCCAGAATTTAAACCTAGGACCACTATGCAGGAAGGTTAAGGAATCTTTGGACTGGATCTTGAGTGTTAAACAAAGAAGAAAAATTCAGTATATCTGCAGTTGATCTGAGATTTACTTTTGTAGATAGATATACTTTATGCTTGTAGGTTTTTAAAGAAATCATTCATGGACATTCATGATGCTAATAATAACTCATGTTTATAAAACACTTTTAAGTTTCAGATTCACATCAAAAAGCACTAAATATCTATAAAGTTCAGAGCATTTTACTAGCTTCTGGGAAAATTACAAAGTTTTCATAAGAATGGGTCACTTTCCTCAGGGATATTATAGTCTAATACGAAGATACAAACACAGGTTAGTTTAATAGTGAATATTACATGACAAGTGCAGTAGGTAGGTAGGAAGCAAAGTTCCATGCAAGGTCTGAAGGGAAAGGTGAATTGCTCATAAGATGAATCAGAAAGGTTTTCATGGAGGAGGGGACGTTTGAAGTGAGTTTTAAGGAATGCATAAGGATTTAATAAGGGAAAACTGTAAAAAAGAACATTTGAACATTTCATGAGCAAAAATAAAGAAGGAATTAAATACAGGTAATATTCTAGAATCCAATAGTAGTATAGTTTGCCTGGAGCATAGAATATTTGGTGGAGACTATCATGGAATAAATGTGGTGTCAGATGAAAGAGAGCTTTTAAGGTTGGTAAAGGAGTTTGAACAATAGGGTATATGTGGTCACTGAAGGTTTTTTTAAAACATCTTTTTTACTCAACTTATGCCTGAGAAGGATTAGTCAGGTGCCAAATGAGAAATGAATTGATATAGGGAAAATTAGATACAGCAATACATGTTTAGTAGACTATTGAAATATTCCTAACTAATGATAGTAAAGACTTGAGTAGTGACAGTAGGGAATGGGGAGGAGAGAGAGAGAGACAGATGTGAGAGATATTATAGAGATAGGAATCAACGGAATCTGTGATTTTTTGGATATCAGAGGTGAGAAAAAGTGAAAAAACAAATAAAATAACATGATTTAGAATTCAGGAAACTGGGTGGATGGTGGTGCTACCTACAGAAATAGAGAAATCAGAAAGAGGAAGAGAAGGAATGATTAGATTTGAACACAGTGAGTTTAAGGTGATGGTAGAATGTCCAGGTGGGCAGACCTAGATTGTAGAAGAGATATCAAGGCTGGACATAATTATTCAGGATCCTGCACACAGATAGTAATTGAGAACTTGTAGTTGAGAACTGAATGAGAGTGACAAAGGAGAGAGTTATAAAGAGGTCAGAGAAAAGGGTCCAGGACAGAACCTGGGGAAACATCCATCTTAAGAGGTCTGGAATAGGTTGAATAACTAATGAAAAGGACCCATAAGGAAAGGTTGGAGGGGAGATAAATCAAGAAAATACAGTTTCATTGGCACAACAAGACAGATAGAGCATTCATTAGAATGAGCAATGCTAAATGCTACAGAGAGGGCAAGAAAGAGGAGGCCTGACAAAGAACTGTTAGACTTAAAATACTTTACTCAAAACTGCTGTGTAAAGAATGTAGTTCAAGTATCATTATCCTTTTCTTAACAAATAGAAAACTGAAGTTTACTGAGTTTGCTTGAATTGCTAAAAATTACTTAGGAAATAAGTGTTAGAGCTAACTCTTGAGCCCATCTCCTAACTTCACACTCAGTACTCTTTCTATTACATAAGCCTACTAATAATTTTTTTTTATCTTTTTACATATAGGAAGTCATTATTTCTTATGAAGCTCAAAGCATTTTATTGATCTCATCTTTTTTTATTTTCACATTCTCCGTGAGAGGTCGTAGAATCATAGAACTAGAACTAGCGATAACTTTAGAAATTTTCTAGTCCAATCTCCTCACGTTATAGAAGAGAAAAATGGGAGGTTAAATTGACCAAGGCCACACAGATATTAAGAATTACATCTGAATTAGAACCAGAGTCTCTGAAGACAAATTCAATATTCTTCCTCTTCTACTACAAGGGAAGGGGTGGAAAGAGAAGGTCTCCTGTTGGTGAGCCTCTTGGCCCTTCCTTAACAGTTCTTCTGTGAGACAGTTTTAAAACCAGAAACATGCCATGTCTTAGTTGTTCTTTTAGATACTAAAACTCATTTTAGAATCATTCCATTTCTTATATCTACCTTTTTATTCCACAAATAAAATTCAGGCTAATGAAATTAAAGATTGATTGAAAGTTTTTCCCCTTATAGTCACTTTTACAAGAGGTGGTAGGCACATGCAGAAGAATTAGGACATATAATTGAAATGACTTCATTGTCCTGTAGGATCTCATCAACCTTGGTACTTCATCTCATGATTACCCCCAGGGTCTCTGATTGGAAGGGGGAGGGACATGAACTCCAACCTCTTATCAAAGAGAGACCTCAGTTCAGACATCTTATTTCTCTTCTAGATGCATTGCTTTAGTACTTACCTGACTGACTTCACCATTCCTCTGCTTTGGGTAATTGCCCTCCTTCTTCCTGCAATTTTTCAGCTTCTTTTTGTGTTTAGTCTTCCCTCATTAGATTGTAAGCTCCTTGAAGTCAGGGACTGTCTTTTTTTGTTGTTATTATTATCTGTATCACTAGCTTTTAGCATAGTGCCTGGCACATAGTAGATATTAGCTGTTTATTGATCAATAAATGCAGGCTTTGTTTAGTTGGTTCCATAATAGTTGACCATTTCAATGTAAAAACAAATCAGTCTAACTACTGTGAATGTTGTATAGAAAAAAAATATTGACTCAAATTTTCACTTTTAAGAATAAAATAAAAACCTCCTGTAAGTGCACATTAATTAGTTGTACAAGGTTTTATTCAGTGTCCTTTATGTGCAAGGTATCATGTTACATTCTGGGCATAAAAAGGTTGAAAAGTGATTGCTTCCTTTCAAGGAATTTACAGTCTTATTGATCTTCAAGGCACTTTTCAGCTTTAAATCTGATCATCTTAATGGGTGGGATATGAAATGCATACACAGTTCTTTGAAAACGAGAGATCTAGATTCAGTATTTTAGGAAAATATAAAAGGGAGAAATAACTTTCATTTTAGGAGAGAATGAAAGAAGATTAGAGGAGGAGGGAACAAATGAGCCAGGCTTTGAAGAAAAAGACAGATTTTACTAGAGGGGAATAAGGAACTAATGCATTCCAAGCATGGTGGATAGGTTGTACAAATGCACATAGGTGGGATAGTACAGAGCAAGGTTAGAGAACAGCTATTAGTTCATTTTGTTTGGAACTTGGACATAAGAGAAGTGGTGTTATATCTTACCAGAAAGGTATTTTGGAGTCTGATTGATGAGAGCCTTAAATACCAGGCTAAGGAATAGCCTTGCAGCTTTAGAATATGCTACTATAAATGAGTAAGCTTAGAAACCTTTGGTTCCCATGGTGAAGTGCTAAAGACTACTGCTCTGTATTCTGAGCTTCATTACACTCTACTAAGTCAGTGGAGGTGCTATCAATTTTGTGAATTAAAAAAAGGAAAAAAATCTGCTGAATGAATTGGCCTACTTCTTTTGGATAAATCCTTTTAATGAAAGGTTGAAATCTATCCCCAAACTAAGAGGAAGAAAATGGGAAAAGTATAAAGGTGATATTGCATTTTTATTATTACTTAAAAGGAGACTATATGATATTAAATGAATTTGTAGATATATGATAATTCTGAAACTGGATTATTACCTTTGATGTCCTCTTTCTCTTTCTGGGGTCTATCCTTGGGACTTTTTCTTTCTAAGGGCTCATCTTTCCAAACCTATGGAAAAGAAATCCTTATGGAATTTGATTCATATAAAATATAAATACAACAAATAACTTCACATAGTTCATATTTTAGTAGTTGAGAAAATATTGAAAAAATATTTCTTGCTCAGGAGTAGACAGATAGGCCCAAGCTTATGGAATAGTTTAAATATGATATTTTATAGTTTTCCAATTCCATTTTGTTCAATAGTTTAGTATATGTCTTCTAGTGAGTAACATAGACTAGACCAAACCATTTCCAATTTATAATATTCCATGTAAAACTTCCTTACTTCATCAATTGTCTGTTTGATCGGCTGAGTGGCTCACTGTAGTGTGAGAGGAGGGCACCTGATAATTATTGCATTTTCAAATATCTTTCCATATATTTTCAATTTAAGTCTGTTTGGACAATTTCTTTAGTAGGAGACTCTAAGTTTAAACCCATAGTACTGTCTTAAATCTTCAAAATGAACTTAGATGAACATCTTTCCTTCTTCATTTGTTTTTTTCAAATCATATTAATTTTTACTCCCCATCTGCTTGAGGACAGATCCCTATGAAGGATTTAATTTAATAACCATACACAGCTACATATAATATGACTAAAATCATGTAAAATAAAGTAACCACAGTTTTCATATTTTCAAGATATTGCTGGGATTCTTTGCTAATGAACTGATAAGTCGTCCATTTTCTGGAAGGCCTCAAAGATTGCTTGTAGGTGAACCTGATTGATTGTTGGTCAGAGTATTCACAGGGTCCAACTACATCTAGCATAGGTATATCTCCTTCATGGCCCTTTCCCTCAATCCTTTTGTGGGGTGCTGGTGGTGGAGGATGGGAGGCTTAAAGGGGTTTGAAGAGAGCAGTAACAGGACTCTGCCTAGGTAATCTGATTAAGGAAAAGAATACAAGTCAAACACCAGCCATTACATTCCTCTGTCTCTCCTTTCCTTTTTCCTCCCTTTGACTTTTCATTTCTTCCTTTTTAAAAATTCCCACCCCCAACCATATCCCCTTTTCTCTGTCTTCCTACAAAACAAGTACCTTAGCTACCCTTCCTTTCACCAAGTCCTGCTGTTTAAAACTGAGACTCTCTCCATGGTGCTGAAAAACACTTCCCACTACTGAGCGGAGCACTACACACTGTAAGAGCAAACATCAGCTGTTAATGCCCCACTGGTGCCCACCTCTGCCCTGCTTACTTTAAGGTCACGTACTTTAGTCTCAATTCGAAAAGTGCTCCTTAAGTCTCTCCTCGGAAGTGGGAAAGGGGGTGTTAGGGGATTTTATTTAGTCTAGAAAATACATTTAAAAAAAAAATTGCTTCAGTTGCATCCGGTGCATTTTGCAAATTCCAATTCACATTTCCCCCTCACCCAACATCCAACTTTCCCTCTCTCATAGAAATGAAGCTCTCAAGTTTTCAGCGGTTCACTGCCACCCCCCCCCCCCCCCCATTCTTACATAATACAGACCATGTTTAATCAACGCAATTCGATCAAAGCCCAGGGCTGTCTGCCTCTAGTTTGTGTGCTTGTAATAGGTATTTTTATGCATATATTTTATATATGCTGTGTTTGTGTGTGTATGTGTGTCTGATGGGGGAGGTAAAAGGGGGAGCCGAAAAGAGGGAGGATTAGAGAGAGAAAGATAATGGTAATTAAAAGCAGCCGCCGCTGTGTTCCGTATTGTTTTACCTGTCCCCTCAGATCCCCCCGACCCGCAGAGCAAGTGCAGCTAGCAAGCTAGCCGCAAATCTCTCGCTGGGGTCCCATCGCCGCTGCCGCCGCCGCTACCTCCGCCGCCGCCGCCGCCGCCGTTCTCGCTCCCGCCTCTCTGAGCCTCTTCAGCCTCAGACAGAGAGTTTGATTGACATCTCGGAGCTAGGCTCGTCTTGTGCTTGCGCACTCCGCTGCCGTCGCCGCCGCCAAAATCCCAGAGGACCCGAGCTGGGGCGGAGGAGTGCCAGCAGCCACAGAACACAGCGTAAACTATGCTTTCCTTTCACCACAACATCCCCCGGTCCCCGAATGAGCTCCTTCGCTCCTTCCACCTTTCCTGAAGGCGGCCCAGGTGACTAAGGACGCCATTGCCTTTCTTTTTTCTACGCGTTTGCCGGTATTGGTGGGGTTTTATTTTAAGAGGACTAGAAGTCTGGTCAGAGTGACCTGCAGATGAGATTAGGCCTTCTGTGCACTTTGCCTAAACCCTCAGGCTGACTTCCAAGTGACAATGTATGAGATTCAAGGTATTTTAAATGTGTATTTTACGTATGTTTTGGATGTGCAATGAAGAGCTTCCCGTTAGTCGGGCAAAATACACTCCAGTCTTCCGAAGCCATTCTGTTTTTCCTACAAAGGAAGTGCCTCATCTCCTTATCCTTTCACCAGATTCTATCTTTTTTAAACTCTGGGGCTCTCTCCATGGCCCTGAAACAACTCCCACTTGAGCTGAACACCACACACCGTTAGAGCAATCCGTAGCTGTTAATACCCCATTGGTGTCCACAAATACCCTGCTTACTTTAAGGCCATGTACTTTAGTCTCAATCCAAAAAAATACTGAAATTGCTCCTCAGAACTGGGAAATGGGGTGCTAGTTTAGAAAACAAATTTAAAAAATTTTCCTTTCAGTTGCATCAGAAGCATTTTGCAAACCTTCTTTGTCCAAAGCCTTGCAAAACCTTCAGTTTTATGTTGCACCCTCCTTCTCTCAAGACTCACCATGAAATCTGTATGTTTAAGGAAGAAGCCAAAGTAGAAAAGTGCTTCCTGAAGTTGCTTTGTATGTATGTATATACATACATACAAATCACACACACATGTGTGTGTATACATGTTGCATCTACCCAGTATAATTTAAACCTCTTGGGCATAGGGGCGATTTTGTTTTGTTTTCTTCTTTTTCTCCATCCAACATCCAGCTTAGTTTCTTGCACAAAGTAGATTTGTTGAACTGGATTGAATTTTAATGGGCTTGGGTTTGCGAGTATCAAAATGAAGAAATGGTCAATCTAAGGAGAGCACTAAAACCATACTTTACTTTTTCAGTGTCCTGATTTCACTGTTGGAGATGCTCCTGCCACCACTGTAGTTTATAACTACATCTTGCTTACTCTTTTAATGAGTTAGGATGATATAAAAATTATTTTGTGGTCAGCCTTGAGGCTCTGAGGTATAGAAGAAGGAGGCCTGATTCTAGAGTCAGAGGGCTTGGGTTCAAATCTTATTTTGTAGGCTTACTATGTAACTTTGGGCAAGTTACTTATCCTAGTGGGCCTCAGTTTTTATTGTGTAAAATAATCTGTAAGATTAAGAATCTTAACTAGATGGCATCAGAAGTCGTTTCAGGCTCTAGATACATGATTCTATATGTTTTTGAATCTTTAAAAACTTATCTAGGCTGAGTTTCAAAAATAACTCCAAAAAACCTCAACTGTACAGACAGTTCTCACTTTGTGTGAGGGGACCAGTCAGACCAGTCAAAGACCTCTACTAAATGACTTGTTTTGCTGGAGAATGTGGGGAAGGGAGAGAGGCAAAAGAGAGCAGCCTGCCAGTGGAGGCAGAGGGGCTGATACATAGTTTAAGGACACGTGGGGGATCAGGACAAAGAAGGAAGAGCACAAGATAGAACATGCCAATCAGTGCCAGTCACGTTGAGACCTGGGTGGAACTGAGAGGAAGAACATGGGAGTGAGGGTGGGGAAGACATATGGGGGCCAGACATGGACACAGACAGAAGACTGTAGAAATATTGGGAAAGGGACAGAAGTGGAACCAGAGCTCTACTGAGAATGCTAAGATCGATATGCAGGTGGTGGGTGGAGCAGGCAAAGGGTCTTCTCTCTCAAGTCAAGCCCTTCTTCCCTGCCTCCCCCCCCCGACTCCTGCAGCAGTGGTGGTGGGTCCTTTCTTTTGCTTTCACTTGAAGGTTTTTTTGGAAGGAAGGGGCAAGCTAAGGGTCAGGAGCAGGGAAAGGAACAGAGAGAGAGAGAGAGAGAGAGAGAGAGAGAGAGAGAGAGAGAGAGAGAGAGAGAGAGATACTATACAGAAAAGCTAACATAGTTGGGTTTGTTTTTGAACGCAGATTTCTTTTTTTTTTTATTAACAGCTTCTTTTTTAAGTTTTCAACATTCATTTCCACAAAATATTGAGTTCCAAATTTTCTCCCCATTTCTCCCCTCCCCCCACCCCAAAACTCCAAGCATTCTAATTATTCCTATCACCTATCAGCCCTCCCTTCTAATCATCTTTCCTTTTGTCCTGTAGGGCAAGATAAATTTCTATACCCCATTACCTGTATTTCTTGTTTCCCAGTTGTAGGCAAGAACAATACTCAACAGTTGTTCCTAAAACTTTGAGTTCTGACTTTTCATCCTTCCTCCCATCCCATCTATCCCCATTGGGAAGGCAAGCAATTCAATATAGGCCATATATGTGTAGTTTTGCAAATGACTTCCATAGTAGTCATGTTGTATAAGACTAACTATATTTCCCTCCGTCCTATCCTGCCCCCCATTTCTTCTGTTCTCTCTTTTGACCTTGTCCCTCCCCAAGAGTGCTGACTTCTAATTATTCCCTCCTTCCATTGACTTCCCTTCCGTCATCCCCTCCACCCTGCTTATCCCCTTCTCCCCCACTTTCCTGTATTGTAAGATAGGCTATCATACCAAAATGAGTGTGTATTTTATTCCTTCCTAGAGTCGAATGTGATGAGAGTAAGCTTCATGTTTTCTCTCTCACCTCCCCCCTTTTTCCCTCCACAGAGAAGTCTTTTACTTGCCTCTTTTATGAGAGATAATTTGCCCCATTCCATTTCTCCCTTTCTCCTCCCAATATATTCCTCTCTCACTCCTTAATTTCATTTTTTTAGATATGGTCCCATCCTATTCAACTCACCCTGTGCTCTCTGTCTCTCTGTCTCTGTCTCTGTCTCTGTCTCTCTCTCTCTGTCTCTCTCTCTCTCTCTCTGTGTATGTGTATGTAATTCCACCAATTCCCCAGAAATTGAAAAAAGTTTCAAGAGTTACAAATATTGTCTTTCCATGTAGGAATGTAAACAGTTCAACTTTAGTAAGTCCCTTATGATTTCTCTTTGCTGTTTACTTTTTCATGCTTCTCTTGATTCTTGTGTTTGAAAGTCAGATTTTCTTTTCAGCTCTGGTCTTTTCATCAAGAATGCTTGGAAGTCCTCTATTTCATTGAAAGACCAATTTTTTCCCTTGAAGTATTATACTAAGTTTTGCTGGGTAGGTGATTCTTGGTTTTAGTCCTAATTCCTTTGACTTCTAGAATATCATATTCCAAGCCCTTCGATCCCTTAATGTTAAAGCTACTAGATCTTGTGTTATCCTGATTGTATTTCCACAATACTCAAATTGTTTCTTTCTAGCTGCTTGTGATATTTTCTCCTTGACCTGGGAACTCTGGAATTTGGCTACAATATTCCTAAGAGTTTCTCTTTTTGGATCTCTTTCAGGAGGGCATCAGTGGATTCAATATTTATTTTACCCTCTGGTTCTAGAACATCAGGGCAATTTTCCTTTATAATTTCATGAAAGATGATGTCTAGTCTCTTTTTTTGATCATGGCTTTCAGGTAGTTCCATAATTTTTAAATTGTCTCTCCTGGATCTATTCTTCAGGTCAGTTGTTTTTCCAATGAGGTAATTCACATTATCTTCCATTTTTTCATTCTTTTGGTTTTGTTTTGTGATTTCTTGGTTTCTCATGAAGTCATTAGCCTCCATCTGTTCCATTCTAATTTTGAAAGAACTATATTCTTCAGTGAGCTTTTGAACCTCCTTTTCCATTTGGCTAATTCTGCTTTTTAAAGCATTCTTTTCATTGATTTTTTGAACCTCTTTTGCCAATTATGTTAGCCTATTTTTAAAGGTGTTATTTTCTTCACCTATTTTTTGGGTCTCCTTTAGCAAGTTGTTGACTCGCTTTTTATGATTTTTTTTTGCATCTCTCTCATTTCTCTTCCCAATTTTTCCTCCACCTCTCTTACTGGATTTTCAAAATCTTTTTTGAGCTCTTCCATAGCCTGAGACTATTGAATATTTGTCTTGGATGTTTGGGATAGAGAAACCTTGACTTTTATGGTGTTCTTCCTCATCTGAAAGGATGGGAGGAGATATCTGTTCACCAAGAAAGTAAGCTTCTATAGTCTTATTTTTTTCCCTTTTTTGGGCATTTTCCCAACCAGTTACTTGACTTTTGGGTTCTCTGTTAAGAGTAGGGTATACTCTGGGGATCCGTAAGATCTCAGTTCCTCCAAGGTGGCACAATCAAGAGTGTACGCCAGTCTGGGAGCAAGCAGAGATTTTTGTGCCCAGAATCTTAGTAGAGTTTCCTCTTCACAACCACCTCCCCTCCAGTTCTTCCAAGCCTGCACTGGGGACTGAGATTCAGATAAGCTGCAGGGGCAGGGCAGCAATTCAGTGTGAGATAAAGATCAGCAGCTGCAGGACCTCTACACAGGGCTGAGGTAAGAATCAGTTGCTCAGTGCCCCCAGGGGTTTTACAATCCAACAATGGATGCAGGCTGCTGTAGGGGCTGCTGTGGGAACTGCTGCTGCCCGCCAGATGGGACCTCTGCCAGCTGCAGTCTGAGGCTGGAGCTATGGGAAGGTCCTTCTCCCTTCTTAGCCAGCTGAAAAAACCCTGTCACTGACCTTGGGGACCTGTGGGTTGAGGGATCTGTGAACTGCTGCTACTGTGACTGGGGATTCCACCCCTGAGGCCTACTCGCATCCTCCTCTCAGAGTTGGGCTGTGGCCCAGGCTAGGCTAGGCTCTGTGCTCCACTCAGTGGCTGGTGCAGCCAATGTTTCTTATGGGCCTTTCAGGTCACCCTGGGCTGGAAATCTCCTCCACTCTGTTGTTCTCCACTTCTGCTGCTCTAGAATTTGTTGAGAGTCTTTCTTTACAGCTATTTTATGGGCTGTGTGGGAAGAGCTAGTATATGTACATCTTTCTACTCTGTCATCTTGGCTCCGCCCCCCTGAATGCAGATTTCTTTATGAATTCTTAGGTAGATTTGAATTTTCATAATGCAAATTTACATAAAGCAATAACTGTCGGTACAATAACATAACACCAGAGTTTGTGCTTTAGTGTCAAAGCCTTTGAAAACAGAGGGTGAGACACTGAAGTGCTATTAGATAAGTTTGGAAAAACTGTTCAAAAGATTGACCTTCAGAGTTTTAAGCTGAGAATGAAACTTCAACGGCTAGTAATGGGGTTTAGGCTCTGCCCCGCAACGGACACCAAAAACTCTTGTGGTTTCATTATGTGTTGTGATGGGACTGTCTAGAAGAATTTAGAGTGAGACCACCTCTAATCCAAGTATAGGCATTTTTTGAGATTGACACCTCTTGTGGGGAAGGCTAAGTTACAAGAGGAACCAGTAATTTTAGAGAAAGCAAAATGAATTTTTATGGGGTAAAGATACAATTATATAACAGAAATTATGGATATAAAGAAGGCAAGAGTAGTTTGTTAAGGGATTAGGTAATAGAGGAGGGGTCCTTAGTGAAATTGTGCATGTGATTACCTACAATGCGTACAGAAAAATCTATTTGGGGGTTTACATATGTATGGTAAGAATATTATAATAAACCTGTCTATGTCATAAGTTCACTTTAGGTCAGTTCTTTACCATTACTGCACAGCTACCTACTTAAAAAGTCTCTTCTATTGTTGTAGGGTCCACATCCTGCTTGGGCATGCTGATGCTGCTGTTTTCTGATTGGTTGAGTATTGAGTCCTGTCTGAGACTAGATGGATATGGTTGTGGTTGAGTGCATGGACATACCTACTGTTTCTGTGGGAAATATGAGGAATGAGTCTGGGGGCAGTGGATAACTAGAGACAGTAGTAGCTGGGATCCCATCACATGGACATGCTTGCTGTTCTGTGAGAATTATGAGTTCATGGACACACTTGTTCTGGTGAGCAGTGAGGGATATATGAAGTTAGGGTATTGAGTGAGTGTGTGTGTGTGTGTGTGTGTGTGTGTGTGTGTGTGTGTGTGTGTGTGTGTGTGTGTGTTGGTGAGTGGCTAGGTAGGGGCAGTAGGCCTGTTGTTCAGTGGGGCCTATAAGGAAGTTAGAATATTGCCTGAGGGCAGCTTTATTAGGAATCTATCAGCTGGCGGCAAATATTAAATGTTAAGATAAAAGCTGGAAAATGGCTAGTAAACAGAGTTCACAATATGTTTAGGAGTGTTCAAGTTAAATTGCAAACACGGTGGCATAAGGTCAGCTGATTTTCTATGAATCTCCTGAGTAGTATGATTCTATGTATTATTTATTTACAGATCTCCACCACAAATTTCTGCTCCAATGTCTCACAGTGCTTTAGAGGAGACTCTTGATTCTCTCAAAGCCTATGCAATTGAATGAAAGGTCTGGTAGGTAAGATCAAATTTGAGAGGCTTGGAGTGAGGTCCTGGAATTGTATTGTATCTTTTGTCTTAGTATCAACTTAGCTAATTTAAGAGAGGCTTATCATTAGACTGTCTTCCTGAACTTCCTGGAGGCCATTTATTAAATTGTTAGTGTTAGTGTTTTGTGAGTGTTAGTGATTTGTCAGTTGAAGTATTTGTAGCAATAAAAGGCCAGATCCTTAAAATACTGAAGAAAACCTTCTAGAGGGATTTGGGTGTGCTTTAAAGTACACTCTGGACTATGTCACTGGTAGATGGGCCTCAGAAATAATCTATTTAGTTCTTATGGCCTAGTTTGAGAGGCCACAAAAAATATAGCTGGAATTACAATCAGGCAGCCTGGGTTGGATCTTTGTTTTGATTCTTATTTGCTGTACGATCTTGGAAAATTCATTTACCCTTAGACGTCAGATTTCTCCTCTGTAAAATGGGAATAGGATTACTTTGCACCATCACCTTCAAAGTGTTACTGCAAGAAAAACAATTTATAAAGTTCTATATTCCATATAATTATGAACTGTCACTATTATAACTGTAATAGTTATTACTGTGAGTGGATAAAAGAAAAGACATTTATTAAAACACGCTTTTGAAGCACATTGCACTAAGCTCTAGGTATACACATATTAACAGGGAGACAACACGTGTAGGAGAGTTAAACTACAAGTCAGATGGAAAAGTCCTATAGGCCTTAAGGTGCAATAGCAAAGCAGATAACCTTATATGTTGTCATTTCAACTAGCAATTTTTTGACCCTTTGACAGGGCCAAGGATTTTGGTATCAAAGGCTTTTTTTCCCCCAGATATTCAATATTTGTGGTTGTTGAGGAGGTTATGGTTTCAGGGCCTATAGAAACAGTTGCTAAGTTTCATCTTCACAGGGCTTGGTTCCCAGGATGACATTTACCTTTCCTGATTTGTGAACATTTGTCAATTGGCTGGAAGTTTGTGAGGATGGCTGGTTCCTTCTTTATACTAGCTGCTTCCTTGGGTATACTCCAAGGGATGCAATTGAATGAAAGGGATACCTCCTTGTTCAAAATTGTCCATTTCACTAAACTGAATTCAATTCAGCAAGTATTTTTGAAAGGTCCACAGTGTGCAAGGGATTGTACTAAACCCTAGGTAAACAAGGACAAAAACAAAAATTGATCTTGTTCTCATGGGATTTAAATTCTATTTGAAGAAACAACATTTATGTAGATGGGTAAATACGAAATTAATATAGAAGGAATACAAAGTAATTACAGGAGTGGGGAGGGAAAGTGCTAACAGTTGGAGTGAGGTCAAGAAGGGCTTCTTGCAAAAGCGGTTCTTTAACAAAGTCTTAACTAAGTGGACTATTTGTGCCCAACCTGTGGTAGAGCATTCCAAAGTCATATTGGTCTGATCAGCCATAGTCAGTGATACTATAACTTGACTCTAGCATAGTGATGACATTTTGGTCCTTTTTGAGAATGAAGGACAACAACCAACCAACCAAAACTAGAGATTCCAAGAGGTAGAAATGAGAACAGAGAGAATTTCAGGCACAGGAGACAATTGGTACAAATGCATGGAAGTGGATGATGGAATATTGTTATAAAGGGAACGGAGTAAGCTGGAATGTAGAGT
This sequence comes from Notamacropus eugenii, assembly GCF_028372415.1. Taxonomy (NCBI): domain Eukaryota; kingdom Metazoa; phylum Chordata; class Mammalia; order Diprotodontia; family Macropodidae; genus Notamacropus; species Notamacropus eugenii. Next base: position 197,800,167 of record NC_092875.1, on the reverse strand, counting down.
GAGTGAGAGGGAGTAATGTGATCTCAGGTTTGAATAGGCTATGAAGAACTTCAAATGACAAACAGAGGGGTTCATCTTTTATCCCAGAGGCATGAGGAAGTCACTGAAGTTTATTGAACAGATGAATGACATGACAGGGCCTATGCTTTGGGAAAATAAATTTGGCATCTGTGTGATAGATAAATGGGAGATGGGAGGGACCAGTTAGGGAAAGCAATAAGAGTCTTGCAGTAGTTCTGGCAAGAGGTGAAGAGGGGCCTGATCTTGGTTGGCACCTGTGGGAATGGAGAGAAAATGATAGATTTGAGAGCTCTTGTGAAAGGAGAACAGACATGATGTGATAAATTGATTCAAGAATTGTCAAGGATGACTCCCTTCCTTGGTTGTGAATCTCTGCTACTTTAAGTATGATGGTGTACTATAGAGAAATAGGAAAGTTAGGAAGAGGGGTGGATTTATTGGGAAAGTTTCATTTTGGACTGGCCAAGTTGAAGGGAGATGTGGGTGCCCACGCGCTTTTTTTTTTTTTGACAGTTTTGTAATAATATTTGTCTGAGAAATTTTGAGCAAGCAAACCATAAAAGTCCTTAAATATTTAGTAGCATTGTTGGCCAAAGAAAAGGTATGTATGTAGAATTTTCTCCCACCCCAGTTATTTCACTACATATAGGAAAGAAGAAATTAACAGATGTCAACTCACCCTACTTACATACCAATTTCCTGTTATCCTCTACAGAAATATCTCTACTTTTTAAAAAGTTTTTATTTAGTATATAGTTTTCCCCAGTTACATGTAAAAACAATTTCCAATATTTGTTTTCAAAACTTTGAGTTCCCAGTTCTCTCCCTTCCTCCCTTTCCCCCCATTAAAAAGGCAAGCAATTCCATATATGTTTTACAGGTGCAGTCATGCAAAACATAGCCATAATAGTCATATTGTGAAAGAAAACAGACAAAAAACAAAGGAAAATAAAGAAAGTAAAAAAAAGTATTCTTCAATCTGTATTCAGACACCATCAGTTCTCTCCTCTGGAGATACACAGCATTTTTCATCCTAAGTCCTTCAGAGTTGTCATGGATCATTGTATTGCTAAGAATAGCTAAGTTATTTGCAGCTGATCATCTTATAATATTGCTGTTACTTTGTATCCACTACATTTCACTTTGCATCAACCCATACAAGTCTTTCTCACAGTACAATAATATTCCATCACAATTACATACCACAACTGGTTAAGCCATTCCCCAAATGATGTTCATCCACTTAATTTTTCATTCTTTGTTCCCAGAAAAGAGCTGCCATAAATATTTTTGTATATATATCCTTTTCCTTTTTATTTTTATCTATATTGGGATATAGACCTAGTAGTGGTATTGCTATGTTAAAGGGTATGCATGCTTTTATAGCCCTTTGAGAATAGTTCCAAATTGCTTTATAGAATGGTTTAATCAATTCACAACTCCGACAATAGTACATTAATATCTTTTTTTCCCCACATCCTCTCCAATATTTGTCATTTACCATTTGTCATTCTATCCTATTAGCTAATCTAATAGGTATGAGATGGTACCTCTGAATTGTTTTAATTTGCATTTCTCCAATCAATAGTGTTAGACTATTTTTTATATGGCTATAGATAGGTTTAATTACTTCATCTGAAAACTGATTATATCTTTTGGTCATTTATCAATTAGGGAATGGCTCTTATTTTTATAAATTTGACTTAGTTCTCTATATGTTAGAGAAATGAGGCCTTTATCAGAGAAACTTGCTTCAAAATTTTTTTTTCACAGTTACTATTGCTAACTGTATTTCTCTCCATCCCACTTCCCCTACCCTATTTATTCTATTCTCTCTCTCCTTTCACCCTGTCCCGTCTCAAAAGTGTTTTGCTTCTGACTAACCCTTCCGTCAATCTGCTTACCCGTTCTCTTATCCCCTTCTTCTTCTATTTTCCTGTAGAGTAAGATGGATTTCTATACCTCATTGCCTGTGTATCTTACTTCTCAGTTGCATGTAAAAACAATTTTTAACATTCATTTAAAAAACTTTTAGTTCCAAATTCTCTCCCTCCCTCCCTTCCCAATTCCCCTCATTGAAAAGGCAAGCAATTCAATATAGGTTATACTTGTGTAGTCATGCAAAACTACTGCTGTTGCTGCTGATTCAGTCATTCCCAAGATCTGCTTCTCTTTTCCTGAGGCCAGGGCTGGACTGCAGTTTTCACTCACCAGGTCCAATAGACCTTTCCTACTGACCTTCTAAGTTGTCCTTGGCATTTGTTGGCTGAGAATTCTGGAAACCACCATAGCTGCCAGTGATTCAGTCCCTTGAGGGCGGCTCCAGGCCTGCACTGCACTGTGTTCTTCTCTCAACCTGGTGCAACAGACCTTTCCTATCAATCTCTCAGGTTGTCTTGGGCTGGAAATTTGTTTCACTGTGTCTTTCTGTGGGTTCTGCTGCTCTAGAATTTGCTTAATTTTTTACAGGTATTGAGAGGGATTGGGGGAAAGTTTAGGTGAGTTCCTGCCTTTATTCTGCCAGTTTGGCTCCGCCTCTGCCCAGGTGCTTTCTTGAGCCTTTTACAAGATATGGCTCATCAGATCTGAAACCCTGGATGAGAACTATTTAACAATGCTTAAATTTGTAATGCCTATTCTCTACGTGCATGTGACCAATCACAGAATCCGTATTAGGTCCCACTGCAGATCATGGTTAGCAGCAGTCCCTCTTCTCTCTGAAAGTCCCATTTATATGATACTTTAAGATTTGCATAGTGCTTCCTTGCTACAATTCTGTGAGTTAGGTAGTACAAATATTGTCATTGTTAGAGTTTCAGAAAGGTTAGGAGACTCATTAATGTTTAGAAATCTCTTAAATATCAGAGCTGGTACTTGAACCCTGGTCTTTTGACACAGTTTGCTTCACTACATTGCCTTGATTTGTGTAATTGCCTGTCCTTGCCTTCTCCATTTGAGGGAAAAAGTTCTGAAGAACTTACAAGGTCATCAATGTTGTACACAGGCACAGTATAGGGGACAGTGATACCTGTCTTCCCTATCTGTATTTAAGGTCCTGATCATTTTAAGGGGCTCTGATCTGCTGGAGAGACTATTTCCTTTCCAAGTAGAGCATGAGTCTTTTTTTTCTAGCTTTGTTTTTTTTCTTTGATTTTGTTCAAATCTGTGATTTAATTGGTGTGGAGAAGTGCTGATCTGGAAACTTCCTCTACCAATGCAAATCTGAAACTTGTTTCTAATGCCCTGGAGAAAAGCCTGGGCTGTTGAGAGGGTAGGAACTTTGTCTTACTCTTATAGTTAGCATATGTAGGAGGCATATCTCTCTGACTCTGAGACTGACTCCCTATCACTGCAACATCCTGCCTTCAGAAGGTACTATTAAAATAACATCAATTGCCCAATTAGTAGTATTAGTTTGCCTCTCCTGTAATGCCTTACTCATTGTAGGGATTCAACAAATGATTTCTAATAAGGCACAGATTTTGCCATCAATGAGCTTGAAATCTAGTCAGAAGGTGCGGAGTTTTCACTCCTGAAATGATTAGAGAACCAAAATGGGTTTTCCAGAGAATAAGTGCTATGAGAGGTCAGAAAGGAGAGAGATTAGTTTACTCTTGAATTCTCAAGGAAAGCTTCATAAAGGAGGTAAGACTTGGAATGGACTTGATAGATGGATATGATGTGAATAAATATAGAAAAGTGGAGCATAGTGACTGGTTGATATCATGAGAACTGATAGCTGGAAGATCTGCCACAGCTCTACCCTTCAGTTTCCCTACTTATAAGACAATAAAATCTTACATCTGTATAATACTAAACAGTTTTACATTGACTTTTCAAGTTCATTATTTCATTCCACAGACTTACAGGTTTAGAACAGGAAGGTACTTTAAAGATTGTCTAGTTCAATATTCTTACTCTTCAGATGAGGCAACTGAGATTTAGTGAAATGTCATGACTTGTCCAAGGTCATATAGGTGGTAAATAGAAGAGGTGGGTCTAAGTAATCTGAAATGAGAACTCTTTCCAATGTCCCATGTTTGAGTCTCACAGTAATAGTGGGAATCAAAGCATGGCAGGTATTATTATCTCCATTTTATAACTATGGAGACCAAGGCTCAGAGAAGTTGAGTTCATTGCTCCCAAATCACACAGACAGTAAGTAGCTGATTCAAAATCATAAACCAAGTCTTGTAATTCTTTACCTTGTGAAGAAGAATAGAGAGGGACACTGCACTGGGGAGACTTTTGCAATAGGTGCAGAGGGTATGGGGATTCAAACCTTTGGTTACCTTTGGGTTGTTGCTTTGTTCTCTTTAAGTTTAGGCATCCTGGCTAACACCTGCAAATCTTGGTGAGTGGTCTCAGAGTGCGTGCCACAATGTTCACCTCCTGAGCCATTAGTCCTTGATTAGGATGCTGTTGGTGTTCTCTGCCAGTGCTGATGTCTGTTCTTGCTTTCCTGCTTAATGACAATGGCAGGCAGTCTCTCTGTAACCAGGATCCAATATCACATTTACCAAAGTAAAATGATGAGGGAATTCTAATGGGCCAAACAGATTTACTTTCCAGATCAGCAAGAGTATGACGGTAGAATGTCTGCCTTGATCAAATATACACTCAATGAGTTTAGGGGCTGTCTTATTTTGTTTTTATTTTTCATTACCTAGCACAGTTCCTGGCACAAAACAGGCATTTAATAAATGTTTGCTTGCTTGCTTGGAGAAGGTATATAGCCACTTGAGCATAGTGTGATCTGAAAGGCACCAGAAAAGCTCCCTCATTCTTTACCTCAGGCCTGTTGGTGAGACCTTAAATATCACTGTTTGTAAATTATTCCTTTGGGTTAAATGTTATCTCTTTGTAAAATGCAAATGCCTTTGGGAGCAACTAATTAAACTGTTATTAGTCCTTTACACCTTTATGTGAATTAGTTTATCAGATATTTTCCAGTAATATGCTGTAGGAGAGGGAGTGTTGATTGGAGAGAATAGAAAGGCAAGTCCTGAGAATGAGGTTTACCAATGTATCATGGAACCCTGATATTTGTGATGGAGTCCATAACAGCATGGATGATTTTTCCCCCTCCTTGGTAATACTATTGAATTTATTTTTTACCACTTTCATTTCACAATATATCTTTCCCTTCTAACCAGAGAGCCATTCCTTATAACCAAGAATAAAAAGGAATAGGGAAATAAGTAGTTCAGCAAAGCTAATTAACACATCAACTGAGTCTTAGAATATATACACTATTTCTCACCTATAGTTCTTCATTTCTTCAAAGAGTAGAGGGAGGTACATTTTCTTTCCTTTTCTTCATGATGAGCTTGAGCATTATAATT